>NW_028254399.1:0-403864 GCF_964263255.1 Lissotriton vulgaris | reverse complement strand
GGGAGACTTTGACGAAGCAAACATTTATATGATACCAAATACATATGTTTTCAGGCCTATAGTCTTCTTTGAACTACTAAAGGAAGACACCAGCAGAAATCCACAAAATGGTCGCACGCTCCATTTTGTGTGTCAAGTCAGTCTCAGTCAGCTGCAACGTGCAAAGCAACGCAAGGCTTCCGAGAACAAACACGCCAGCTTCCAGCTTTCAGCTTGCTATTGCTAAACATCATATCTTCAGTAAATGATGTTGACATGACCTGCCCTAGCCGGGCAAGTACGTGCCAAATCCACGTACACTAGAAAGGCAGTTTTCACCTTTAGGGGAAAACCCAAATCTGCTCTTGTAGATGACACGTGGGCAGCAACATTAGGGTATAGTCACACTTCGAGCCTTAAAAGGGTATCACACCACATGTGCACTTCACTGATTGGTCCAGCAGGTCATAGCCTGATCCAGATTACGTATGCTATGATACCCATCCTGTGGGGGCTTATACCTATAAAATGTCTCTGCACTGTCATACCAATTGGGCACTCAGTAAGCTTTGCTGAGGTCTCCGTGCTGCACGTATATTGCATTGTGATTGCATTCTGATTGGGTTCCCAAATAAATCTTGCAAACCTAAACGTGCTGAGAGCGAATTGTTTATTTTACTGTTGTCATTGGTCTTTCGATTTTCACAGTGAAATATTGAGCTTCTACATTTGGTGGAGAATGCGGGCCCATTACAACTGACTGGCTACACCGACGGAGCGGACACTGGTGATCGGACCCTTTGGCACCCTTCTGAGGGTGGGGATTTGAGGTGATAACGTTCTGTTTGTTTATCTCTCCCCGGCCTGGTTGGTTGCTGGAGGGGGTCGGATCCGGTGGATAGTCTGTTTGTAGCCTCTCTGTTGTCTTTGGTGTTGTCCTGCTCTTTTCGCTCTCGGCACGCTTGTGTTGTGCTTCTGCCTCTCCTGAATATTCTTATTCTTGACTCTCTATGTCTGACCAGGTGTGCCTGTGTCCTGGGGATATTTACACAGCTTGTTCGGACTCCATGTCTTTCGTGGTTCCTTTTCTGATCACTTTCTTCATTCTGCTGTTCCTGGCTCTGATGGTTTATTTTTGTTTTTGTCACCACACGGCCCAGGAGGTAACTCCCGTCTAGCTCTCTCTCTCTCTCTCTCCTTCTCCCGCTCTCGGTGCTGTTGACCTTTCTTACTTTCTGTGCCACGGGCGTGTGTTCGTCTCTGTCATTGCTACCTGAAGTCCGCTGCCTTTTCTCACATACATTTTTTTATCCTATAGGGTCTGGCCTTGGTCCCCTGCATTCCCTGGCTGGCTGGTGACGGCAAGCTTCTGCAGGATTCCTGGCCGGCAGTAACTCTTTGGTGATTTCGTATCAGTGGGCCCTTGGCCAGCCATTGAGGGCGAAGGTCTGCAACCCCCCCGCCGCAGAGAGTCAACGGCCGCTGGGATGCGGGATACCCTCGCCAGACCATTCCCATTGGGTGCAGCGGACGTCGGTATGCTCTAACAGACTGGACGAAGCCTGGTGAGTACACTTGGGGGGGGGGATTTTAACCCTCCGGTATTGGGTTGTAGTAGTTGGCCCCTCATTATGAGCTGTGGCAGTTTTTGCTCCCCTGTGGGTGGTAGCAGGTAGCTCACCGTTTTAGGGCTTGGCAGTTTCGCTCCCCAGATTGGCACATAGTGTTTGTGCCTGTTTGGTATCGCGATACGAGTGGCCAGGTTGGCTACTAGATTTTGTTTCTACTGTGTATTTGTTGATCGTGATTTTATTTGTTCTCATGAGCTCTGACTTGGGTCCAGCACCATCGCCTACGCGCAGCTGGCCTAATATTTTGGCATTTATGAGGAACACCCCGGGCGCTCCTGGCTCTTTGGCTGACACCCGTCGCCCTGCCTGGGTTCCGCCTCCACCCTCCCCCTGGAGACGTCCACCTAGGGGCCAGAGTGGTTCTAGGTTCGTGCCTAGGGAATATCCTCGGCACGAAGAGGGGGGTGTGACGCCTGGTACACCAGTGTTTCTTTTCTCAATCATTATAGGTTTCATTGCATTTTTTTATTGTGTACTTGTGATGTGCTTGGCCTATGTAGTGGCAAAATATTGCTAGGCAGGTGGAGTATTTTTGCCTAGTGCTAAGTTCTAGGTTACCTTTGCCAGCTTATTCATTCAATATGGATACTAGAACTTTACTTAAGGAGATCTGGTAGAAAACGTCCACCTCACACGCCCAGTTACCAACGTTGCCCAATAAGTACTCCCGCCCATAATACCCCCTGGCCTCTGGAAGGGACTGGCTGGAAAGACCGATTAAAGTGCACCTCTCTAAAATTGAAAATTGGGACTAAGTACAGCAGACCCACACACATTCTCTGCACAGAAGGTTTTTTCTACAGCGCTGCCGCGTAGGATCCCCGTATTTGTCCTAGATGTTTTATGTGATTGACTGAACTGAACAACACAATTCACCACTATTGCTCTATTGTTGAATGCCAGCACCCTGTGGTACAGCCACAGACAGGGTCTGTTTTCCTATCTTACCTGTTTTCACAGGCGGTCAAGGCCCAAACAAACAAACTAGTGTCATATGGATACTTCATTACATATATTGCGTTAAGTTAGCATGAGTGTATTACATGTTTAAACAGCCGGTTTGCCTTCGGCTTCAGTTTTGCACACGACACATACTTGTTGTTGTAGCTTTCACCCTAGAAGCGGTGAGGTGGTTTATTTGAGAATAATATGTTATTTCTATGCTATCAGCTTTGCCTGGTACACTTGGTACAACTGTCTGCACACTGAGAGCTGCACACTCTAAGATTAACCTAACACAAGGTTGCTGGGAGGCCTGATCCTCGCACCACATTAGACATAACACAAATAATGTTGATGCCAACATTTTGGGCTCTACGCGGGTTTAAGATAGAGTTACACGGAATGAACGTAGACACTTGGTGCTGCGCATGAAGAGAGCTGGTAGCTGTTGATGTGATCTGCTCCTACTGACATTGAGAGGTATGGGGCCGCCCTGCTAAAGCCCGAATGAGACCTTCATATATATAAAATAATATGCTAGATAGGGTGCGCGAAATATAGGTGCTATCGATTTCTATAGAACTTGCATTATAACATGCTAGCACCTTTTGCTTACTATGGATTAGTGACTATGCTGCTGACTCTGATTTTTATAATCTGCATTTTGGTATTATACAAGATACTGCGTTTGAGAACTTTGCATTGAATAATAAATATTTCAAACTTGCACTTGTGTTCTTTGACTCTCAGTTTTGGTTTGAAATGATTATATAACGAAAGAGTGTTCATGTGTTCCACGATTCCTGAGGTATTCTAAAGATCATGTTCTGGTTTGTCTAAGACATGGATCATTCCATAATAATCCATGAGACACTGTAGCTAGCTAGGTAAGGGGATTTCTGACACTGAGATGAGTTTTGGATCATCCTAACTCACTGAGGTTCTAGATCTCTATGCACAGTTCTGTGGGAGAACGGAAACCCTGCTACATGGCGCCCAATGGATTGGTTGGCCTTATTTCATGACACTCGGGTAGTATATCATTCATACCTTGACACCTTCATTCCCGTTTCCGGTAAACGGTGGTGTCGGAAAACCTACCTGTTTTTGAAATAGGTCTTTTCAAGCTTGAATTCTTCTGTAAACGGTTTCTTTGAATTACTACCCAGTTGTGCTACAAAGTGTTCTTTGTCTTTTTTCACTTCCTGTGCTAACATGGCCGTGGACATAGCGCAGCATAGCCGCGTCGCGGTTCGCGACCACTTGCGGGCATATAATGTCCCTGCGGAAGGTTTGGCTGTGGTTCTAGTGGTGAGTGCGGAACATGCGTACCCGTACGAATTGTTTTATTCCTGGGTGACGTTTCCGGAAGTAGACGCTAATTCGGGTGTCTACCATTCATACACTGCCTCGGCTGTTCCGGCGGCTTATGCTCCATACAGGGCACTGGAAGTACCTATAGATGTTTGGCAGCACGGAGTTTGGTTTGGTGGCGTCCTACCCCACTCTTTAACGGCTCCGAGGTTAGGTCCGTTGTCCATTCCGGGCACAAACTGGCCCGCCTTGGGTGGATTTACTCCTCATCCTAATCGCGCCACTTGTAATGTGGGTGATCTGCGGCGTCTGCATGATGTCGCGGTTGACGTGATTAGAGCGCTTGTTCATTACATTGGTCGTAATATTCATGGCGCAGCCCCCGCAGGTGCGCAGCTTCGAGCGGAACAGGCTGGTTTGAAAATCAGTCCTGTCTTGGTGAATTCCGTAATGGGCAGAAAGCCAGAGAATAAGGATGATTTTCCTTACTGGCTTGCCGAGAAATTCGACCAGCTGGAGGCTGTGTTTCCTAATACGACTCCGGGTGAAAAACACCGGATTCTTACGCTTAGTTTACCGAAGGATTTAGCCCCTGAACTTGCTGACTGTGAAACATGGGGTAAGACATTCGCAGCGGTTTACTCGAGGTGCTATGGCACCCCATCTGTGTCTAACCTGTCTGCGGTCCTTAAACGTGTACAAGACGATCACGGACCGGAGTCGGCGGTTGAATTGGGTATGCGCCTGAGCGGCTCGTTTGAGACAGTTTGCGGTCTAATCCTTGCGAATGTCAAGGGAGATGCAGTGAACTTTCAGGTGGCCAATGCTCTGGCGTTAATTCCCGAAGCCGAGAAACCCCGTCAGTTGGCAAAGATAATTGTGGCGGCTTATAAAACGGTTGGCCGCACTTCTAAGGGTTTAAAAGCTTTTCCTGAAAAGGAGAAGAAGCAGCCCCAGGGACAGTCTTCGGAGACAGGTGGACAGCCCAAGTCCAAAAAACAAAATTGGCCTAAAAAGCAGAATCAGGGTAAGCAACAACAACAACAGACACAGGTTTCTAGTCCTGCGCCTTCACAACCTGCGCAGTCGGATCGAGTTTATGAATTGCGCGATCGCGCTACGATTAAATCGCCTGACAGATATCAGGCATCTGACCAACGCTCTCCTCGTTCCTTTCAGGACTCATCGGCTCCGTCAACCGGTGGTGGAGGGGGCGGCAGGGGCAGGGGTGGCCAGCAAGGACGTGGCCAGCCCCGCACGCGAAGTGAAGGGGATCAGCGGGACGACTCTACGCCAAAGAGACCGCAGTTTGCCAAGAAGAAAGTCGCAGCCTTAACGGCACATCGATATGCCCCAGATAGTGAGAACGCGGCTTCGGAATCT
Source organism: Lissotriton vulgaris (assembly GCF_964263255.1). Taxonomy (NCBI): domain Eukaryota; kingdom Metazoa; phylum Chordata; class Amphibia; order Caudata; family Salamandridae; genus Lissotriton; species Lissotriton vulgaris. The sequence continues at coordinate 398,615 of NW_028254399.1, read as the reverse complement.
GACGTGGGCTCTGACCTTGCTGGACAGCGCGGCGGAGATTACCATAGTGAGAGAGGCCCTCCGTCCACTGTTGAAGGTGACAGCGACTGAGACTTTTATTGTGATTGAAACAGCTGATACACATGTTGCTCCCCCTGAAAGACTTTTTGAAATTGTCCTGTTAATTGAAGGTGACATGCAGCGAACTGTAAAAGGGGTATTTTGGGAGAATCTTTCGGATACGTATGACATTTTGCTTTCGGAGGCTGACTGGCCCCCACCTTTTGTTCTCGCAGCTCCGCGAGGGGAGGAGGTAATCCTCCCCAGTTTCGCGCACACTGTATCGAGAGTGGAAGCGCTGCATTTTGCAGAAGAGTGGGCTCTGGCGCTTGCGCCGGCTGTGTACCGAAATCAGTGTGGCTGGGATAAATTGTCCCCTAGCCATGAGATTCCTTTACGGTCACAGCCGCAGCCACAACCCCAGTATCCCATACGGCGTGAAGCTAAAGCTTCGGTCGCGGCTATCCTTGAACAATTGGAATATCAAGGTGTAATTGAAACGTGTGTGTCACCAATGAATAATCCCCTTTTTACTGTTAACAAGCCAGACGGCTCGTATCGTCTGGTTTTGGATTACCGGCATTTGAACTCGCATTGCCGTAACTGTGCAGTACAGAATACTCACGGCTCTGCCTTAGTGAATAGTCTTGAGCGTAAACGGTTCAAAACCACGCTTGACATTTCCAATGGTTTTTATGCACATAGATTAGATGGTCTAAGTTCCCAATGGACCAGTTTTACGTGCGGCGGCGTACAAAAAATGTTTAAACGACTCCCAATGGGATATAAAAATAGTCCTGGAGTGTTTTCCGCCCGCATAGTCTCTCTTTTAAAGAGTTTCGATCCAGTTGCATGTTCGTATGTGGATGACATTTATCTCACGGACGACGAACTTTGGGTGCATCTGTGTCGAGTAAACAGCATAATTTGTAACTTTGCAGACATGGGTTACAAGTTTAACTTTGCAAAATCACACATTGCGGAGTACACAGTGTTGTTTCTAGGTTATGAACTTAACCATGAAGGAAAGGGATTGGCTCCTCAGTTCCTGGAGAAGTGCGCGCAGTTGCGCTCTCCGACAACGCTGAAGAAATTACAGTCTTTACTGGGTTTTTTAAATTTCGGGAGGACATACATTCCGGAATATGCCCAGCGTATCAAGCCTTTATATGCCTTGGTACAACCATCTTTTTCCAAATCATGCTGGCTGCCTGAGCATTCAGCCATTCTGCAGTCCTTGCAGGCTGATATGCTCGCTTCTGACTACTTACAGACTCGTGATAACCAGACCAACCTGGTGATAAGAATTATCCCTGGGACGGTGGGTTTCACGTACCTGACTTTTAATGAAGGGGATACTGTACCTATTGCTTACAAGTCACACTTATACACTTCGGCTGAACTGCGTTTTTCCACTGTGGAGAAAGTTTTAACGGCTGTGCAGATGGCAATTCTTAAGGAACGTGCCCTGTCGCAGGGAAAGCGCATGTTGGTTGTCACCCCGTGTCCAGCCTTGGAGGCGGTCACAAAAGCCAGTGTACCGAATTCTAAAGCTTTGCACCCTCGGTGGATTCAGTGGGCTACATCCTTGACATCTCAGGATGTCACGTTTATTTTTGACGCCGCTTTACGGTCGCAGGAGTATTTACAGTATGAATTTGTTCATCCTGCTCCTTTAGCAATGCGGCCATTGGAGGATTTCCATTGTATCATTTACACGGATGGTTCGGCGCAGGTTGCGCATGGCTCTAAACACGCCTACGTTTCCGCTTGCGCCATTGTAGTCGGTGCCATGGTGAACGATGAGTTCAAGTCCAGTGTTGTGCACACGCAAACGCTAGGGGACTGCACCGCACAATTAGCAGAGCTTCGTGCTCTTATGCTCGCATTGGAGTACGCTGATCCTTGTGTGACGACTTTAATCGTAAGTGATTCTTACTACTGTGTCCAGTCTTACAATGAGAACTTGTTCTTTTGGATTCAGAATGATTTTCGTGATTCCAAGGGTAGCACAATAAAACATAAAATGATCTGGGTCCGAGTGGCGGAACTTAAAGAGAAACTGCCGCTCGTGTTTGTGATTCATACTCTCGGCCACCAGCGCGTGGGGGTCCACGCTGTTGGCAACTCGCTTGCTGATGAAGCAGCGAAGTCAGCGGTATCAAAATACTTAGTTGCAGCAGTCACGAGGTCCAAAAGCAAAATAGATGATGACATCTTGGCAGCTGTTGCTGCCACTGAGAAGGGAGGTAAATATCCTGCGGGGTTCCCTTCGAAGTACACATACCACTTAAGTCCCGATAAGGTTCCTTATGTAAAAATCCCTGAAGTTGGAGAACGTCTAGTTCCCAACTCGGATCGCAGAGCTTCTCTGATTACAGCGGCTCATGAAGGTGTGGCGTCTGCGCATGCGGGCGTCTCAGCCACTGTATCTCAGCTACAACAGAGGTTCTGGTGGCGGGGACTGTACAAACAGACGCGCGATTATGTCCTTATGTGTGACATTTGTCAGCAGATCAAGCCTTCTACTGCTGCGCGTCCGCCTCAGACACAGTTGTACATCTCTAATAAACCACTTGGTTGTGTTTATTTGGATCACTGCGGTCCTTTTTCTTCTGATACTGCGTATAAATACATCTTAGTAGCAGTTGACTCATGCACACGCTTTGTATGGGTATGGCCGCATCGAAGCGCTGATTCGCGAACTGTCATTAAGGATTTGCGTGTCTTTGTGGGAATCTTTGCTTGTGGTACTTTCCATTCGGACCAGGGTCCGGCTTTCGCCTCTAAGGCGTACAAGGATGCTATGGTTTCGTTGGGAGTACAGGTGAAGTTTTCAAGTCCCTACAGGCCTGAGGGCAATTCTGTAGTAGAAAGAATGAACCGCGACTTAAAGCAATCTTTGACAGCCCGTGTTATAGGCACTGGTAGAAACTGGCTGACCCACCTCTATGGCGTGCAGCGTGCGCTTAATAATCTCCCTAGAAGGTCTCTGGGTGGGCGGACCCCATACGAAATGCTCTTTGGTATCAAGATGTACGTACCTGACCTTGATGGTGCAGACTGCCAGGCCCAGGCCGCGGCCTTTGACGTAGATGAACATTGCAATGTTTTACAGGATCTACAAAAGACCAGAGACAGTCTTACAAAGGAACACTTGCCCTCCACGTCGGATGATGCGTTGCAGATCCCGGTAGTTGGCTGGCTACCCCAAGTTGGAGAACTGGTTCGAGAGAAGATCGATAACAAGAAAGAGTTTGGTCCCTCATATCGTGCACCTGTTCGGGTTCTTGGAGTGAAGGGCACAAGAACAGTCATTTTACCACCACTTCCAGGTCGTAAAGAAAACAGATTTATTTCTATTGACAATGTCAAGACACACAGGGTGGCCGATTCTTCATAGCATGACACCGGCTGTATCCTGTCCTTCCATGGTGAGGCACTCTGTGCTGGCTATTACATCTGGTGCAGATCAGGAGGTGTCCCTCGAGATGCCTGCCATAACTAGTCCTTTATTAAATACTATTCCTGTTACTAACATTGATGAGGTGACCTATGCAGATCCTGCTGATTTATCTATGTCCGATTTACAAGCTCGTTTGGCTAACCAATCCAGATTCTCTTTTGACTCTGATTCGGAACTTTCGAAGAAACCATCGACTATTGCAAAATATGCCACGTTGTTTAAAAAACATTTTTTAATTCCACCTTGGACATACATTTGGCTGATACTATTTTTATTTCATCTTTTTATGTCAATTGGTTTTGTGTTTTATTTTTTCCGACTGATCGATGGCCATTATGTGAAAGAAAGAACAGGAATTCGGTACCTTCATGGAACATTGGCCCCTCTTTCCTCCTCACATTCAGTACACAGACTAAAGAGAGACTTACATTCAGTACAGATTACTGCTTGGCCAGTCCTTGATGGAATTGTGTGGGATGCGGTTAGGTTTCAGATACATGGCCCCACAGAAGTTATTAATGTTCCTAATGTGCTTAGAGTAAACATGGGAGATGTGATTAAGCAAAATATTCGTTCTGATGATTGGGATCTTCAGGCCGTAGAAGCATTGTTCTCTGATTTGAAATATTATGCGGCCTTTGATGCTGAGGATTTGTACTTAGATTCTGTCAATTATGGTGATTTGTTTTGTTATCAACATTATGGAAATCATTTCTTACACAAGACAAGTTCCAGGAGGGTTCCTGTGAATTACACTCAGTGGGAACATTGCCCTACTCCCTTACAGGGGAGCTCAAGTACATTTCTGGGAAAATACTCTTATTTTACAGATTTTAATCAATCAAATCCTGAGTCGTTTTATTTTAAGGTGAACCAGAAATTCATGCCCAAAGTTAGACTTACTGATATAAAATTGCTGTATTCAAAGTCCTTTTTAGAAAGGTTATCTGTGGATGGCTATGAGTTATGGAAGGATGCTATTGACCTTAAATCGGTTTGGGGTACCAAAGATTGGCAGGTACAAGGCACTGAGGCTTTGCATCGTGCATGTCTCATCCCGAATCACATGTTGTTTTTAAATTCTACTATTTCTCAAACAACATGTTTTGGATTGGCTACATCTAAAAAATTAAATACCCCTACTATCCCTGACTTGGAAGAATATTCAGGTTGGAGTAATTTCACTACAATATCCATCAGTGGGATACAAGCACTTTTGCAGAATTCCTCCTTTAATATTTCCCGTTTTGATCCGGAGGGGTGGCTTTTGTGGCAAAGAAGTTCTGATGCTTGCCAACGTAGGTTTTTGGGTTTGTCTGAAGGTTTTACGCACATCAGGCCAGATCCCAGGTTTGAAACAGATCACACTGTTACTACTTATTCAGTAGGCAAATTGTGTCAGAACTGGTTACAACATTCCACTTTGGCTGCAGTTAAACTGCATCTGTCCCAGTTGAATGAGAATATAGAGCTAAATGATTTTATAAAAGGCCCGACTAGGGGTAGGTCTAAACGCTTTCTTTATGCTGTATACAATGAAATTTGGAAATTTTCACAGGTTGAGGCAGCTAAACGCCTGAGAGCGATTGATCAAGCAAATTTGGAAAAAGTGCTAGCAGTAGTCGATAACAGTATTAACATGCTTTCTTCCAGGATTTACACATTGGATAATATTGTTTCTTCTGTTGTTGATATTGTACATGATGAAGTGTCCACGTTATACCATGGTCAAAATCAATTGCGTTCTGTAATGCAGTTTGCCTGGACTCTACAGACAATTAAGGCAGGTCGAGTTCCCTGGAACTCATTGAACGTTTCATCCCTTTTCGCCCCTTTTAATCTTACTGAAAAACAGCGCATGCTTTCAATGCGTGATGCATCATTTTCTATGTTACATATTGAGAAGCTAGAATCCTTGCCTTTCTCTGTTGCTGAAACCACTACTGCCACGTGGCTGATTCATGGTTTAATTACATTACCATTTCCTTTATATAAATTTACTAACTGTATGCGGTATATTGCTATAGGACGATATGAACCACTAGGCAATGCATTCTTACACGAGGCATGGTCATTACCATACACATACAGATGTCTGAAGGATGGAAAAGAAGTGAATCTTAATGGTGAGGATTGCACACAGTCACCTGACCAGTCATTAATATGCAGACACATTCAGTTACACGGTTCTTGTAATCAGGACCGCCCAAATTTAGCATGTGTTTTAAAAGGCACGCCAGTTCCAGCAGTGGTTCCCACATTCACATTATTAGCTAATGGTAGTTATTTACTTTTAAACAACAAATTATGTTGTGGTTTATTAATTGGTGTGGCTTATGTGGTAACTGTATCAGAGCGTGTGGTGTGCTGCAAGAATGTTCTATACCCACCCACGCATGGGTCTTCAGATGTCTCCATCTGGCCACGGATTCCAACCTTGGAAGCAAAATTCAATGGTTTAAGCAGAATAAGGGCCCTTTTGTCTCAAAAACAAGTGACCCTGAGTTCGGCCCGGGAAACTTATGTCCTTCACATAGCTAACACCCGCACAGAGGTGCAGGCGCTTTTAAATACTGATTTGCCGTTTCATTTCTGTGAGCTGGTGCACCAGATTTTTAACGCTTCTTCAACGACTGGGCTTGCACATTTTTTTAAATTAGTAAGCAGTGGCCTCGTGACTACATTTGAAAAAGTTTTTGGTATCATTCCCACGTTTTTCCACACTATTTTTTCGAGTTTGTTTGGTGGACTACCTGTGTTGCTGGCTGTAGCCGCAGGCATTCTGTTGGTGTTTTTCTTCATAAAACATGGATGCCCATCCTGCGCAAGACGCCGTTCAACGCCTCCTGACACTGTGCCGTAATCGGATGCTCAATTACTATGGAACATTGCCGCTTGCAGCATTAAGCACGGCCTATAGATTGTCATTTCGGTTCACCGACTTCACGTGTGTCCAACCTGTGTTTCACTTCCTGAGCTGCGAGTTCGATTGGGCCATTGATTTGTGCCTATGCTTGAGGACTGCTCCTGACGTCGATTTTGATCAGCTAATGCGTCCCGTGGTGGCTCACGAGTTGATCTGTTCTGGCGAGAGAGTTATGGCCTTGGCAGCGATAAATGGAGTTCTGGGCCAATGGGAGATCTCTGCAGCGGCGGATGCCTTTCTGACACACAGCGATCTGGTGAACCCACCGAGTTGTCCTCTGACGTTACAGGAGGATCCGATGCTGGAGGAGCACGTATGTTCTTTCCCATTGCTAAATTGGATTGCTGAACTATTTTCGGATGATGGCAGTGATTTCATGCTGGAGGCTGTGGCAACTTTCTTTGCATATACTTTCCAATCGTGAGATGCCTGGGAGGAATGCTTTGTTGTGAAATATGACTTTCCCCTCGCTGAATTGGAGGGATGGACTATGTTCAGCCCGGAGAGTACAATCATGTGATGTCACTGGGGATAACGTCAATGTGGCACATGACTTTGGAAATAGGATAAGTGCCTTGTTTTTTCTCTTACAAACATTTGAATTGATGAGACCAGGTCCTACGTTTCATATTTTTGAGACCTGGCGGATGACTTTTGGTTCAATAGTTTTGTTTTTATTTTTAGATTTGAGGCCACTGTAGGCATTCATACATATTCATTCATACATATTTTTAGCTTATTTTAGCTCAAGATTATTGATCTTTGCTTTCAATTGTTGTGTCTGATTTAGTATTGCCTTTTCCCTTATGTTTGACGGTGCTCGGACCAATGGGGGGGTGTCATATGGATACTTCATTACATATATTGCGTTAAGTTAGCATGAGTGTATTACATGTTTAAACAGCCGGTTTGCCTTCGGCTTCAGTTTTGCACACGACACATACTTGTTGTTGTAGCTTTCACCCTAGAAGCGGTGAGGTGGTTTATTTGAGAATAATATGTTATTTCTATGCTATCAGCTTTGCCTGGTACACTTGGTACAACTGTCTGCACACTGAGAGCTGCACACTCTAAGATTAACCTAACACAAGGTTGCTGGGAGGCCTGATCCTCGCACCACATTAGACATAACACAAATAATGTTGATGCCAACATTTTGGGCTCTACGCGGGTTTAAGATAGAGTTACACGGAATGAACGTAGACACTTGGTGCTGCGCATGAAGAGAGCTGGTAGCTGTTGATGTGATCTGCTCCTACTGACATTGAGAGGTATGGGGCCGCCCTGCTAAAGCCCGAATGAGACCTTCATATATATAAAATAATATGCTAGATAGGGTGCGCGAAATATAGGTGCTATCGATTTCTATAGAACTTGCATTATAACATGCTAGCACCTTTTGCTTACTATGGATTAGTGACTATGCTGCTGACTCTGATTTTTATAATCTGCATTTTGGTATTATACAAGATACTGCGTTTGAGAACTTTGCATTGAATAATAAATATTTCAAACTTGCACTTGTGTTCTTTGACTCTCAGGTTTGGTTTGAAATGATTATATAACGAAAGAGTGTTCATGTGTTCCACGATTCCTGAGGTATTCTAAAGATCATGTTCTGGTTTGTCTAAGACATGGATCATTCCATAATAATCCATGAGACACTGTAGCTAGCTAGGTAAGGGGATTTCTGACACTGAGATGAGTTTTGGATCATCCTAACTCACTGAGGTTCTAGATCTCTATGCACAGTTCTGTGGGAGAACGGAAACCCTGCTACACTAGGATCTGGTTTCTTTTCTCCCTTGTGAAAATGCTTTGGTGAATTGGCACTAATGACCTGTTGGGGTGATTGATGTATGGCTTTCTTGTTGCCCTCTTGCAAATACTGTGCGGCTGAAATATAAGTGAAGTATTTCTGTCAACCTATTGTGTCACGTGTTACTCTATTGAAGTCTACCCTGCAACCCATCTGTCTGGTATACTTGAACAGTTATTTGTAAGGCGTTTAGGACTAGCTGCTACACACGACTCAACCATGGGAAACCTCAATAGTAAAAAGAATTTATATACGGCTCAGCCAGCCCCACCCAAGAACTCACCTGCATATAATGTAGCTATAGACAGAGGCTTAAGCTCAATTATGTACACACATAAGTGGCATGATCTGACATCTAAAAACAAGGATCTCCAGTTCCCATGTAATGGCACATATGACATGGCCAAACTATCATACTTGCGCCAGATGTTAAATATAAAGGGAAAGAAGATTAGAAGTTTAGAATGGGAGGCGTGCCATAATTGGGACTCTGTGTTAAGCAATATGCGTTCAACAAGCGCAGTCGAATCTAAGGTCCACAGCGAACTTATGGAAATTAAAAAAAAATATTACAGGCAAAACTGGAGGGCAGATGGAGAAAAGGCCAATTAGACACGGTAGGCGCATTCCCATGCATACAAGTTAAAGAAGAAGAGGAAGTAGAAGGTGGGGCAGGGGCAGAAGACCAAGTCTTAGAAGATATTCTCTTGGGATGCCTGGGTGGTGATTCACCGCTGCATGCACCTGAGTCAGAACACACTGAGCTAGCTCTCGGGGAACGAAAGGCAGCCATAACCTTTGTACACAGAGCATTGAAAGATAAGGTTGCGAGACCGGAATTGGAGTCTATCCAAGACCTGGGTACGCTGAAACTAATGAGAGAGATAGCGGTCAAAGCCGCTTCAGACTACAACGAGAAGCAACACAGTATTCTCAATGAATGTGTTAAGAAACAGGTTAAAATACCTAAACTAATAGACAGACCGTGGCAGCAATTATTTGAGGATGAATCACAGGATGACTCATTCAGCAAGCAACAATGGCACTCGCTAATATGGGATGCATTTACATATGTTCATCACACAGAACACAACATTTCAACACTAGAGCAGTGTTTGACAGAAAAAGAGTCAGCTCCAGAGAACAAAAGAAGAGGCAGTTTGGGGGGAATGGTGGGAGGAGCTTCGGCATCAAATCCAAATTCACCAAAACTGATGTTAAAAAGTGATTCTTTAAATTGTCAAGCGCTACTACAGCGGCTCGTGGAAGGCTCACTAACTGTGGACTCCTTTATACAATCACAGCATAGGAGGTACTTAGAGAAAACACTGTCCTTAGCACGAGCAGAGTTAATGAACAAAGCACCCCAGGCCCACTTAACATATACTAAGCAAGCCGACGCCCAGACAACCACAGGTAGTCGTGCCTAACTTCCAGAAAAATATGATTGGGAGGTAGGGACGTTCGGATTCACAGACCCAGATTTAATAACATGGGAGGAGTCTAAGTTGCAGGACACGCTTAAATATGCTATAGATAAATTACAACAATGGAAACAGCTAATACACACATGTGCAGTAATTGACGTAGCTCACTCTCTGGCCCATTCCATCACCAAAGCCAACACAACAGGCAACTCTACGACAACAGAGTTCCCATCACTTATTATGCCCCTACGAGAGATACCGCCACCACCTGGCAATGCGCCAAATGATTTAGCATATGCTTATGTCCCATGGTCAAGGCAGGACATTAGCACATTCAGCAGAGACTTTCCCCGGCTAAGAGATGAACCAAGGAGATGGTATGAAGAGCTTAGCAGAATGACAGCATTAGGAGGTTTACTGTGGAGAGACCTCGACACGCTATTCAACATCATCATCCCAAAAGATCTTTGGGAAGATTGTAAAAGAAAGATTGAGTGGCCAGACGTTAAACCAAAGTGGGGCAAAGGAGGGACGCCAGGCCCAGAAGTAGGGGAGTTATACAAAAAAGTAGTGGAACACTTGAAGGAGAAGGTACCTGAAGATAGGGTTGATTGGAGCAAAATTACAAGTACCAAACAGGAGAAAGATGAAAGTGTGAATGCATACTTTGACCGCCTCCTGCAAGTATATAGGCAGAACAGTGGATTAAAAGATCCTATGGGAGATGCCATGCCAGCTCTGGTAACTACATTTGTACAAGGTCTTACACCACCCATCAGAACACACTTGCAGACTTCTTTTGTCTGCTGGCAACAAGAGTCAATAGAGAAGGTCCTTTCGGCAGCCAAGTACTGCGCAGATTTCCAGTCCAGTGCGCAGGCGATGGAGATAGAAAAATTAAAGAAAAAAAAAGTGAGGTTAATGGTAGCACAAGAACGGTTTTATAGCAATAACAGAGGTAGGGAAAGGAGCAGAGGGGGGGCGAGGCATAGGAAGACAGCAGACCGGTAGGACACCTTCCTTACCCCGCAGATCAATCTCCCTGCCACCACAAGGAACAGCATGCTTCTATTGCAAGGACCCTAATCATTGGAAAGCAGATTGTCCAATATTAAAGAAAAGAAATGAGGACAGTAGGTACAAACAGAACAGCGGGCAAGAGGGCAGACACCAGCACGCCAACTACACTCGGCACACAGGGTACCGAGACAACACGCCACATGAAAATGAGTCCCAGCAGCAATGGGTAGGGGGGAAGGATGGACTCCAGTAATGAATGACTGGCCCCCACCCCCAGCATCATTCTAGGGATGCCTGAAAGTGGGAAACTGCGTGATAGCAGCACCAGCAATAGCAGTAGATCAATCCGGACCATATGTAGAGGGAGAGATATTGGGCAGGGTTGTTCCATTTCTAATTGACACATGGGGCTCAAAGATCAATGCTGAAGGCACTAACAACGCCTGAAGCTCCACTTTCTAGGACTACGATAACCGCAGTAGGCATGACTGGCAAACCTATTACAGAATATCTAACTGAGCCACTACAGTTTGTAGTAGGCACGATAACAGTGCACCACCAATTTATTCTTAGCAGATTTTGCCCCGTGAATTTACTGGGGAGAGATCTGTTATGCAAATTACAATGCACCATACACTGTTCACCAACAGGGGTCTTTTTAGAGAGCAAGGCAAACAGTTTAATGATACAAGCCTTTATGACATGCACAGACCTCCAAATACCACTAGAATTACGCCATTGTGTGCCGCCGGAGGTCTGGGCAACAAGTGCCAATGACGTAGGGCGGGTATTGAACTACCCACCGGTACAGATAAAACTGAAGCCAGGGGCAGTTCTCCCAAGAGTGCCACAATACAAGATCTCAAAAGAGGGGGAGGAGGGCGTCGCACCAGTGATAAAAGACCTCCTGAAGCAAGGAATTTTAAGAGAGATTCAATACAGTCAATGTAACACCCCTATTCTTCCTGTGAAGAAGGCCTCCATGGGCCCGAACGGGGCCCCTGTTTACAGATTCACTCCAGACCTGAGAGAATTGAACAAAATAGTCTTGCCATCTTTCCCAGTGGTCCCAAACTCAGCAACAATATTATCTAATATACCTGTGTCGGCTACCACTTTCACCGTGATGGATCTTAGCTCCGCCTTCTTCACCATCCCCTTGCACCCTGACAGCCAACATTTCTTTTCCTTTAGTTTTAGACAAAAGAGGTTTTGTTGGACAAGGCTGGTGCAGGGCTATACAGAGTCACCATCCATTTTCACACATGCCTTAAAAACAGATTTAGACTCCCTGGTACTAAAGGAGGGGTCCACACTTATCCAATATATTGACGATTTGCTATTTGCCTCGCCTTCAAAGGAGGCTTGTGTAAAGGACACCATCGCTGTCCTATGCCACTTAGCATTAAAGGGATACAAAGTCTCCCCAAAGAAGTTACAGTTTTGCCTCACCTCTGTGAAATACTTCGGTCATGAGTTAACAGAAGGAACAAGAAAACTGTTGCCAGACAGAATCTCGACAATAACACATTTTCCCAGACCCCGCACTCAGAAGGAAGTTAGGAGTTGCAGGATATTATCATCACTGGATACCAAATTTCTCTCTCATTGCAAAACCCCTGCAGGCACTGACACACAAAGGCATACCTGACACTGTACCCTGGTCACAAGAATGTGAGACAGCCTTCAATGCGCTAAAAAGAGGATTGGAGGGAGCACCTGTGCTAGGCATACCAGATTATGGAAAAGATTTTCACTTGTTTTGCCACGAGAAGGGGGGGTTCTCAATGGGGGTCTTGCTCAGAAACATGGAGCTTTCTACTGCCCCGTGGCATACTATTCTGCCACGCTAGACCCAGTGGCTGCAGGGCTCCCACCGTGTCTGAAAGCAGTAGCAGCCGCAGCACTTGCCGTGGAACAGTCAGACAACTTAGTGTTAGGACACACACTAGTGCTACATGTGCCACACGCCTTGGACACACTTCTGACATCCACTAAGACACAGCACCTCACCAATGCACGCCTCACCAGGTATGGGTTGGTACTCCTGACACCACACATTATCATCAAGAGGTGTACCACTTTGAACCCTGCATGCTTGCTACCCACTGAACATGAGCTGGAGGATTTTGATTCAGATGATTCCTTTCATGATTGTGCCTTGGCCATAGACAGGCATACTAAGATACACCCAGACCTTAAAGACACACCACTCCCAGATGCTCAAGGAGATTTATTTGTAGATGGGTCATGTTTAAGGGATGACACAGGAGTATTACAAGCATCCTATGCGGTGGGCACAGCTACTAAAATATTGGAAGGAGGGAGACTGACAACAGCAAAAAGTGCACAAGCGGCCGAACTTGTGGCACTTACCAGAGCATGTGCATGGGCTAAAGGGAAGAAAGTAAATATATACACGGACAGTCAGTATGCCTTCGGGGTGGTCCACGATTTTGGCCAGTTATGGTCAATGAGGGGGTTCCTTACATCAGCAGACCAGCAGATACAGCATGCACAATTGATTTGTGACCTCCTCCAAGCACTACTTTTCAAGGTGGCCATAATAAAATGTGTTGCCCACACTTCATCAAAAGACCCCATCTCCAGAGGCAATGCTTTCATTGACCAAGAAGCAAAGAGAATAGCACTTACAGGCTGCGAGCAAGCCATGGTACAACTAGTAGACAACAGGACAGATACAACAGAGGATAATGGTTTACTACATTTTGATCCAATACGTATTCAGAGGAATGCAGCTGACAATGAAAAAGAGGAGTGGGAGCAACAGGGATGCATACAAACAAAATAGGGTCTATGGGTAGGACCTAATGGCAGGATATGCTTGCCTTCCACCATGCTCCCTTCAATGAGCAGATTGTTCCATGGACCCTCACATGTGGGGCGTGATGGTATGGTCAGGTTATTCTCCCAGTGTTGGTATAACCCAAAATTCCGCCAGACAGCAGAAAGGCTGTGCAAGCAGTGTTCTGTCTGTGCGCAGTACAACACTGGAAAAGGTACCCCAACTGCGCCTGGCCACTTCCCACCCCCCCCATAGACCATTTGAAAGCCTTCAGCTAGATTTTATAGACATGCCCCCCCCACCCAGTCATATAGATTTGTTTTGGTCATCGTCTGTATGTTTAGCAAATGGACAGAGGCCTACCCCACCAAACATTGTGATGCACAGAGCGTGGCCAAGTGTCTACTTAAGGAGCTATTGCCAAGATTTGGGGTACCCTCCCTCCTGGCATCCGACAATAGGCCTGCATTCATTTCCAATGTCATAAAGGGACTGTGCAAGATATTGGCCATAAAACAAAGGCTACATTGCGCTTATCACCCACCGGCAGCAGGGGCTGTTGAACGGAGAAATGGAGTTCTGAAAAATAAAATTGCAAAGATTTGTGCGTCAACTGACCTCTCATGGGTAGATGCGCTGCCTTTAGCGCTTCTAGCAATGAGATGTACACCAGACAGAGTAACAAAGTTAAGCCCCCATGAAATAGTATTTGGCAGGCCAATGCAAATACCAGGCCCCCTGTCAGTAATGGACGACTTATTGTTGTGTTACTGTAAACAGTTAAACGATGTTTTACGTTACCTCCACTGTCAGGTGCTGAAGTCCCTTCCAGAGGCCGCGATGCCACCAGCCCACGATCTGAAAGCTGGGGACTGGATTTGGGTCAAAGCCCACACACGGAGGAATTGCTTGCAGCCAAGATGGAAGGGGCCAAGACAGGTCATTCTAACGAAGGCCACAGCTGTTAAGTGTGACGGCATAACTTCGTGGATTCACGCGTCCCACACAAAAAAGTAACGGACGGAGAAAGGACGACACCGATTCAGATACCAGCAGCAGAACCCAGCCGAGGATACCACCTTCGCTCTCACAGCAAACAGAAACATGAACACACTGGTTAATTATAAACGGACTGCTGGCTAAATGCAAATGCTCCGGACAAATAGACTTCGATCTGTGTCAATACAAGCCTGCGGACAACGGTCCATGATACAATTAACTATTTTGTGCCCAGGAAGAGACATAACTGCAGTTCTGACATTGCTTGTACCGAGTCCACTATTGCTCAGTGAGCTAATACGATAATTTTTTAATGACATTGCCTTTCCAACTGGCCCAGAGCAGCAAGTCCCTGAGCAAGAATTAACAGACCTACGTTTTGACATTCACAATAGTTCTATTTTTGCGATAGAGAGTACTGGTTCTAGCATTATTCAAAACCTTGAACACCATCCATTTGTGCCACTTTTGCAACAGAAGTCACTGGTCCTAGACCTGTTCGAGACATTAAAGATTAAGGGAAGAGCAGTGGTTAAATGCTTGACTCTAAGGGTCAGCTAGCATAGCGCCAAGAGGAAGAAGAATAAACTTAGGGCCTATTCACAAGCCCGAGTGGACCAAGAATAAATGTATAGCCTATTCACAAGCCCGAGTGGACCAAGAATACATTTAGGGCCTATTCACAAGAAGATTGCATAGCATAGGGAAGGGAAAGGTTTGTACAGAGTCATGCAGTCCACTGAAAGACACACATGTAACTGGAGAGCGGTGATTCTTGCAATATTGTTACCAGTTCCAGCGATTATAGTAACGGCAATAATAATAGTGTATTCTGCTGAGCTTAAAATACCACATCTTAATGGAAGGGTGGGGGATGGTAGTGATGGAACTGAGCCAACAAAAACACCAAGAGACTATGAACAAAATATGACAATGAACATTACTAATGTGGGGGCGGATGTGAATAAAGGGGACCAAGAAGGATTATGGGATACATACGAAGGAAACCAGTACGTTGAAATGCTGAAACTGTATGTGACAATTTTGAATATATCTGACTGCTGTGTCTGCACACACCTGCCTACAGACACCACACATAGTTTGAAGTACAACGTACTGCCAGTATCCAAATATGTAGGCTGTGTCCTGTTGCGAGACATGTTACAAAGTCAACACAGCATGTCTGTGTCAGTGTTCTGACCGACTTTTTCGGCCCTTCCTTGAGGGAAGGTGATTGGAGGTGACTTCAGTCTACTATCATTCTAATGGAGGGATTAGAACCGTAAATAGAGCCTATTCACAAGGCGTGTTGATATAATTCCGTACCCTTTTCCTTAGATCGGGGCTTATAAACTTATGTTAGGGGATAGATTCATTAGTATTAGTGATAATCCGTCCTTTTGTAAGAGTGTTAGTATATCTTCCATGGAGTTATGCTTATTTCGGCCCTTGTAGGCCTCAAACGGGAGAGACTCCATCTTTCTTTCTGCCCCGGCAGCTTGAGATGCTTCTAGGTCAAGTGTAATGTTTTAGTTACGAAGTGTTGTTCGCTTGGAGAGAACCGGCTCAGGCTGGCCCCTATTGAAAGACTGTATTTTTCTCCATTCCGAAGACATAACATCAGGCCGGCCGGCTGAGAACGTGTCCTTGGTACGGGGAGGTACAAGAATTTGGTGGGCGGCAGGTTACTGGCCGTAACTTTCCATGAAGGGACAAACTTCCATATTAGCAAAAGCATGAGGTAGTGAATCAGTCAGTCTGTAGGCGGCAGCTAGTCGTTAGCATCAATGCCATTAATTATTCCAGTATATTTACAACAAGGGGTGGTGAGGGACAGAGTCTCTGAATTAAGCAGAAAGCTCTCACCCAGTCAAGAGATCAGGGCTAGATCCAACACCGTTTTTTAGCTCACTGCACCATCCCAGTTTCAGAACCTGGCTGTATGCAAATTAGTCTGTTCCTGTCCCAGTGCATGATAGGAACAGGGCAAACCAAACTACAAAAGCCAATTCTTACACCACCCCCTTTTTGTAAATCGTTTTTGGCCACTATAGGTGTGGCAGGGTATACTCAGACATGAGTCCCTTTCTCACTGCTCCATCAGGATTCAAGGAAGCCGGGCCGAAGAAGGCTGAAATGCCAGAAACCGGTCCCCGGTAGCTTGTCTCCTTTCTGGTGAAGAATTGGCTTGGTAGTTTAGTCTGCCCTGTTCCCATGATGCACTGGGCCAGGGACAGACTGATTTGCATATAGCCAGGTTCTGAGCTGGGATGGGGCAGTGAGATAAATAACGGTGATGGATCAAGCCCTGATCTTTGGACTGGGTAAGAGTGGTCTGTTTAACTCAGACACTCTGTTCATCACCACCCCCTTTTTGTAAATCGTTTTTGGCCACTATAGGTGTGGCAGGGTATACTCAGACATGAGTCCCTTTCTCACTGCTCCATCAGGATTCAAGCAAGCCGGGCCGAAGAAGGCTGAAATGCCAGAAACCGGTCCCCGGTAGCTTGTCTCCTTTCTGGTGAAGAATTGGCTTGGTAGTTTAGTCTGCCCTGTTCCCATGATGCACTGGGCCAGGGACAGACTGATTTGCATATAGCCAGGTTCTGAGCTGGGATGGGGCAGTGAGATAAATAACTGTGATGGATCAAGCCCTGATCTTTGGAATGGGTAAGAGTGGTCTGTTTAACTCAGACACTCTGTTCATCACCACCCCCTTTTTGTAAATCGTTTTTGGCCACTATAGGTGTGGCAGGGTATACTCAGACATGAGTCCCTTTCTCACTGCTCCATCAGGATTCAAGCAAGCCGGGCCGAAGAAGGCTGAAATGCCAGAAACCGGTCCCCGGTAGCTTGTCTCCTTTCTGGTGAAGAATTGGCTTGGTAGTTTAGTCTGCCCTGTTCCCATGATGCAGTGGGCCAGGGACAGACTGATTTGCATATAGCCAGGTTCTGAGCTGGGATGGGGCAGTGAGATAAATAACGGTGATGGATCAAGCCCTGATCTTTGGACTGGGTAAGAGTGGTCTGTTTAACTCAGACACTCTGTTCATCACCACCCCCTTTTTGTAAATCGTTTTTGGCCACTATAGGTGTGGCAGGGTATACTCAGACATGAGTCCCTTTCTCACTGCTCCATCAGGATTCAAGCAAGCCGGGCCGAAGAAGGCTGAAATGCCAGAAACCGGTCCCCGGTAGCTTGTCTCCTTTCTGGTGAAGAATTGGCTTGGTAGTTTAGTCTGCCCTGTTCCCATGATGCACTGGGCCAGGGACAGACTGATTTGCATATAGCCAGGTTCTGAGCTGGGATGGGGCAGTGAGATAAATAACGGTGATGGATCAAGCCCTGATCTTTGGACTGGGTAAGAGTGGTCTGTTTAACTCAGACACTCTGTTCATCACCACCCCCTTTTTGTAAATCATTAATTATTCCAGGGCAGACAGTCGCCATTTTGAAGTCCGAGAAAGACCGAGAAGCTGATACTCTCTTAGAAAGATTGAAGTAATTTTAGTTGGAGCAGCTGCCGAACTTTGACATTAAGATCAGAGCATACAAAGTGAAGCAGTTAGTTGAGGGAACGAATACCAGAGTGGCAGAAACTGAGTTATAAGATCGAAGCCGAGAAGTGAAGATGGTCTGTGATTGAGAGAAGAGAGGAGTAGTGCAGAACAGCCAGAGAGAAAGCAGCTGATGAGAGAAAGGTTCCAGTGACTTGGAGGGAAGCGGAGGAGACAGAGCATAGTGGTACAGACGTGTATCCGTGACTGCAAAGGTGTGACCCTAAGACGAGCCAAGGCACAAAAGAGAAGGGAACCCAAATGACTGCTGAGTCCAGACTTCATATTAATTAGGTGACGTCGACCCTTTCTTATTAGCGTGCACACATTCTAACCTTTCATTTTCCTTTGCAGGCTATATGTTAAAGTATAGTGTTATATTGTTATATTGTTATTGTGATAAATAAAGTACCCCAGTTCTTAGTGAACCGGCATGTGCCTCTTGTTCTTGTATAATAAAGGTAACCTGTTCTTCTAGTCAGGTGCTGTCTCCCGAACGGACGCAACCCCCGATCAGGTAAATGGTAACTGAATAATGAGGGAGAGGGGAGCCCTTAAAATGGAGAATAAGTCGTACATCATATAATTTGGCCATCATTGTGTGATCTATAATATTGTAGCATTGTACCTCTAGTAAATAGCGAGAGATTCCCCGACATGAGGAGCTAACGGTATTCATAGGAAAGTGATCATCGTTGTGAGGTGGCGTTAATGAGAGCATCAGGGGGGATACTGATGTGTATACCCACAAGATTGTGGCTTGTACGGAGATAAAAGGGAGTACCAGGGGGGAAACTGGTATTTATACCCACAAGATTGTGGCTTGAGCGAGCACTGGTTGCGGCCAGTGTGTAATGGTATATGATCAGAACTGCCTTAGGGTGGATTAGTCTGGGCCTGAGTTGCCGTGAGACTATATGGTAAGAGTGTGGTATTGTAGAAAACTAAGGCATGTATATTGCTAATTCCCCATCCTTGGGTAGGAGACATAGATACCTGTTGTAAATAGGTCCTAAGGAGGGAGGTGATTACGTTCGGCTGGGTTGGTGGTGCTGTGGTGAGCTGATTCTATCTGGTCCGAGAATCCGGTCTTTACATCTGGCGTCACAAACTGTTTACGAAGCCTGTGTGAGCTGTATTGTTTTTATCTTGTTGGTTTGCGCTCGGCTCGTACGTGGTTTATTTTGTATATTATTTGTTAATAGTTGTATATATCGTTTTTGGTTTCTCAAAATGTTTTTGCGGAGATCGAAATCTACTTTCAAATTGCCTGTTGAAATTCCCGGCTGGGAATCAACGCCTTACGAGGCCTTGGCCCGTGAGTGGGCCGATTCTACTAGTTTGAGTGAAAATTGGAGTTCTTTTTTGGAGCTGGCGGAGCCGGCTAATGTGATTTCTTGTTTGCAGAAAGCGCCAGTAGTGAAGGGTGATGAACTTCCTATTTTAGGACGCAGAGGTTGGATTGTTTTAACTGCGTACAGGATTGTACATGAGAAACTTTTGAAATTGCAGAAGCAATATGTGGATATGGTAGAAAAGTTTGTTGAAGTGCAGAATGCTCATACTCTTTTGCGTTGTCAAAATAAATTGCTTGCCGACAAGCTTGAAACTTATCAGACTATAGCCGAAAGGGCTGCTGTTCGCATTGCGAAATACAAATATAAGAATCGTCGTGGTCGTGTTTGTAAACGGAAGGTACGTCTGGTCATGGTGAAAGCCGGACTGGACTGGAATCCTGATGAATGGGATGGCAATATCTGGGACTCGAATGATTCTGGCTCCTCGGCTGAGGAGTCTGACAGGCGCGAGTCTTCTCGCTCTGGACGTGACTGTAAATCCACTTCTTGTGACAAACGTGATGATTCCTGCGACCGTGGTCACTCTTCCCGTTCTAATGACGTTTCTCATTCTGATTGTTCCTCTAAATCTATGGATCGGGCTTCTTCGGATGCTCGTCCGGAGGTTTCTGCGCATCCGGTTTTTCGACGAAAATTACAACAAGCTCCTGGTAATCCAAATGGTATTCCTTTGGATAGTTTAGAAGATTTTACACAACAGGAAGTTAGTGACATTTTGCAACGATTTCGACAGCGGCCTGGTGAGGCCTTGCTTACGTGGATGGTGCGCCTTTATGAGTTTGGCGCTGCAGGTATCATGTTAGATGCAGGAGATGCCTTGAAATTTTGTTCTTTGAGTTCTGATTCTACTGTGCAAGATCATTTTCGGAATTTTAATGGTGCCGGTCAGACTAGTCTACTCCAGTTAGCGACTGACGGTTGTAATCACAAATACCCTACTGAATCTGATTGGCCTGTGAATGACAAGCCGTGGTACACCTTGCGCGATGCGGCGCAACGGCTGAAAGAGGAGGTGATGAAAACTGCGATTTTTCTGAGTACGGCTGACAGATTGTTGGATGGTTTGTTAACATCTTCCGTGCGTAATCGGATTATCCGTTCTTCTCCTGTTGCTTATAAGCAGGTTATGATGACCTTGTTAATAATCAAACTGGAAATCCTTTGTCTATGGTGCTTGAATCTGTCCGTCAGCTTCGTGAGTTGGGTGACTGGTTTAAACCTGAGAGGCAGTCCAGACCTGAGGGTCGTACTGCTGGAGATCATAAATTCTCTAGACGTGATATGTTTCTTGCGCTGTTGGCTGATGGTGTGAAACAGGAAGACATTGATGGTGAGCCTAATAATCGCTTGTGGGACATGTTTCGCAAGCGTGGTTTGGATTGAAAGGAGGGTGCCCGACGTGTCCGGAAGAATGATTGTGATCGTGGCTATTCTGATGACAGTGGTGATGAAAGACGTCGTGATGATTCTGATTGTCGTGGTGAACGACGACATGAGCGTGATGTGTCTCCTCGCCGTGCAAAGGAGAGGGGGCGAGAGGGGGAAAGAGAAAGGGGGAGAGATGACCGTGTTAACAGCAGATATAGAGAGGAAAGGGATCAGTCCCCTGAGTTGAGGAGAAGGGAGGATCGACACAGACTTTCCGATCGAAATTCGCAGTACCAGGCAGATGACAAAAATCCATTTCGTCATGGAGATGGATATGAACATGATGTTTTAACACCCAAGAAGTATGAGAGCATTTACCCTGATTTGTCCTGGTTGGCAGAACGCAGTAAAAATGACTAGGAAATAGGTCAAGCTCCAGTACGCAGGTGGGCTCACAAAGATAATAGACCCTATGTAGATATTGAAATTTTTTGGAAACATCGTAATATCCAAAGGGCCCGAGCATTGGTAGATACGGGAGCGGAGGCCACTCTTATTCATGGAAAATTAAAGAAATTTGAAGGTCAATTTTTCACAATTACTGGTTTAGGTGGAAAGGAAACCCCTGCAGTGCAAACTACACTTGAAATGAAAATAGGTAGAATTCCCCGAAAAGAGTATTCTGTGTTAGTTGTGCCACTTTTGGAATACATAATTGGAATTGATATTTTGAAAGGAATGACATTGCATTTAGATGACGGCTGTTATCAATTTGTTAGTAAGAATTATATATCATCCAGACCTGTACGAGTTGGTCGTTTAAGAATGCCCCCCATAAAAATTCCTCAGGCTACACTGGTTGTCTGTCAAAAGCAGTATCGTATCCCAGGTGGCCATGAAGAAATTAGTGCTACGATTCAGGATTTGTGGATGCAGGAGTCATAACTCCGGTTTCTTCTGCTTGGAATAATCCCGTTTGGCCCGTGCGTAAGAGTGATAATTCTTGGCGCATGACTGTTGATTACCGCGAATTGAATAAACATACACCCCCTTTGACTGTTGCAGTATCAGATATCATTACTTTAATTGAGAGAATTCAAAAACATTCAGGTACATGGTATGCGTCCATTGATATTGCCAATGCTTTCTTTTCAATTCCGATTGCCCCCGAGTGTCAGGAACAATTCAGTTTTACATGGAAGGAACGTCAAATGACGTTTAGAAGCCTTCCTCAAGGCTATGCACATAGTCCGAAGATCTGTCACCGGCTGGTGGCGGAACATTTGTCCGAAGTACCTGTACACCCGCAAATTCAGATATGTCACTATATTGATGACATTTTAATTCAAGGTGAGACACAAGACCAAGTTCAGATCCAGTTAGATCAAATCATTGATTGCTTACGCGAAAAAGGTTGGGAAATCAATCCTGACAAGCTGCAAGGTCCATCTCAAAATGTAAAATATTTAGGTATTAATTGGCATGAAGGTCACAGAGAGGTGATTCCACAAGTGAAACAGAAAATTCTTGATTTTGCAGTCCCAAGAAATAGGAAAGAAGCCCAAAGCTTCATTGGCTTATTTGGCTTTTGACGCCAACATATTCCACATTTGAGTCAGATATTGGCCCCTTTATACCGAGTCACTCGCAAAAAGAATGTGTTTGAATGGGGTAAACTACAGCAAGATGCGTTTAATTTGGCAAAATAAGCGATTCAGTATGCTTTGGATTTTTTGGCCTGTGTGCGATGGTGATATGGATTTGAATGTGTCCGTGCAAGGTCTTTATGCAAATTGGGGTTTGTGGCAAAAACAAGGCAAAAGTAAAGTACCATTAGGTTTCTGGACTAAAAAGTTACCCGATGCAGGTGAGCGTTATACACCTTTTGAGAAACAGTTGCTTGCATGTTATTGGGCTTTGGTGGATACCGAGCAATTGACTTTGGAACATGATGTGATTTTGAGACCTGAAATTCCTATTATGCAGTGGGTTTTGAGTTCGCCGAAAACTCATCGAATTGGACATGCTCTAGAGGCGAGTGTGATTAAGTGGAAATGGTACATACAAGACAGGGCACGTGTGGGACCGAAAGGTGTAGCATCTTTACATGAGCAAGTGGCGCAGGCGCCATCGACTGAGACTGGGAGTGATTGCTCCATACCTGTAGTACAGGAATCCCCTGTTAAGTGGGGTAAGCCATTTGATGATTTGTCCGCGGAGGACAGAAACCATGTGTGGTTTACGGATGGTTCAGCGAGGTACATAGGAGAGAAACGGCATTGGAAAGCAGTGTCCTATAATCCCATCACACAAAAATTGCTGAGTACGACTGGTGAAGGAAAGAGCAGTCAATTTGCAGAATTATATGCTGTTTATCAAGTTTTGAAACAAGAGTTACCCGGTACATGTCATATTTTCACTGATTCCTGGTCCACTGCTAATGGACTGGCGGTTTGGTTACCAACTTGGCATTCTCATAATTGGGAATTGCACTCTAAAGAACTGTGGGGAAAAGAGTTATGGCAAGAAATCTGGGAAATGCTCCCACAAAGTACTGTTACAATCTTTCATGTGGATGCTCATACCCCGATAGACTCCCTTGAGAAATTCTTTCATAACATTGCAGATGAGAAATCTAAAATTGCTGAGGCAGTGGTGGACATGCAAGATTCTGATTTGGCGGGATTGGCGAAATGGGCCCACCAGAAAGCAGGACATTTTGGAGAGAGAGCCACTAGCAGGTGGGCCTCCGATCGAGGAATTTATATTCCTTTAAATTTGATTAAAGACACAATATTGCATTGTCCTATCAGTCAACATTCTAGACAACGAAAAGTACCTCAAATTGTTAAAGGTCATTTACATCGAGGAAAATTGCCCGCTCAAATTTGGCAGATTGATTATATTGGTCCACTTCCTATGAGTAAAAACTGCCAATATGTTTGCACCATTGTTGACACATACAGTGGCCTTTTAGTGTCCTTTCCCTGTAAACAAGCTACCCAAGTGAATACCATTAAAACATTGGAATTGATTATGCTCTATTATGGTGTTCCATTTCAAATTCAATCTGATAATGCATCCCATTTTCGAGGAAGATTGGTGCAGGAATTTTGTGTGGAAAATAACATCGAATGGGTGTTTCATATACCATATTATCCACAGGCATCAGGCCTTATTGAGAGAATGAATGGTTTGCTAAAAGATCAATTGCGAAAATTGACTGACAACAAATATAAGAATTGGAGAGATTATTTGTTTCAGGCACTGTTAATTTTAAATAATCGTCCCTTTTTGAATGCTGAATCTCCATTAATGCGTTTATTTCCTCCAGCTATTGATGCAAAGCCCAACACCATTGGCAATACTGTAATGTATTGGGAAATTTCCCTTGGAGCACTAGCTCCATGTAGAGCAACTCCAGGTTCTGCAGGCTTGGACCTGCATGCCATGAATGACACTACCATTAAAAGCAGAGATCGAGTTATCATTGAAACTGGTGTTGGTGTCTGTATACCAACTGGAAATTTTGGACTGATTGCCCCTAGATCGGGCCTGGCCTTAAAAGGCATTCAAGTACTCAGAGGAGTCATTGACAGCGATTATCAGGGAGAGATTAAGGTGCTCCTGCTGAATAGCAGTGAGGTTAATTTACCAATTCACAAAACTGACCGAATTGCTCAGTTGCTAATAATGCTTGTTTTCAGACGTGACATTCAAAAAGGCACTGCCCCAACATTGCTAACTGTACGAGGACAAAAAGCTTTTGGCTCCCCGGATAATCCTGGAGCGAGAGTGTGGGTACAATTGCCTAAAAATCCCCCTGAACAAGCGGAAATTATTGCAACCGGTCATGATAATACAATTCTTGTCATGAGACCAGGGGAAGATAGCTAGGAAGCTGTCCCGGCTGACAAATGCTACTTACGAGAATGAATAATGCCTGTATTTGATTTTCTTTCAGATCATTCTCTGGACTGTTGCTGCAGGATGTGTCGGCGTTGGACTCCTTTTGGTCTGCTACGTCGGGAAAGGAGGGAACCCACAGACTTTGGTTGATTCGATAACCCGAGTACCGCGTTCCTTTGCTGCGTGGGATTCATCATCTAATTTTTGGACTACTTTAGCTAAACGAGTTACCAACTCTCCACATTTTTGCTTGACCACGATGCGTTCGGTGACTGACATTCTAGCGACCTGTTTGGTTGCTGACCCTGCTTCGTTGGAGACTCTAGCCCATATTTTTAATATATCAAGTGCACGACCCAATGTAATCCTTGGCGATTTCGCCACCCATGAGTACTGTCCGTTATGTACGGTACTTTCAGATCCAATACCACCTATTCATTGCCAAATCACTACATATAATATCACCCAAGGAGACTTGTGTTTTTTCCTTACCTGTGATCCCAATGCAATTACTGAATGTGTGCGTTTAAAGTTGAAAGCAGCAACTTCCTTTTCAGCTCATGAACGAACTTTGTGTTCCCGAAGACCCCCGAAATCATGTACTTCTGTTAGAAATATTATGACTTGTAAAAGTTTAGTAGTTACCCCTAGTCATTATCGTACAATGCTGTTACCTTCTGGATGGCTTTTCTCTTGTGGTAATACTTCCTGGCCCTACATTCCCCCAAACATTTCTGGAGGACTGTGTGCCATCACTAGACTAAGCTTATTGATGTTTTCCTCACATCCTAATACATATTCCCGTGTTGTTCGTGATGCTGTGATGTTACATGAAGATTGTGATTTTTCACTACATTTATATTCCAAATCTGAATACCTTAGTTTAGCTTTCTCAATTATTGGTGTTCCAGCCTTAGCGGTTTACAACGCCAAGTCCATTGGGAAAATGGCCTGCTGGATGGTCAAGTCCATTAATCATACTTCTACAATCCTATCTGACATGTTATTAGGCGCCCAGGGTGAACGCAGAGCTATCTTGCAGAACCGGGCTGCCATTGACTATCTTTTGCTCAAACATTGACATGACTGTTCTGACTTTGAGGGCCTTTGCTGTTTTAATTTGTCAGATCATACTAGATCCATTCAGGCTCATATTGACAAACTTCACGACTTGACTGAAGAGGTTAGAAAACACATTGACTAGGGCTGGTTTGACTGGCTCTTCAATTAGTTACCTGACTTACATTCTCTACGACAAATATTAGGGGGTATTATGATTACTATTAGCATTTTAGAAGCTTTTTGCTGCTTTATTCAGTGTATTCCTTCCTTACTCCAGTATTGTAGATTTGGTACGAGAAATAGATCAGTTAGTTTTGTTTCATATTATTCTTCTACAGATGTTAGTTCCATTTAGCGAATGATTAGTAGCCTAAAGTCAAGGGTGAAGTGTTCTGACCGACTTTTTCGGCCCTTCCTTGGGGGAAGGTGATTGGAGGTGACTTCCGTCTACTATCATTCTAATGGAGGAATTAGAACCGTAAATAGAGCCTATTCACAAGGCGTGTTGATATAATTCCGTACCCTTTTCCTTAGATCAGGGCTTATAAACGTATGTTAGGGGATAGATTCATTAGTATTAGTGATAATCCGTCCTTTTGTAAGAGTGTTAGTATATCTTCCATGGAGTTATGCTTATTTCGGGCCTTGTAGGCCTCAAACGGGAGAGACTCCATCTTTCTTTCTGCCCCGGCAGCTTGAGATGCTTCTTGGTCAAGTGTAATGTTTTAGTTATGAAGTGTTGTTCGCTTGGAGAGAACCGGCTCAGGCTGGCCCTTATCGAAAGACTGTATTTTTCTCCATTCCGAAGACATAACATCAGGCCGGCAGGCTGAGAACGTGTCCTTGGTACGGGGAGGTACAAGAATTTGGTGGGCGGCAGGTTACTGGCCGTAACTTTCCACGAAGGGACAAGCTTCCATATTAGCGAAAGCATGAGGTAGTGAATCAGTCAGTCTGTAGGCGGCAGCTAGTTCTTTAGCATCAATGTCATTAATTATTCCAGGGCAGACAGTCGCCATTTTGAAGTCCGAGAAAGACCGAGAAGCTGATACTCTCTTAGAAAGATTGAAGTTATTTTAGTTGGAGCAGCTGGCGAACTTTGACATTAAGATCAGAGCATACAAAGTGAAGCAGTTAGTTGAGGGAATGAATACCAGAGTGGCAGAAACTGAGTTAGAAGATCGAAGCCGAGAAGTGAAGATGGTCTGTGATTGAGAGGAGAGAGGAGTAGTGCAGAACAGCCAGAAAGAAAGCAGCTGATGAGAGAAAGGTCCAGTGACTTGGAGGGAAGCGGAGGAGACAGAGCATAGCGGTGCAGACGTGTATCCGTGACTGCAGAGGTGTGACCCTAAGACGAGCCAAGGCACAAACGAGAAGGGGACCCACATGACTGCTGAGTCCAGACTTCATATTAATATGGTGCCGTCGACCCTTTCTTATTAGCGTGCACACATTCTAACCTTTCATTTTCCTTTGCAGGCTATATGTTATAGTATAGTGTTATATTGTTATATTGTTATTGTGATAAATAAAGTACCCCAGTTCTTAGTGAACCGGCATGTGCCTCTTGTTCTTGTATAATAAAGGTAACCTGTTCTTCTAGTCAGGTGCTGTCTCCCGAACGGACGCAACCCCCGATCAGGTAAATGGTAACTGAATAATGAGGGAGAGGGGAGCCCTTAAAATGGAGAATAAGTCGTACATCATATAATTTGGCCATCATTGTGTGATCTATAATATTGTAGCATTGTACCTCTAGTAAATAGTGAGAGATTCCCCGACATGAGGAGCTAACGGTATTCATAGGAAAGTGATCGTCGTTGTGAGGCGGCGTTAATGAGAGCATCAGGGGGGATACTGATGTGTATACCCACAAGATTGTGGCTTGTACGGAGATACAAGAGAGTACCAGGGGGGGATACTGGTATTTATACCCACAAGATTGTGGCTTGAGCGAGCACTGGTTGCGGCCAGTGTGTAATGGTATATAATCAAAACTGCCTTAGGGTAGAATAGTCTGGGCCTGAGTTGCCGTGAGACTATATGGTAAGAGTGTGGTATTGTAGAAAACTTAGGCATGTATATTGCTAATTCCCCATCCTTGGGTAGGAGACATAGATACCTGTTGTAAATAGGTCCTAAGGAGGGAGGTGATTACGTTCCGGCTGGGTTGGTGGTGCTCTGGTGAGCTGATTCTATCTGGTCCGAGAATCCGGTCGTTACAGTCAGTATCGATAGGTACACCCTCATCTGAAATACTGACTGTTGATCCCAGTGGTAGCAATGGCTACAACTATAGCAGAAGGACAACAGACCCCACTCTCAGACCTAAAAGAATCTCTTGTATGAATATGCAGCCAACTAAGGGAGACTTAGAGATGCTAAAAGGATTTGATAGGGCTTCTAGAAATGAAGAATGGAAAGGCCGAGCAGGCTGGAATGACATGGAAACAGGCCACTTGAAAATACCAAGGTTCAGGGTGGGGGAAGTTTCAGCCCCTTCCTGCATCCTCAAGGAAGAAGTAGTAACACCCAAAAGAGTGCCGGCTTTTCCGAAAAGAGCTACCAGAACATGCACCTTTTCGGAACTACTGTCCAAAGACAAATGGAAGGAGTGGATTTCATTTGGATGCACCTTCGAGGAGTTTGCTAAAGAAGAGCAGGGTTTATTTGACTGTGAGGACAGGATAAACAAGATAAAAGGCATACTACCCACAAAGGCAGTTCCCCAGATTTACATGGGAATGAGCAGCTGTAACCACACAACCAGACTAACTTGAGTTAGGAGTTGTGACGAGCCGTCACCAGGTCTGGTAGGTTACAAGGGCCTTTTCTTTGTTTGTGGTCCATGGGCATACTTCTACCTGCCCCCAGGATGGTATGGAAGTTGCTACCTAGCATCCATCATCCCACAGATGACCCACTTCACAAAATGAGTGCTAGCAGAAAAGACAGAATTGACACTGGTTAGGGCCAAGAGAACGGCCGCTTGGGTCGACCACGTGTGAACAGGTGTTGGGGCAATGGTTCCAATACTAGGCAATATCTATACCTCAGAAGGGATACACCAGTTATCCAGGATGATTGAGGATCTAGCGGACTCTACCACTGATACCTTAGGAAATGTAACAGAAGAGCTCACCTCCATGAGGGCTGTCATAATTCAAAACAGTATTGCTCTCGATATGATTCTGGCCAAGGAGGGAAGAGTCTGTTCCGTCCTCCATGAGGCATCTTCCCTGGCTCAGAGCCAATGCTGTGTATTCATTCCGGATAACAGTGGGAATATAATAAAAGCCATAAAAAAAATTAAAGATATAAGGGATGAGGCCCACGGTATACACACAGGTAGCCTATGGGAAGATGTGATGAACTGGTTCACAGGCTGGGGCTCATGGATACTTGAGGCAGTTATAATAGTGGTAGCAGCCCTTTTGACACTGTGCCTCCTGATAAAAATATGCCCATCTTGTTGTGCAGCAATTTTCAGTTCCTGTGCCAACTGCATATTCAGGAAAGGTGGCTCACCACACCACACTCATAAGGATGAGGATGAGGGACAGGAGATGATAAAAATGAATGACTTCTGATTAACATATGACTTAGTATCAGATTTGGGGATGACGAAGCAAACATTTATATGATACCAAATACATATGTTTTCAGGCCTATAGTCTTCTTTGAACTACTAAAGGAAGACACCAGCAGAAATCCACAAAATGGTCGCACGCTCCATTTTGTGTGTCAAGTCAGTCTCAGTCAGCTGCAACGTGCAAAGCAACGCAAGGCTTCCGAGAACAAACACGCCAGCTTCCAGCTTTCAGCTTGCTATTGCTAAACATCATATCTTCAGTAAATGATGTCGACATGACCTGCCCTAGCCGGGCAAGTACGTGCCAAATCCACGTACACTAGAAACGCAGTTTTCACCTTTAGGGGAAAACCCAAATCTGCTCTTGTAGATGACACGTGGGCAGCAACATTAGGGTATAGGCACACTTCGAGCCTTAAAAGGGTATCACACCACATGTGCACTTCACTGATTGGTCCAGCAGGCCATAGCCTGATCCAGATTACGTATGCTATGATGCCCATCCTGTAGGGGCTTATACCTATAAAATGTCTCTGCACTGTCATACCAATTGGGCACTCAGTAAGCTTTGCTGAAATCTCCGTGCTGCACGTATATTGCATTGTGTTTGCATTCTGATTGGGTTCCCAAATAAATCTTGCAAACCTAAACGTGCTGAGAGTGAATTGTTTATTTTACTGTTGTCATTGGTCTTTCTATTTTCACAGCTTCTACAACTTGTTTGTAAATGGGAAATTTCGCACTCAGGAACAATTCTTTCGTGATACCGCACAGAGCTCTCTAGACCTTGTTTATTATGTACGGCTGCGGGAGGGTATGAAGGCCCTCCTATCTGACTATCCCCGGGAGCCGGAAGCTACACCACCGCTGAAAGTTTTATTAGGGAGCACTGACGGCAAGCATCTGGTGTCAGGCATGTATAATAGCTTCCGTAATCATGCCCCAATCTTTCAGAGCTCGTGCCGACGACATTGGAATACGGACCTAGGACAGGACATTACAGATGACCAGTGGGAATACTGCTGCGAGATGACAGGATGCATTACATCTAGTAGTAGATTCTAGATCATACATTACAAATTTCTACATAGAACTTACTACACCCCTGTCAGGAAATATAGATTACGGCTCTCAGACATAGACTGTTGCGAACGTTGCAAATGTCCGGGCGCAGGATTTTATCACCTGGCTTGGGACTGTCCACAGATAGCGCTATATGGTGTATACCGCATTGGAGAGTATGTTGGAAATGAGGTTCGAGAAAAGTCCACTCATTAAGCTTCTAGGTTACACAGCACATATACCCAGGCGTGGCAGGAAATTCATGGACACTGCGTTATTGCTGGCTAAACAGAAAATCGCTTGCAGGTGGGGTAGGGTGAGGGCTCCTAAATTTAAGGATTGGCTAGAGGATATGACGTATTGTCTGGAACAGATCGGCATATATGCGAACACACAACCAATGTCCTCTAGACCCAAAGACATATGGGGACCTTTACGAGAGTATTTACTTCAACAGGAGCACACTGATACAGGGGAGGAGGGTGGGGAGAGTGGGGTGGCGGCTTCTTCTGATTGTCACTGAGGTGCGCAGGGTTTCTGCACCCGGAGTTTCCGACTGTAAACAGATGCAGGGCTACGATTCATGAGGTTTAGATGCTGACATGAGATGGATAAAACCCCTATATAATCTGTACCACAGAATGTATGATGTATGAGGGTCCAGGAATATGTCTAGACTGCTGATGATGTTGACAGGATGCCAATATATTTACTAGATTGTATCACTGCTCAAGTCATGAAAGTTTAACAGATGAGGTACTGTGATGTCTATGTGCTCGTTGTGCTACCATTTTGTAATGTATTTGATTGAAAAATGAAAAATAAAGTGTTAAAAAAATAAAAAAAATATAATTAAAAAATAAATATATATATCATGTGATCAAGCCTTCTCCAAGGCGAAACGCGTCATGGCGGCAGCGCTGGCTTTAATTGAATAAACTTGTTGCACCAGCACTTTCTGGGTCGACTCTTCGTCATTTGGGATCCCGCAGATAATCTCTGTTGTTTTGGTGACGACTAACGCAGTGATGTCATTTGAGATGTCATCAGTGATGTCATGAGTGATGTCACTGACCATGTCATGAGTGATGTAATATGTGACGTCATCAGCAGTGCATTGCACGTGCAAGTTATAGTGAGTCCAACTAACTATAACGTGGGAATTTCAATGGTTTTATGCGAGTAAAATTTCCACCTAACCATAACTGGTGTGAAACCTATGGTTTTTTCAGTGAATTTAATAGGTTTTTTAAATGCTAATTCCTAACTATAACTGGTGTGAAACCTATGGTTTTTCCTATGGAAAAATGAAACCCCTCATTTTGTTCCTTTTCAAATTAAATGTATTAAGTGTTACCACTTTATTCCAATCAAGATGAATTCTGGTGTGCCATATTTTTGTCATAAGTAAGACTGTTAGCGTTCTAGTTGTTCTTTAGAACACTCTGGGACATTCTGTCATTGGGCTATAGTTGGGCTAAATCTGGCTGATATTTGGGCTACATTTGGGCTCTTTTGTCTCTGGTAGCCATCTTGGGAGACTGCATATCAGAATTTTTTTAATGAAATATAAGAGGATTTGAGAAGTCACTCAAAATGTGCCCTAATTTTTCTTTCTTCAGCACTAATCATAATTTCTATGGCAAAATGAACCCCTTCATTTTGTTCCTTTGCAAATTAAATGTTTTAAGTGTTAGCACTTTATTCCAATCAAGATGACTTCAGGTGTACCATACTTTTGTCATAAGTACGACTGTTAGCGCTCTAGTTGTTCTTTAGAACACTCTGGGACATTCTGTCATTGGGCTATAGTTGGGCTACATCTGGCTGATATTTGGGCTACATTTGTCTTTTTTTGTCTCTGGTGGCCATCTTTGGGCTACATTGGGCTACATTGGGCTACATTTGGGCTCTAACATATATATAGCCCAATGTAGCCCAATATATATTTTTTCAAAGTTAATTTTCGTAAACACCACTGGAGCATATATCTTGAGACATAGCAAAGGCACATCGGGGTACCAGTCCCTACAATTTTGCCAAGTTTGGTAGAAATCCATTCAGCCGTTCGGGCTAAAAGGGAGGTCGACAATAGAATGTTGAGATTTTGCATTGAAAATGATCCTAACTATAACTACCTACTGGCGACCGCCAGTAGGTAATAAATATATATATATATATATATATATATATATATATATATATATATATATATATATATATATATATATATATATATATATATATATATATATATATATATATATATATATATATACACATATATATTTCAGCATTCAGGGAGGTTTTGTAATTTCTTTTTTTATTTTCAGGAAAACAGCGTGGAATGAAACGTGTCAGGCTTGTAAATTGCATGGACTTTGTTTTCATCATTCCACGCTGTTTTCCTGAAAATAAAAAACGAAATTACAAAACCTCCCTGAATGCTGGCTCTTCTAAATGGGGCAACCTTTTTGTTGGATGTATTTACTGGCCAGTCCCGGTCAGGGAAGAGCCCTACCACATGGAAGTGGTCCAAGCTGCAGGCACATGGTATGCAGCAGAAACCTGCAGGCAAGGTCGTTTTTCAGGATGTTGCTTGCAGCGCAGAGGTGATTGAACATTTTCCAGACCCACCCGGGTTCACATTTGAAGTATTATTTTACTCTGGGAGCAGCTCACTGGAGCGTGATTTATTGAACTACTAGAACCAGCAGGCTCTGGGGGCGCCAACGCCCACTGGAGCAGGTGCTACTCATTTAAAGACTCTGAAAGCTCCACACAGAGTTTACAGAAGCCTCTGAAGAAATGCTCAGGGGAGCATGAAACGCGTCAGGCTTGTAAATTGCATGGACTTTGTTTTCATCATTCCACGCTGTTTTCCTGAAAATAAAAAACGAAATTACAAAACCTCCCTGAATGCTGGCTCTTCTAAATGGGGCAACCTTTTTGTTGGATGTATTTACTGGCCAGTCCCGGTCAGGGAAGAGCCCTACCACATGGAAGTGGTCCAAGCTGCAGGCACATGGTATGCAGCAGAAACCTGCAGGCAAGGTCGTTTTTCAGGATGTTACTTGCAGCGCAGAGGTGATTGAACATTTTCCAGACCCACCCGGGTTCACATTTGAAGTATTATTTTACTCTGGGAGCAGCTCACTGGAGCGTGATTTATTGAATTACTAGAACCAGCAGGCTCTGGGGGCGCCAACGCCGACTGGAGCAGGTGCTACTCATTTAAAGACTCTGAAAGCTCCACACAGAGTTTACAGAAGCCTCTGAAGAAATGCTCAGGGGAGCATGAAACGCGTCAGGCTTGTAAATTGCATGGACTTTGTTTTCATCATTCCACGCAGTTTTCCTGAAAATAAAAAACAAAATTACAAAACCTCCCTGAATGCTGGCTCTTCTAAATGGGGCAACCTTTTTGTTGGATGTATTTACTGGCCAGTCCCGGTCATGGAAGAGCCCTACCACATGGAAGTGGTCCAAGCTGCAGGCACGTGGTATGCAGCAGAAACTGGCAGGCAAGGTCGTTTTTCAGGATGTTACTTGCAGCGCAGAGGTGATTGAACATTTTCCAGACCCACACGGGTTCAAATTTGAAGTATTTTTTTACTCTGGGAGCAGCTCACTGGAGCGTGATTTATTAAACTACTAGAACCAGCAGGCTCTGGGGGCGCCAACGCCCACTGGAGCAGGTGCTACTCATTTAAAGACTCTGAAAGCTCCACACAGAGTTTACAGAAGCCTCTGAAGAAATGCTCAGGGGAGCATGAAACACGTCAGGCTTGTAAATTGCATGGACTTTGTTTTCATCATTCCACGCTGTTTTCCTGAAAATAAAAAACGAAATTACAAAACCTCCCTGAATGCTGGCTCTTCTAAATGGGGCAACCTTTTTGTTGGATGTATTTACTGGCCAGTCCCGGTCAGGGAAGAGCCCTACCACATGGAAGTGGTCCAAGCTGCAGGCACATGGTATGCAGCAGAAACCTGCAGGCAAGGTCGTTTTTCAGGATGTTACTTGCAGCGCAGAGGTGATTGAACATTTTCCAGACCCACCCGGGTTCACATTTGAAGTATTATTTTACTCTGGGAGCAGCTCACTGGAGCGTGATTTATTGAACTACTAGAACCAGCAGGCTCTGGGGGCGCCAACGCCCACTGGAGCAGGTGCTACTCATTTAAAGACTCTGAAAGCTCCACACAGAGTTTACAGAAGCCTCTGAAGAAATGCTCAGGGGAGCATGAAACGCGTCAGGCTTGTAAATTGCATGGACTTTGTTTTCATCATTCCACGCTGTTTTACTGAAAATAAAAAATGAAATTACAAAACCTCCCTGAATGCTGGCTCTTCTAAATGGGGCAACCTTTTTGTTGGATGTATTTACTGGCCAGTCCCCGTCATGGAAGAGCCCTACCACATGGAAGTGGTCCAAGCTGCAGGCACATGGTATGCAGCAGAAACCTGCAGGCAAGGTCGTTTTTCAGGATGTTGCTTGCAGCGCAGAGGTGATTGAACATTTTCCAGACCCACCGGGTTCACATTTGAAGTATTATTTTACTCTGGGAGCAGCTCACTGGAGCGTGATTTATTGAACTACTAGAACCAGCAGGCTCTGGGGGCGCCAACGCCCACTGGAGCAGGTGCTACTCATTTAAAGACTCTGAAAGCTCCACACAGAGTTTACAGAAGCCTCTGAAGAAATGCTCAGGGGAGCATGAAACGCGTCAGGCTTGTAAATTGCATGGACTTTGTTTTCATCATTCCACGCTGTTTTCCTGAAAATAAAAAACGAAATTACAAAACCTCCCTGAATGCTGGCTCTTCTAAATGGGGCAACCTTTTTGTTGGATGTATTTACTGGCCAGTCCCGGTCAGGGAAGAGCCCTACCCCATGGAAGTGGTCCAAGCTGCAGGCACATGGTATGCAGCAGAAACCTGCAGGCAAGGTCGTTTTTCAGGATGTTACTTGCAGCGCAGAGGTGATTGAACATTTTCCAGACCCACCCGGGTTCACATTGGAAGTATTATTTTACTCTGGGAGCAGCTCACTGGAGCGTGATTTATTGAACTACTAGAACCAGCAGGCTCTGGGGGCGCCAACGCCCACTGGAGCAGGTGCTACTCATTTAAAGACTCTGAAAGCTCCACACAGAGTTTACAGAAGCCTCTGAAGAAATGCTCAGGGGAGCATGAAACGCGTCAGGCTTGTAAATTGCATGGACTTTGTTTTCATCATTCCACGCTGTTTTCCTGAAAATAAAAAACGAAATTACAAAACCTCCCTGAATGCTGGCTCTTCTAAATGGGGCAACCTTTTTGTTTG
The DNA here is from genome assembly GCF_964263255.1 of Lissotriton vulgaris. Lineage (NCBI taxonomy): Eukaryota > Metazoa > Chordata > Amphibia > Caudata > Salamandridae > Lissotriton > Lissotriton vulgaris. The sequence goes on along the minus strand of NW_028254399.1, from coordinate 362,874 downwards.
ATGTATTTACTGGCCAGTCCCCGTCATGGAAGAGCCCTACCACATGGAAGTGGTCCAAGCTGCAGGCACATGGTATGCAGCAGAAACTGGCAGGCAAGGTCGTTTTTCAGGATGTTACTTGCAGCGCAGAGGTGATTGAACATTTTCCAGACCCACACGGGTTCAAATTTGAAGTATTATTTTACTCTGGGAGCAGCTCACTGGAGCGTGATTTATTGAACTACTAGAAGCAGCAGGCTCGGGGGGCGCCAACGCCCACTGGAGCAGGTGCTACTCATTTAAAGACTCTGAAAGCTCCACACAGAGTTTACAGAAGCCTCTGAAGAAATGCTCAGGGGAGCATGAAATGCATCAGGCTTGTAAATTGCATGGACTTTGTTTTCATCATTCCACGCTGTTTTCCTGAAAATAAAAAACGAAATTACAAAACCTCCCTGAATGCTGGCTCTTCTAAATGGGGCAACCTTTTTGTTGGATGTATTTACTGGCCAGTCCCGGTCAGGGAAGAGCCCTACCACATGGAAGTGGTCCAAGCTGCAGGCACATGGTATGCAGCAGAAACCTGCAGGCAAGGTCGTTTTTCAGGATGTTACTTGCAGCGCAGAGGTGATTGAACATTTTCCAGACCCACCCGGGTTCACATTTGAAGTATTATTTTACTTTGGGAGCAGCTCACTGGAGCGTGATTTATTGAATTACTAGAACCAGCAGGCTCTGGGGGCGCCAACGCCCACTGGAGCAGGTGCTACTCATTTAAAGACTCTGAAAGCTCCACACAGAGTTTACAGAAGCCTCTGAAGAAATGCTCAGGGGAGCATGAAACGCATCAGGCTTGTAAATTGCATGGACTTTGTTTTCATCATTCCACGCTGTTTTCCTGAAAATAAAAAACGAAATTACAAAACCTCCCTGAATGCTGGCTCTTCTAAATGGGGCAACCTTTTTGTTGGATGTATTTACTGGCCAGTCCCGGTCAGGGAAGAGCCCTACCACATGGAAGTGGTCCAAGCTGCAGGCACATGGTATGCAGCAGAAACCTGCAGGCAAGGTCGTTTTTCAGGATGTTACTTGCAGCGCAGAGGTGATTGAACATTTTCCAGACCCACCCGGGTTCACATTTGAAGTATTATTTTACTTTGGGAGCAGCTCACTGGAGCGTGATTTATTGAATTACTAGAACCAGCAGGCTCTGGGGGCGCCAACGCCCACTGGAGCAGGTGCTACTCATTTAAAGACTCTGAAAGCTCCACACAGAGTTTACAGAAGCCTCTGAAGAAATGCTCAGGGGAGCATGAAACGCGTCAGGCTTGTAAATTGCATGGACTTTGTTTTCATCATTCCACGCTGTTTTCCTGAAAATAAAAAACAAAATTACAAAACCTCCCTGAATGCTGGCTCTTCTAAATGGGGCAACCTTTTTGTTGGATGTATTTACTGGCCAGTCCCGGTCATGGAAGAGCCCTACCACATGGAAGTGGTCCAAGCTGCAGGCACGTGGTATGCAGCAGAAACTGGCAGGCAAGGTCGTTTTTCAGGATGTTACTTGCAGCGCAGAGGTGATTGAACATTTTCCAGACCCACACGGGTTCAAATTTGAAGTATTATTTTACTCTGGGAGCAGCTCACTGGAGCGTGATTTATTAAACTACTAGAACCAGCAGGCTCTGGGGGCGCCAACGCCCACTGGAGCAGGTGCTACTCATTTAAAGACTCTGAAAGCTCCACACAGAGTTTACAGAAGCCTCTGAAGAAATGCTCAGGGGAGCATGAAACACGTCAGGCTTGTAAATTGCATGGACTTTGTTTTCATCATTCAACGCTGTTTTCCTGAAAATAAAAAACGAAATTACAAAACCTCCCTGAATGCTGGCTCTTCTAAATGGGGCAACCTTTTTGTTGGATGTATTTACTGGCCAGTCCCGGTCATGGAAGAGCCCTACCACATGGAAGTGGTCCAAGCTGCAGGCACATGGTATGCAGCAGAAACTGGCAGGCAAGGTCGTTTTTCAGGATGTTACTTGCAGCGCAGAGGTGATTGAACATTTTCCAGACCCACACGGGTTCAGATTTGAAGTATTATTTTACTCTGGGAGCAGCTCATTGGAGCGTGATTTATTTAACTACTAGAACCAGCAGGCTCTGGGGGCGCCAACGCCCACTGGAGCAGGTGCTACTCATTTAAAGACTCTGAAAGCTCCACACAGAGTTTACAGAAGCCTCTGAAGAAATGCTCAGGGGAGCATGAAACGCGTCAGGCTTGTAAATTGCATGGACTTTGTTTTCATCATTCCACGCTGTTTTCCTGAAAATAAAAAACGAAATTACAAAACCTCCCTCAATGCTGGCTCTTCTAAATGGGGCAACCTTTTTGTTGGATGTATTTACTGGCCAGTCCCGGTCAGGAAAGAGCCCTACCACATGGAAGTGGTCCAAGCTGCAGGCACATGGTATGCAGCAGAAACCTGCAGGCAAGGTCGTTTTTCAGGATGTTACTTGCAGCGCAGAGGTGATTGAACATTTTCCAGACCCACCCGGGTTCACATTTGAAGTATTATTTTACTCTGGGAGCAGCTCACTGGAGCGTGATTTATTGAACTACTAGAACCAGCAGGCTCTGGGGGCGCCAACGCCCACTGGAGCAGGTGCTACTCATTTAAAGACTCTGAAAGCTCCACACAGAGTTTACAGAAGCCTCTGAAGAAATGCTCAGGGGAGCATGAAACGCGTCAGGCTTGTAAATTGCATGGACTTTGTTTTCATCATTCCACGCTGTTTTCCTTTAAATAAAAAATGAAATTACAAAACCTCCCTGAATGCTGGCTCTTCTAAATGGGGCAACCTTTTTGTTGGATGTATTTACTGGCCAGTCCCGGTCATGGAAGTGCCCTACCACATGGAAGTGGTCCAAGCTGCAGGCACATGGTATGCAGCAGAAACTGGCAGGCAAGGTCGTTTTTCAGGATGTTACTTGCAGCGCAGAGGTGATTGAACATTTTCCAGACCCACACGGGTTCAAATTTGAAGTATTATTTTACTCTGGGAGCAGCTCACTGGAGCGTGAGTTATTAAACTACTAGAACCAGCAGGCTCTGGGGGCGCCAACGCCCACTGGAGCAGGTGCTACTCATTTAAAGACTCTGAAAGCTCCACACAGAGTTTACAGAAGCCTCTGAAGAAATGCTCAGGGGAGCATGAAACGCGTCAGGCTTGTAAATTGCATGGACTTTGTTTTCATCATTCCACGCTGTTTTCCTGAAAATAAAAAACGAAATTACAAAACCTCCCTGAATGCTGGCTCTTCTAAATGGGGCAACCTTTTTGTTGGATGTATTTACTGGCCAGTCCCGGTCAGGGAAGAGCCCTACCACATGGAAGTGGTCCAAGCTGCAAGCACATGGTATGCAGCAGAAACTGGCAGGCAAGGTCGTTTTTCAGGATGTTACTTGCAGCGCAGAGGTGATTGAACATTTTCCAGACCCACACGGGTTCAAATTTGAAGTATTATTTTACTCTAGGAGCAGCTCACTGGAGCGTGATTTATTGAACTACTAGAACCAGCAGGCTCTGGGGGCGCCAACGCCCACTCGAGCAGGTGCTACTCATTTAAAGACTCAGAAAGCTCCACACAGAGTTTACAGAAGCCTCTGAAGAAATGCTCAGGGGAGCATGAAACGCGTCAGGCTTGTAAATTGCATGGACTTTGTTTTCATCATTCCACGCTGTTTACCTGAAAATAAAAAACGAAATTACAAAACCTCCCTGAATGCTGGCTCTTCTAAATGGGGCAACCTTTTTGTTGGATGTATTTACTGGCCAGTCCCCGTCATGGAAGAGCCCTACCACATGGAAGTGGTCCAAGCTGCAGGCACATGGTATGCAGCAGAAACCTGCAGGCAAGGTCGTTTTTCAGGATGTTGCTTGCAGCGCAGAGGTGATTGAACCTTTTCCAGACCCACCCGGGTTCACATTTGAAGTATTATTTTACTCTGGGAGCAGATCACTGGAGCGTGATTTATTGAACTACTAGAACCAGCAGGCTCTGGGGGCGCCAACGCCCACTGGAGCAGGTGCTACTCATTTAAAGACTCTGAAAGCTCCACACAGAGTTTACAGAAGCCTCTGAAGAAATGCTCAGGGGAGCATGAAACGCTTCAGGCTTGTAAATTGCATGGACTTTGTTTTCATCATTCCACGCTGTTTTCCTGAAAATAAAAAACGAAATTACAAAACCTCCCTGAATGCTGGCTCTTCTAAATGGGGCAACCTTTTTGTTGGATGTATTTACTGGCCAGTCCCGGTCAGGGAAGAGCCCTACCACATGGAAGTGGTCAAAGCTGCAGGCACATGGTATGCAGCAGAAACCTGCAGGCAAGGTCATTTTTCAGGATGTTACTTGCAGCGCAGAGGTGATTGAACCTTTTCCAGACCCACCCGGGTTCACATTTGAAGTATTATTTTACTCTGGGAGCAGCTCACTGGAGCGTGATTTATTGAACTACTAGAACCAGCAGGCTCTGGGGGCGCCAACGCCCACTGGAGCAGGTGCTACTCATTTAAAGACTCTGAAAGCTCCACACAGAGTTTACAGAAGCCTCTGAAGAAATGCTCAGGGGAGCATGAAACGCGTCAGGCTTGTAAATTGCATGGACTTTGTTTTCATCATTCCACACTGTTTTCCTGAAAATAAAAAACGAAATTACAAAACCTCCCTGAATGCTGGCTCTTCTAAATGGGGCAACCTTTTTGTTTGATGTATTTACTGGCCAGTCCCCGTCATGGAAGAGCCCTACCACATGGAAGTGGTCCAAGCTGCAGGCACATGGTATGCAGCAGAAACTGGCAGGCAAGGTCGTTTTTCAGGATGTTACTTGCAGCGCAGAGGTGATTGAACATTTTCCAGACCCACACGGGTTCAAATTTGAAGTATTATTTTACTCTGGGAGCAGCTCACTGGAGCGTGATTTATTGAACTACTAGAACCAGCAGGCTCTGGGGGCGCCAACGCCCTCTGGAGCAGGTCCGACTCATTTAAAGACTCTGAAAGCTCCACACAGAGTTTACAGAAGCCTCTGAAGAAATGCTCAGGGGAGCATGAAACGCGTCAGGCTTGTAAATTGCATGGACTTTGTTTTCATCATTCCACGCTGTTTTCCTGAAAATAAAAAACGAAATTACAAAACCTCCCTCAATGCTGGCTCTTCTAAATGGGGCAACCTTTTTGTTGGATGTATTTACTGGCCAGTCCCGGTCAGGGAAGAGCCCTACCACATGGAAGTGGTCCAAGCTGCAGGCACATGGTATGCAGCAGAAACCTGCAGGCAAGGTCGTTTTTCAGGATGTTACTTGCAGCGCAGAGGTGATTGAACATTTTCCAGACCCACCCGGGTTCACATTTGAAGTATTATTTTACTCTGGGAGCAGCTCACTGGAGCGTGATTTATTGAACTACTAGAACCAGCAGGCTCTGGGGGCGCCAACGCTCACTGGAGCATGTGCTACTCATTTAAAGACTCTGAAAGCTCCACACAGAGTTTACAGAAGCCTCTGAAGAAATGCTCAGGGGAGCATGAAACGCGTCAGGCTTGTAAATTGCATGGACTTTGTTTTCATCATTCCACGCTGTTTTCCTGTAAATAAAAAATGAAATTACAAAACCTCCCTGAATGCTGGCTCTTCTAAATGGGGCAACCTTTTTGTTGGATGTATTTACTGGCCAGTCCCGGTCATGGAAGTGCCCTACCACATGGAAGTGGTCCAAGCTGCAGGCACATGGTATGCAGCAGAAACTGGCAGGCAAGGTCGTTTTTCAGGATGTTACTTGCAGCGCAGAGGTGATTGAACATTTTCCAGACCCACACGGGTTCAAATTTGAAGTATTATTTTACTCTGGGAGCAGCTCACTGGAGCGTGATTTATTAAACTACTAGAACCAGCAGGCTCTGGGGGCGCCAACGCCCACTGGAGCAGGTGCTACTCATTTAAAGACTCTGAAAGCTCCACACAGAGTTTACAGAAGCCTCTGAAGAAATGCTCAGGGGAGCATGAAACGCGTCAGGCTTGTAAATTGCATGGACTTTGTTTACATCATTCCACGCTGTTTTCCTGAAAATAAAAAACTAAATTACAAAACCTCCCTGAATGCTGGCTCTTCTAAATGGGGCAACCTTTTTGTTGGATGTATTTACTGGCCAGTCCCGGTCAGGGAAGAGCCCTACCACATGGAAGTGGTCCAAGCTGCAAGCACATGGTATGCAGCAGAAACTGGCAGGCAAGGTCGTTTTTCAGGATGTTACTTGCAGCGCAGAGGTGATTGAACATTTTCCAGACCCACACGGGTTCAAATTTGAAGTATTATTTTACTCTAGGAGCAGCTCACTGGAGCGTGATTTATTGAACTACTAGAACCAGCAGGCTCTGGGGGCGCCAACGCCCACTGGAGCAGGTGCTACTCATTTAAAGACTCTGAAAGCTCCACACGGAGTTTACAGAAGCCTCTGAAGAAATGCTCAGGGGAGCATGAAACGCGTCAGGCTTGTAAATTGCATGGACTTTGTTTGCATCATTCCACGCTGTTTTCCTGAAAATAAAAAATGAAATTACAAAACCTCCCTGAATGCTGGCTCTTCTAAATGGGGCAACCTTTTTGTTGGATGTATTTACTGGCCAGTCCCAGTCAGGGAAAAGCCCTACCACATGGAAGTGGTCCAAGCTGCAGGCACATGGTATGCAGCAGAAACTGGCAGGCAAGGTCGTTTTTCAGGATGTTACTTGCAGCGCAGAGGTGATTGAACATTTTCCAGACCCACACGGGTTCAAATTTGAAGTATTATTTTACTCTGGGAGCAGCTCTCTGGAGCGTGATTTATTGCACTACTAGAGCCAGCAGGCTCTGGGGGCGCCAACGCCCACTGGAGCAGGTGCTACTCATTTAAAGACTCTGAAAGCTCCACACAGAGTTTACAGAAGCCTCTGAAGAAATGCTCAGGGGAGCATGAAACGCGTCAGGCTTGTAAATTGCATGGACTTTGTTTTCATCATTCCACGCTGTTTTCCTGAAAATAAAAAACGAAATTACAAAACCTCCCTGAATGCTGGCTCTTCTAAATGGGGCAACCTTTTTGTTGGATGTATTTACTGGCCAGTCCCGGTCAGGGAAGAGCCCTACCACATGGAAGTGGTCCAAGCTGCAGGCACATGGTATGCAGCAGAAACTGGCAGGCAAGGTCGTTTTTCAGGATGTTACTTGCAGCGCAGAGGTGATTGAACATTTTCCAGACCCACCCGGGTTCAAATTTGAAGTATTATTTTACTCTGGGAGCGGCTCACTGGAGCGTGATTTATTGAACTACTAGAACCAGCAGGCTCTGGAGCGGCAATGCCCACTGGAGCAGGTGCTACTCATTTAAAGACTCTGAAAGCTCCACACAGAGTTTACAGAAGCCTCTGAAGAAATGCTCAGGGGAGCATGAAACGCGTCAGGCTTGTAAATTGCATGGACTTTGTTTTCATCATTCCACGCTGTTTTCCTGAAAATAAAAAACGAAATTACAAAACCTCCCTGAATGCTGGCTCTTCTAAATGGGGCAACCTTTTTGTTGGATGTATTTACTGGCCAGTCCCGGTCAGGGAAGAGCCCTACCACATGGAAGTGGTCCAAGCTGCAGGCACATGGTATGCAGCAGAAACTGGCAGGCAAGGTCGTTTTTCAGGATGTTACTTGCAGCGCAGAGGTGATTGAACATTTTCCAGACCCACCCGGGTTCAAATTTGAAGTATTATTTTACTCTGGGAGCAGCTCACTGGAGCGTGATTTATTGAACTACTAGAAGCAGCAGGCTCGGGGGGCGCCAACGCCCACTGGAGCAGGTGCTACTCATTTAAAGACTCTGAAAGCTCCACACAGAGTTTACAGAAGCCTCTGAAGAAATGCTCAGGGGAGCATGAAACGCGTCAGGCTTGTAAATTGCATGGACTTTGTTTTCATCATTCCACGCTGTTTTCCTGAAAATAAAAAACGAAATTACAAAACCTCCCTGAATGCTGGCTCTTCTAAATGGCCCAACCTTTTTGTTGGATGTATTTACTGGCCAGTCCCGGTCAGTGAAGAGCCCTACCACATGGAAGTGGTCCAAGCTGCAGGCACATGGTATGCAGCAGAAACTGGCAGGCAGGGTCGTTTTTCAGGATGTTACTTGCAGCGCAGAGGTGATTGAACATTTTCCAGACCCACCCGGGTTCAAATTTGAAGTATTATTTTACTCTGGGAGCAGCTCACTGGAGCGTGATTTATTGAACTACTAGAACCAGCAGGCTCTGGGGGCGCCAACGCCCACTGGAGCAGGTGCTACTCATTTAAAGACTCTGAAAGCTCCACACAGAGTTTACAGAAGCCTCTGAAGAAATGCTCAGGGGAGCATGAAACGCGTCAGGCTTGTAAATTGCATGGACTTTGTTTTCATCATTCCACGCTGTTTTCCTGAAAATAAAAAACGAAATTACAAAACCTCCCTCAATGCTGGCTCTTCTAAATGAGGCAACCTTTTTGTTGGATGTATTTACTGGCCAGTCCCGGTCAGGGAAGAGCCCTACCACATGGAAGTGGTCCAAGCTGCAGGCACATGGTATGCAGCAGAAACCTGCAGGCAAGGTCGTTTTTCAGGATGTTACTTGCAGCGCAGAGGTGATTGAACATTTTCCAGACCCACCCGGGTTCACATTTGAAGTATTATTTTACTCTGGGAGCAGCTCACTGGAGCGTGATTTATTGAACTACTAGAACCAGCAGGCTCTGGGGGCGACAACGCCCACTGGAGCAGGTGCTACTCATTTAAAGACTCTGAAAGCTCCACACAGAGTTTACAGAAGCCTCTGAAGAAATGCTCAGGGGAGCATGAAACGCGTCAGGCTTGTAAATTGCATGGACTTTGTTTTCATCATTCCACGCTGTTTTCCTGTAAATAAAAAATGAAATTACAAAACCTCCCTGAATGCTGGCTCTTCTAAATGGGGCAACCTTTTTGTTGGATGTATTTACTGGCCAGTCCCGGTCATGAAAGTGCCCTACCACATGGAAGTGGTCCAAGCTGCAGGCACATGGTATGCAGCAGAAACTGGCAGGCAAGGTCGTTTTTCAGGATGTTACTTGGAGCGCAGAGGTGATTGAACATTTTCCAGACCCACCCGGGTTCAAATTTGAAGTATTATTTTACTCTGGGAGCGGCTCACTGGAGCGTGATTTATTGAACTACTAGAACCAGCAGGCTCTGGGGGCAACAACGCCCACTGGAGCAGGTGCTACTCATTTAAAGACTCTGAAAGCTCCACACAGAGTTTACAGAAGTCTCTGAAGAAATGCTCAGGGGAGCATGAAACGCGTCAGGCTTGTAAATTGCATGGACTTTGTTTTCATCATTCCACGCTGTTTTCCTGAAAATAAAAAACGAAATCACAAAACCTCCCTGAATGCTGGCTCTTCTAAATGGGGCAACCTTTTTGTTGGATGTATTTACTGGCCAGTCCCGGTCAGGGAAGAGCCCTACCACATGGAAGTGGTCCAAGCTGCAGGCACATGGTATGCAGCAGAAACCTGCAGGCAAGGTCGTTTTTCAGGATGTTACTTGCAGCGCAGAGGTGATTGAACATTTTCCAGACCCACCCGGGTTCACATTTGAAGTATTATTTTACTCTGGGAGCAGTTCACTGGAGCGTGATTTATTGAACTACTAGAACCAGCAGGCTCTGGGGGTGCCAACGCCCACTGGAGCAGGTGCAACTCATTTAAAGACTCTGAAAGCTCCACACTGAGTTTACAGAAGCCTCTGAAGAAATGCTCAGGGGAGCATGAAACGCGTCAGGCTTGTAAATTGCATGGACTTTGTTTTCATCATTCCACGCTGTTTTCCTGAAAATAAAAAACGAAATTACAAAACCTCCCTGAATGCTGGCTCTTCTAAATGGGGCAACCTTTTTGTTGGATGTATTTACTGGCCAGTCCCGGTCAGGGAAGAGCCCTACCACATGGAAGTGGTCCAAGCGGCAGGCACATGGTATGCAGCAGAAACTGGCAGGCAAGGTCGTTTTTCAGGATGTTACTTGCAGCGCAGAGGTGATTGAACATTTTCCAGACCCACCCGGGTTCAAATTTGAAGTATTATTTTACTCTGGGAGCAGCTCACTGGAGCGTGATTTATTGAACTACTAGAACCAGCAGGCTCTGGGGGCACCAACGCCCACTGGAGCAGGTGCTACTCATTTAAAGACTCTGAAAGCTCCACACAGAGTTTACAGAAGCCTCTGAAGAAATGCTCAGGGGAGCATGAAACGCGTCAGGCTTGTAAATTGCATGGACTTTGTTTGCATCATTCCACGCTGTTTTCCTGAAAATAAAAAACGAAATTACAAAACCTCCCTGAATGCTGGCTCTTCTAAATGGGGCAACCTTTTTGTTGGATGTATTTACTGGCCAGTCCCGGTCAGGGAAAAGCCCTACCACATGGAAGTGGTCCAAGCTGCAGGCACATGGTATGCAGCAGAAACTGGCAGGCAAGGTCGTTTTTCAGGATGTTACTTGCAGCGCAGAGGTGATTGAACATTTTCCAGACCCACCCGGGTTCAAATTTGAAGTATTATTTTACTCTGGGAGCAGCTCACTGGAGCGTGATTTATTGAACTACTAGAACCAGCAGGCTCTGGGGGCGCCAACGCCCACTGGAGCAGGTGCTACTCATTTAAAGACTCTGAAAGCTCCACACAGAGTTTACAGAAGCCTCTGAAGAAATGCTCAGGGGAGCATGAAACGCGTCAGGCTTGTAAATTGCATGGACTTTGTTTTCATCATTCCACGCTGTTTTCCTGAAAATAAAAAACGAAATTACAAAACCTCCCTGAATGCTGGCTCTTCTAAATGGGGCAACCTTTTTGTTGGATGTATTTACTGGCCAGTCCCGGTCAGGGAAGAGCCCTACCACATGGAAGTGGTCCAAGCTGCAGGCACATGGTATGCAGCAGAAACTGGCAGGCAAGGTCGTTTTTCAGGATGTTACTTGCAGCGCAGAGGTGATTGAACATTTTCCAGACCCACCCGGGTTCAAATTTGAAGTATTATTTTACTCTGGGAGCGGCTCACTGGAGCGTGATTTATTGAACTACTAGAACCAGCCGGCTCTGGAGCGGCAATGCCCACTGGAGCAGGTGCTACTCATTTAAAGACTCTGAAAGCTCCACACAGAGTTTACAGAAGCCTCTGAAGAAATGCTCAGGGGAGCATGAAACGCGTCAGGCTTGTAAATTGCATGGACTTTGTTTTCATCATTCCACGCTGTTTTCCTGAAAATAAAAAACGAAATTACAAAACCTCCCTGAATGCTGGCTCTTCTAAATGGGGCAACCTTTTTGTTGGATGTATTTACTGGCCAGTCCCGGTCAGGGAAGAGCCCTACCACATGGAAGTGGTCCAAGCTGCAGGCACATGGTATGCAGCAGAAACTGGCAGGCAAGGTCGTTTTTCAGGATGTTACTTTCAGCGCAGAGGTGATTGAACATTTTCCAGACCCACCCGGGTTCAAATTTGAAGTATTATTTTACTCTGGGAGCAGCTCACTGGAGCGTGATTTATTGAACTACTAGAAGCAGCAGGCTCGGGGGGCGCCAACGCCCACTGGAGCAGGTGCTACTCATTTAAAGACTCTGAAAGCTCCACACAGAGTTTACAGAAGCCTCTGAAGAAATGCTCAGGGGAGCATGAAACACGTCAGGCTTGTAAATTGCATGGACTTTGTTTTCATCATTCCACGCTGTTTTCCTGAAAATAAAAAACGAAATTACAAAACCTCCCTGAATGCTGGCTCTTCAAAATGGGGCAACCTTTTTGTTGGATGTATTTACTGGCCAGTCCCGGTCAGGGAAGAGCCCTACCACATGGAAGTGGTCCAAGCTGCAGGCACATGGTATGCAGGAGAAACTGGCAGGCAAGGTCGTTTTTCAGGATGTTACTTGCAGCGCAGAGGTGATTGAACATTTTCCAGACCCACACGGGTTCAAATTTGAAGTATTATTTTACTCTGGGAGCAGCTCACTGGAGCGTGATTTATTGAACTACTAGAACCAGCAGGCTCTGGGGGCGCCAACGCCCACTGGAGCAGGTGCTACTCATTTAAAGACTCTGAAAGCTCCACGCAGAGTTTACAGAAGCCTCTGAAGAAATGCTCAGGGGAGCATGAAACGCGTCAGGCTTGTAAATTGCATGGGCTTTGTTTTCATCATTCCACGCTGTTTTCCTGAAAATAAAAAACGAAATTACAAAACCTCCCTGAATGCTGGCTCTTCTAAATGGCCCAACCTTTTTGTTGGATGTATTTACTGGCCAGTCCCGGTCAGTGAAGAGCCCTACCACATGGAAGTGGTCCAAGCTGCAGGCACATGGTATGCAGCAGAAACTGGCAGGCAGGGTCGTTTTTCAGGATGTTACTTGCAGCGCAGAGGTGATTGAACATTTTCCAGACCCACCCGGGTTCAAATTTGAAGTATTATTTTACTCTGGGAGCAGCTCACTGGAGCGTGATTTATTGAACTACTAGAACCAGCAGGCTCTGGGGGCGCCAACGCCCACTGGAGCAGGTGCTACTCATTTAAAGACTCTGAAAGCTCCACACAGAGTTTACAGAAGCCTCTGAAGAAATGCTCAGGGGAGCATGAACCGCGTCAGGCTTGTAAATTGCATGGACTTTGTTTTCATCATTCCACGCTGTTTTCCTGAAAATAAAAAACGAAATTACAAAACCTCCCTCAATGCTGGCTCTTCTAAATGGGGCAACCTTTTTGTTGGATGTATTTACTGGCCAGTCCCGGTCAGGGAAGAGCCCTACCACATGGAAGTGGTCCAAGCTGCAGGCACATGGTATGCAGCAGAAACCTGCAGGCAAGGTCGTTTTTCAGGATGTTACTTGCAGCGCAGAGGTGATTGAACATTTTCCAGACCCACCCGGGTTCACATTTGAAGTATTATTTTACTCTGGGAGCAGCTCACTGGAGCGTGATTTATTGAACTACTAGAACCAGCAGGCTCTGGGGGCGACAACGCCTACTGGAGCAGGTGCTACTCATTTAAAGACTCTGAAAGCTCCACACAGAGTTTACAGAAGCCTCTGAAGAAATGCTCAGGGGAGCATGAAACGCGTCAGGCTTGTAAATTGCATGGACTTTGTTTTCATCATTCCACGCTGTTTTCCTGTAAATAAAAAATGAAATTACAAAACCTCCCTGAATGCTGGCTCTTCTAAATGGGGCAACCTTTTTGTTGGATGTATTTACTGGCCAGTCCCGGTCATGAAAGTGCCCTACCACATGGAAGTGGTCCAAGCTGCAGGCACATGGTATGCAGCAGAAACTGGCAGGCAAGGTCGTTTTTCAGGATGTTACTTGCAGCGCAGAGGTGATTGAACATTTTCCAGACCCACACTGGTTCAAATTTGAAGTATTATTTTACTGTGGGAGCAGCTCACTGGAGCATGATTTATTAAACTACTAGAACCAGCAGGCTCTGGGGGCGCCAACGCCCACTGGAGCAGGTGCTACTCATTTAAAGACTCTGAAAGCTCCACATAGAGTTTACAGAAGCCTCTGAAGAAATGCTCAGGGGAGCATGAAACGCGTCAGGCTTGTAAATTGCATGGACTTTGTTTTCATCATTCCACGCTGTTTTCCTGAAAATAAAAAACGAAATTACAAAACCTCCCTGAATGCTGGCTCTTCTAAATGGGGCAACCTTTTTGTTGGATGTATTTACTGGCCAGTCCCGGTCAGGGAAGAGCCCTACCACATGGAAGTGGTCCAAGCTGCAGGCACATGGTATGCAGCAGAAACTGGCAGGCAAGGTCGTTTTTCAGGATGTTACTTGGAGCGCAGAGGTGATTGAACATTTTCCAGACCCACCCGAGTTCAAATTTGAAGTATTATTTTACTCTTGGAGCGGCTCACTGGAGCGTGATTTATTGAACTACTAGAACCAGCAGGCTCTGGGGGCGGCAACGCCCACTGGAGCAGGTGCTACTCATTTAAAGACTCTGAAAGCTCCACACAGAGTTTACAGAAGCCTCTGAAGAAATGCTCAGGGGAGCATGAAACGCGTCAGGCTTGTAAATTGCATGGACTTTGTTTTCATCATTACACGCTGTTTTCCTGAAAATAAAAAACGAAATTACAAAACATCCCTGAATGCTGGCTCTCCTAAATGGGGCAACCTTTTTGTTGGATGTATTTACTGGCCAGTCCCTGTCAGGGAAGAGCCCTACCACATGGAAGTGGTCCAAGCTGCAGGCACATGGTATGCAGCAGAAACTGGCAGGCAAGGTCGTTTTTCAGGATGTTACTTGCAGGGCAGAGGTGATTGAACATTTTCCAGACCCACACGGGTTCAAATTTGAAGTATTATTTTACTCTGGGAGCAGTTCACTGGAGCGTGATTTATTGAACTACTAGAACCAGCAGGCTCTGGGGGCGCCAACGCCCACTGGAGCAGGTGCAACTCATTTAAAGACTCTGAAAGCTCCACACAGAGTTTACAGAAGCCTCTGAAGAAATGCTCAGGGGAGCATGAAACGCGTCAGGCTTGTAAATTGCATGGACTTTGTTTTCATCATTCCACGCTGTTTTCCTGAAAATAAAAAACGAAATTACAAAACCTCCCTGAATGCTGGCTCTTCTAAATGGGGCAACCTTTTTGTTGGATGTATTTACTGGCCAGTCCCGGTCAGGGAAGAGCCCTACCACATGGAAGTGGTCCAAGCTGCAGGCACCTGGTATGCAGCAGAAACTGGCAGGCAAGGTCGTTTTTCAGGATGTTACTTGCAGCGCAGAGGTGATTGAACATTTTCCAGACCCACACGGGTTCAAATTTGAAGTATTATTTTACTCTGGGAGCAGCTCACTGGAGCGTGATTTATTGAACTACTAGAACCAGCAGGCTCTGGGGGCGCCAACGCCCACTGGAGCAGGTGCTACTCATTTAAAGACTCTGAAAGCTCCACACAGAGTTTACAGAAGCCTCTGAAGAAATGCTCAGGGGAGCATGAAACGCGTCAGGCTTGTAAATTGCATGGACTTTGTTTTCATCATTCCACGCTGTTTTCCTGAAAATAAAAAACGAAATTACAAAACCTCCCTGAATGCTGGCTCTTCTAAATGGGGCAACCTTTTTGTTGGATGTATTTACTGGCCAGTCCCGGTCAGGGAAGAGCCCTACCACATGGAAGTGGTCCAAGCTGCAGGCACATGGTATGCAGCAGAAACCTGCAGGCAAGGTCGTTTTTCAGGATGTTACTTGCAGCGCAGAGGTGATTGAACATTTTCCAGACCCACCCGGGTTCACATTTGGAATATTATTTTACTCTGGGAGCAGTTCACTGGAGCGTGATTTATTGAACTACTAGAACCAGCAGGCTCTGGGGGTGCCAACGCCCACTGGAGCAGGTGCAACTCATTTAAAGACTCTGAAAGCTCCACACTGAGTTTACAGAAGCCTCTGAAGAAATGCTCAGGGGAGCATGAAACGCGTCAGGCTTGTAAATTGCATGGACTTTGTTTTCATCATTCCACGCTGTTTTCCTGAAAATAAAAAACGAAATTACAAAACCTCCCTGAATGCTGGCTCTTCTAAATGGGGCAACCTTTTTGTTGGATGTATTTACTGGCCAGTCCCGGTCAGGGAAGAGCCCTACCACATGGAAGTGGTCCAAGCGGCAGGCACATGGTATGCAGCAGAAACTGGCAGGCAAGGTCATTTTTCAGGATGTTACTTGCAGCGCAGAGGTGATTGAACATTTTCCAGACCCACCCGGGTTCAAATTTGAAGTATTATTTTACTCTGGGAGCAGCTCACTGGAGCGTGATTTATTGAACTACTAGAACCAGCAGGCTCTGGGGGCGCCAACGCCCACTGGAGCAGGTGCTACTCATTTAAAGACTCTGAAAGCTCCACACAGAGTTTACAGAAGCCTCTGAAGAAATGCTCAGGGGAGCATGAAACGCGTCAGGCTTGTAAATTGCATGGACTTTGTTTTCATCATTCCACGCTGTTTTCCTGAAAATGAAAAAACGAAATTACAAAACCTCCCTGAATGCTGGCTCTTCTAAATGGGGCAACCTTTTTGTTGGATGTATTTACTGGCCAGTCCCGGTCAGGGAAGAGCCCTACCACATGGAAGTGGTCCAAGCTGCAGGCACATGGTATGCAGCAGAAACTGGCAGGCAAGGTCGTTTTTCAGGATGTTACTTGCAGCGCAGAGGTGATTGAACATTTTCCAGACCCACACGGGTTCAAATTTGAAGTATTATTTTACTCTGGGAGCAGCTCACTGGAGCGTGATTTATTGAACTACTAGAACCAGCAGGCTCTGGGGGCGCCAACGCCCACTGGAGCAGGTGCTACTCATTTAAAGACTCTGAAAGCTCCACACAGAGTTTACAGAAGCCTCTGAAGAAATGCTCAGGGGAGCATGAAACGCGTCAGGCTTGTAAATTGCATGGACTTTGTTTTCATCATTCCACGCTGTTTTCCTGAAAATAAAAAACGAAATTACAAAACCTCCCTGAATGCTGGCTCTTCTAAATGGGGCAACCTTTTTGTTGGATGTATTTACTGGCCAGTCCCGGTCAGGGAAGAGCCCTACCACATGGAAGTGGTCCAAGCTGCAGGCACATGGTATGCAGCAGAAACCTGCAGGCAAGGTCGTTTTTCAGGATGTTACTTGCAGCGCAGAGGTGATTGAACATTTTCCAGACCCACCCGGGTTCACATTTGAAGTATTATTTTACTCTGGGAGCAGCTCACTGGAGCGTGATTTATTGAACTACTAGAACCAGCAGGCTCTGGGGGCGCCAACGCCCACTGGAGCAGGTGCTACTCATTTAAAGACTCTGAAAGCTCCACACAGAGTTTACAGAAGCCTCTGAAGAAATGCTCAGGGGAGCATGAAATGCGTCAGGCTTGTAAATTGCATAGACTTTGTTTTCATCATTCCACGCTGTTTTCCTGAAAATAAAAAACAAAATTACAAAACCTCCCTGAATGCTGGCTCTTCTAAATGGGGCAACCTTTTTGTTGGATGTATTTACTGGCCAGTCCCGGCCATGGAAGAGCCCTACCACATGGAAGTGGTCCAAGCTGCAGGCACGTGGTATGCAGCAGAAACTGGCAGGCAAGGTCGTTTTTCAGGATGTTACTTGCAGCGCAGAGGTGATTGAACATTTTCCAGACCCACACGGGTTCAAATTTGAAGTATTATTTTACTCTGGGAGCAGCTCACTGGAGCGTGATTTATTAAACTACTAGAACCAGCAGGCTCTGGGGGCGCCGACGCCCACTGGAGCAGGTGCTACTCATTTAAAGACTCTGAAAGCTCCACACAGAGTTTACAGAAGCCTCTGAAGAAATGCTCAGGGGAGCATGAAACACGTCAGGCTTGTAAATTGCATGGACTTTGTTTTCATCATTCCACGCTGTTTTCCTGAAAATAAAAAACGAAATTACAAAACCTCCCTGAATGCTGGCTCTTCTAAATGGGGCAACCATTTTGTTGGATGTATTTACTGGCCAGTCCCGGTCATGGAAGAGCCCTACCACATGGAAGTGGTCCAAGCTGCAGGAACATGGTATGCAGCAGAAACTGGCAGGCAAGGTCGTTTTTCAGGATGTTACTTGCAGCGCAGAGGTGATTGAACATTTTCCAGACCCACACGGGTTCAAATTTGAAGTATTATTTTACTCTGGGAGCAGCTCACTGGAGCGTGATTTATTGAACTACTAGAACCAGCATTCTCTGGGGGCGCCAACGCCCACTGGAGCAGGTCCAACTCATTTAAAGACTCTGAAAGCTCCACACAGAGTTTACAGAAGCCTCTGAAGAAATGCTCAGGGGAGCATGAAACGCGTCAGGCTTGTAAATTGCATGGACTTTGTTTTCATCATTCCACGCTGTTTTCCTGAAAATAAAAAACGAAATTACAAAACCTCCCTCAATGCTGGCTCTTCTAAATGGGGCAACCTTTTTGTTGGATGTATTTACTGGCCAGTCCCGGTCAGGGAAGAGCCCTACCACATGGAAGTGGTCCAAGCTGCAGGCACATGGTATGCAGCAGAAACCTGCAGGCAAGGTCGTTTTTCAGGATGTTACTTGCAGCGCAGAGGTGATTGAACATTTTCCAGACCCACCCGGGTTCACATTTGAAGTATTATTTTACTCTGGGAGCAGCTCACTGGAGCGTGATTTATTGAACTACTAGAACCAGCAGGCTCTGGGGGCGCCAACGCCCACTGGAACAGGTGCTACTCATTTAAAGACTCTGAAAGCTCCACACAGAGTTTACAGAAGCCTCTGAAGAAATGCTCAGGGGAGCATGAAACGCGTCAGGCTTGTAAATTGCATGGACTTTGTTTTCATCATTCCACGCTGTTTTCCTGTAAATAAAAAATGAAATTACAAAACCTCCCTGAATGCTGGCTCTTCTAAATGGGGCAACCTTTTTGTTGGATGTATTTACTGGCCAGTCCCGGTCATGGAAGTGCCCTACCACATGGAAGTGGTTCAAGCTGCAGGCACATGGTATGCAGCAGAAACTGGCAGGCAAGGTCGTTTTTCAGGATGTTACTTGCAGCGCAGAGGTGATTGAACATTTTCCAGACCCACATGGGTTC
This sequence comes from Lissotriton vulgaris, assembly GCF_964263255.1. Classification (NCBI taxonomy): domain Eukaryota; kingdom Metazoa; phylum Chordata; class Amphibia; order Caudata; family Salamandridae; genus Lissotriton; species Lissotriton vulgaris. Next base: position 344,186 of record NW_028254399.1, on the reverse strand, counting down.
AAATTTGAAGTATTATTTTACTCTGGGAGCAGCTCACTGGAGTGTGATTTATTAAACTACTAGAACCAGCAGGCTCTGGGGGCGGCAACGCCCACTGGAGCAGGTGCTACTCATTTAAAGACTCTGAAAGCTCCACACAGAGTTTACAGAAGCCTCTGAAGAAATGCTCAGGGGAGCATGAAACGCGTCAGGCTTGTAAATTGCATGGACTTTGTTTGCATCATTCCACGCTGTTTTCCTGAAAATAAAAAACGAAATTACAAAACCTCCCTGAATGCTGGCTCTTCTAAATGGGGCAACCTTTTTGTTGGATGTATTTACTGGCCAGTCCCGGTCAGGGAAGAGCCCTACCACATGGAAGTGGTCCAAGCTGCAGGCACATGGTATGCAGCAGAAACTGGCAGGCAAGGTCGTTTTTCAGGATGTTACTTGCAGCGCAGAGGTGATTGAACATTTTCCAGACCCACCCGGGTTCACATTTGAAGTATTATTTTACTCTGGGAGCAGCTCACTGGAGCGTGATTTATTGAACTACTAGAACCAGCAGGCTCTGGGGGCGCCAACGCCCACTGGAGCAGGTGCTACTCATTTAAAGACTCTGAAAGCTCCACACAGAGTTTACAGAAGCCTCTGAAGAAATGCTCAGGGGAGCATGAAACGCGTCAGGCTTGTAAATTGCATGGACTTTGTTATCATCATTCCACGCTGTTTTCCTGTAAATAAAAAATGAAATTACAAAACCTCCCTGAATGCTGGCTCTTCTAAATGGGGCAACCTTTTTGTTGGATGTATTTACTGGCCAGTCCCGGTCATGGAAGTGCCCTACCACATGGAAGTGGTCCAAGCTGCAGGCACATGGTATGCAGCAGAAACTGGCAGGCAAGGTCGTTTTTCAGGATGTTACTTGCAGCGCAGAGGTGATTGAACATTTTCCAGACCCACACGGGTTCAAATTTGAAGTATTATTTTACTCTGGGAGCAGCTCACTGGAGCGTGAGTTATTAAACTACTAGAACCAGCAGGCTCTGGGGGCGCCAACGCCCACTGGAGCAGGTGCTACTCATTTAAAGACTCTGAAAGCTCCACACAGAGTTTACAGAAGCCTCTGAAGAAATGCTCAGGGGAGCATGAAACGCGTCAGGCTTGTAAATTGCATGGACTTTGTTTTCATCATTCCACGCTGTTTTCCTGAAAATAAAAAACGAAATTACAAAACCTCCCTGAATGCTGGCTCTTCTAAATGGGGCAACCTTTTTGTTGGATGTATTTACTGGCCAGTCCCGGTCAGGGAAGAGCCCTACTACATGGAAGTGGTCCAAGCTGCAATCACATGGTATGCAGCAGAAACTGGCAGGCAAGGTCGTTTTTCAGGATGTTACTTGCAGCGCAGAGGTGATTGAACATTTTCCAGACCCACCCGGGTTCAAATTTGAAGTATTATTTTACTCTGGGAGCGGCTCACTGGAGCGTGATTTATTGAACTACTAGAACCAGCAGGCTCTGGGGGCGGCAACGCCCACTGGAGCAGGTGCTACTCATTTAAAGACTCTGAAAGCTCCACACAGAGTTTACATAAGCCTCTGAAGAAATGCTCAGGGGAGCATGAAACGCGTCAGGCTTGTAAATTGCATGGACTTTGTTTTCATCATTACACGCTGTTTTCCTGAAAATAAAAAACGAAATTACAAAACATCCCTGAATGCTGGCTCTCCTAAATGGGGCAACCTTTTTGTTGGATGTATTTACTGGCCAGTCCCTGTCAGGGAAGAGCCCTACCACATGGAAGTGGTCCAAGCTGCAGGCACATGGTTTGCAGCAGAAACTGGCAGGCAAGGTCGTTTTTCAGGATGTTACTTGCAGGGCAGAGGTGATTGAACATTTTCCAGACCCACACGGGTTCAAATTTGAAGTATTATTTTACTCTGGGAGCAGTTCACTGGAGCGTGATTTATTGAACTACTAGAACCAGCAGGCTCTGGGGGCGCCAACGCCCACTGGAGCAGGTGCAACTCATTTAAAGACTCTGAAAGCTCCACACAGAGTTTACAGAAGCCTCTGAAGAAATGCTCAGGGGAGCATGAAACGCGTCAGGCTTGTAAATTGCATGGACTTTGTTTTCATCATTCCACGCTGTTTTCCTGAAAATAAAAAACGAAATTACAAAACCTCCCTGAATGCTGGCTCTTCTAAATGGGGCAACCTTTTTGTTGGATGTATTTACTGGCCAGTCCCGGTCAGGGAAGAGCCCTACCACATGGAAGTGGTCCAAGCTGCAGGCACCTGGTATGCAGCAGAAACTGGCAGGCAAGGTCGTTTTTCAGGATGTTACTTGCAGCGCAGAGGTTATTGAACATTTTCCAGACCCACACGGGTTCAAATTTGAAGTATTATTTTACTCTGGGAGCAGCTCACTGGAGCGTGATTTATTGAACTACTAGAACCAGCAGGCTCTGGGGGCGCCAACGCCCACTGGAGCAGGTGCTACTCATTTAAAGACTCTGAAAGCTCCACACAGAGTTTACAGAAGCCTCTGAAGAAATGCTCAGGGGAGCATGAAACGCGTCAGGCTTGTAAATTGCATGGACTTTGTTTTCATCATTCCACGCTGTTTTCCTGAAAATAAAAAACGAAATTACAAAACCTCCCTGAATGCTGGCTCTTCTAAATGGGACAACCTTTTTGTTGGATGTATTTACTGGCCAGTCCCGGTCAGGGAAGAGCCCTACCACATGGAAGTGGTCCAAGCTGCAGGCACATGGTATGCAGCAGAAACCTGCAGGCAAGGTCGTTTTTCAGGATGTTACTTGCAGCGCAGAGGTGATTGAACATTTTCCAGACCCACCCGGGTTCACATTTGAAGTATTATTTTACTCTGGGAGCAGTTCACTGGAGCGTGATTTATTGAACTACTAGAACCAGCAGGCTCTGGGGGCGCCAACGCCCACTGGAGCAGGTGCAACTCATGTAAAGACTCTGAAAGCTCCACACTGAGTTTACAGAAGCCTCTGAAGAAATGCTCAGGGGAGCATGAAACGCGTCAGGCTTGTAAATTGCATGGACTTTGTTTTCATCATTCCACGCTGTTTTCCTGAAAATAAAAAACGAAATTACAAAACCTCCCTGAATGCTGGCTCTTCTAAATGGGGCAACCTTTTTGTTGGATGTATTTACTGGCCAGGCCCGGTCAGGGAAGAGCCCTACCACATGGAAGTGGTCCAAGCTGCAGGCACATGGTATGCAGCAGAAACTGGCAGGCAAGGTCGTTTTTCAGGATGTTACTTGCAGCGCAGAGGTGATTGAACATTTTCCAGACCCACCCGGGTTCAAATTTGAAGTATTATTTTACTCTGGGAGCAGCTCACTGGAGCGTGATTTATTGAACTACTAGAACCAGCAGGCTCTGGGGGCGCCAACGCCCACTGGAGCAGGTGCTACTCATTTAAAGACTCTGAAAGCTCCACACAGAGTTTACAGAAGCCTCTGAAGAAATGCTCAGGGGAGCATGAAACGCGTCAGGCGTGTAAATTGCATGGACTTTGTTTTCATCATTCCACGCTGTTTTCCTGAAAATAAAAAACGAAATTACAAAACCTCCCTGAATGCTGGCTCTTCTAAATGGGGCAACCTTTTTGTTGGATGTATTTACTGGCCAGTCCCGGTCAGGGAAGAGCCCTACCACATGGAAGTGGTCCAAGCTGCAGGCACATGGTATGCAGCAGAAACTGGCAGGCAAGGTCGTTTTTCAGGATGTTACTTGCAGCGCAGAGGTGATTGAACATTTTCCAGACCCACACGGGTTCAAATTTGAAGTATTATTTTACTCTGGGAGCAGCTCACTGGAGCGTGATTTATTGAACTACTAGAACCAGCAGGCTCTGGGGGCGCCAACGCCCACTGGAGCAGGTGCTACTCATTTAAAGACTCTGAAAGCTCCACACAGAGTTTACAGAAGCCTCTGAAGAAATGCTCAGGGGAGCATGAAACGCGTCAGGCTTGTAAATTGCATGGACTTTGTTTTCATCATTCCACGCTGTTTTCCTGAAAATAAAAAACGAAATTACAAAACCTCCCTGAATGCTGGCTCTTCTAAATGGGGCAACCTTTTTGTTGGATGTATTTACTGGCCAGTCCCGGTCAGGGAAGAGCCCTACCACATGGAAGTGGTCCAAGCTGCAGGCACATGGTATGCAGCAGAAACCTGCAGGCAAGGTCGTTTTTCAGGATGTTACTTGCAGCGCAGAGGTGATTGAACATTTTCCAGACCCAACCGGGTTCACATTTGAAGTATTATTTTACTCTGGGAGCAGCTCACTGGAGCGTGATTTATTGAACTACTAGAACCAGCAGGCTCTGGGGGCGCCAACGCCCACTGGAGCAGGTGCTACTCATTTAAAGACTCTGAAAGCTCCACACAGAGTTTACAGAAGCCTCTGAAGAAATGCTCAGGGGAGCATGAAATGCGTCAGGCTTGTAAATTGCATAGACTTTGTTTTCATCATTCCACGCTGTTTTCCTGAAAATAAAAAACAAAATTACAAAACCTCCCTGAATGCTGGCTCTTCTAAATGGGGCAACCTTTTTGTTGGATGTATTTACTGGCCAGTCCCGGTCATGGAAGAGCCCTACCACATGGAAGTGGTCCAAGCTGCAGGCACGTGGTATGCAGCAGAAACTGGCAGGCAAGGTCGTTTTTCAGGATGTTACTTGCAGCGCAGAGGTGATTGAACATTTTCCAGACCCACACGGGTTCAAATTTGAAGTATTATTTTACTCTGGGAGCAGCTCACTGGAGCGTGATTTATTAAACTACTGGAACCAGCAGGCTCTGGGGGCGCCGACGCCCACTGGAGCAGGTGCTACTCATTTAAAGACTCTGAAAGCTCCACACAGAGTTTACAGAAGCCTCTGAAGAAATGCTCAGGGGAGCATGAAACACGTCAGGCTTGTAAATTGCATGGACTTTGTTTTCATCATTCCACGCTGTTTTCCTGAAAATAAAAAACGAAATTACAAAACCTCCCTGAATGCTGGCTCTTCTAAATGGGGCAACCATTTTGTTGGATGTATTTACTGGCCAGTCCCGGTCATGGAAGAACCCTACCACATGGAAGTGGTCCAAGCTGCAGGCACATGGTATGCAGCAGAAACTGGCAGGCAAGGTCGTTTTTAAGGATGTTACTTGCAGCGCAGAGGTGATTGAACATTTTCCAGACCCACACGGGTTCAAATTTGAAGTATTATTTTACTCTGGGAGCAGCTCACTGGAGCGTGATTTATTGAACTACTAGAACCAGCAGGCTCTGGGGGCACCAACGCCCACTGGAGCAGGTGCTACTCATTTAAAGACTCTGAAAGCTCCACACAGAGTTTACAGAAGCCTCTGAAGAAATGCTCAGGGGAGCATGAAACGCGTCAGGCTTGTAAATTGCATGGACTTTGTTTTCATCATTCCACGCTGTTTTCCTGTAAATAAAAAATGAAATTACAAAACCTCCCTGAATGCTGGCTCTTCTAAATGGGGCAACCTTTTTGTTGGATGTATTTACTCGCCAGTCCCGGTCATGGAAGTGCCCTACCACATGGAAGTGGTCCAAGCTGCAGGCACATGGTATGCAGCAGAAACTGGCAGGCAAGGTCGTTTTTCAGGATGTTACTTGCAGCGCAGAGGTGATTGAACATTTTCCAGACCCACATGGGTTCAAATTTGAAGTATTATTTTACTCTGGGAGCAGCTCACTGGAGCGTGATTTATTAAACTACTAGAACCAGCAGGCTCTGGGGGCGCCAACGCCCACTGGAGCAGGTGCTACTCATTTAAAGACTCTGAAAGCTCCACACAGAGTTTACAGAAGCCTCTGAAGAAATGCTCAGGGGAGCATGAAACGCGTCAGGCTTGTAAATTGCATGGACTTTGTTTGCATCATTCCACGCTGTTTTCCTGAAAATAAAAAACGAAATTACAAAACCTCCCTGAATGCTGGCTCTTCTAAATGGGGCAACCTTTTTGTTGGATGTATTTACTGGCCAGTCCCGGTCAGGGAAGAGCCCTACCACATGGAAGTGGTCCAAGCTGCAGGCACATGGTATGCAGCAGAAACTGGCAGGCAAGGTCGTTTTTCAGGATGTTACTTGCAGTGCAGAGGTGATTGAACATTTTCCAGACCCACCCGGGTTCACATTTGAAGTATTATTTTACTCTGGGAGCAGCTCACTGGAGCGTGATTTATTGAACTACTAGAACCAGCAGGCTCTGGGGGCGCCAACGCCCACTGGAGCAGGTGCTACTCATTTAAAGACTCTGAAAGCTCCACACAGAGTTTACAGAAGCCTCTGAAGAAATGCTCAGGGGAGCATGAAACGCGTCAGGCTTGTAAATTGCATGGACTTTGTTTTCATCATTCCACGCTGTTTTCCTGAAAATAAGAAACAAAATTACAAAACCTCCCTGAATGCTGGCTCTTCTAAATGGGGCAACCTTTTTGTTGGATGTATTTACTGGCCAGTCCCCGTCATGGAAGAGCCCTACCACATGGAAGTGGTCCAAGCTGCAGGCACATGGTATGCAGCAGAAACTGGCAGGCAAGGTCGTTTTTCAGGATGTTACTTGCAGCGCAGAGGTGATTGAACATTTTCCAGACCCACCCGGGTTCACATTTGAAGTATTATTTTACTCTGGGAGCAGCTCACTGGAGCGTGATTTATTGAACTACTAGAACCAGCAGGCTCTGGGGGCGCCAACGCCCACTGGAGCAGGTGCTACTCATTTAAAGACTCCGAAAGCTCCACACAGAGTTTACAGAAGCCTCTGAAGAAATGCTCAGGGGAGCATGAAACGCGTCAGGCTTGTAAATTGCATGGACTTTGTTTTCATCATTCCACGCTGTTTTCCTGTAAATAAAAAATGAAATTACAAAACCTCCCTGAATGCTGGCTCTTCTAAATGGGGCAACCTTTTTGTTGGATGTATTTACTGGCCAGTCCCTGTCATGGAAGTGCCCTACCACATGGAAGTGGTCCAAGCTGCAGGCACATGGTATGCAGCAGAAACTGGCAGGCAAGGTCGTTTTTCAGGATGTTACTTGCAGCGCAGAGGTGATTGAACATTTTCCAGACCCACACGGGTTCAAATTTGAAGTATTATTTTACTCTGGGAGCAGCTCACTGGAGCGTGAGTTATTAAACTACTAGAACCAGCAGGCTCTGGGGGCGCCAACGCCCACTGGAGCAGGTGCTACTCATTTAAAGACTCTGAAAGCTCCACACAGAGTTTACAGAAGCCTCTGAAGAAATGCTCAGGGGAGCATGAAACGCGTCAGGCTTGTAAATTGCATGGACTTTATTTTCATCATTCCACGCTGTTTTCCTGAAAATAAAAAACGAAATTACAAAACCTCCCTGAATGCTGGCTCTTCTAAATGGGGCAACCTTTTTGTTGGATGTATTTACTGGCCAGTCCCGGTCAGGGAAGAGCCCTACTACATGGAAGTGGTCCAAGCTGCAAGCACATGGTATGCAGCAGAAACTGGCAGGCAAGGTCGTTTTTCAGGATGTTACTTGCAGCGCAGAGGTGATTGAACATTTTCCAGACCCACACGGGTTCAAATTTGAAGTATTATTTTACTCTAGGAGAAGCTCACTGGAGCGTGATTTATTGAACTACTAGAACCAGCAGGCTCTGGGGGCGCCAACGCCCACTGGAGCAAGTGCTACTCATTTAAAGACTCAGAAAGCTCCACACAGAGTTTACAGAAGCCTCTGAAGAACTGCTCAGGGGAGCATGAAACGCGCCAGGCTTGTAAATTGCATGGACTTTGTTTTCATCATTCCACGCTGTTTTCCTGAAAATAAAAAACGAAATTACAAAACCTCCCTGAATGCTGGCTCTTCTAAATGGGGCAACCTTTTTGTTGGATGTATTTACTGGCCAGTCCCGGTCAGGGAAGAGCCCTACCACATGGAAGTGGTCCAAGCTGCAGGCACATGGTATGCAGCAGAAACCTGCAGGCAAGGTCATTTTTCAGGATGTTACTTGCAGCGCAGAGGTGATTGAACATTTTCCAGACCCACCCGGGTTCACATTTGAAGTATTATTTTACTCTGGGAGCAGCTCACTGGAGCGTGATTTATTGAACTACTAGAACCAGCAGGCTCTGGGGGCGCCAACGCCCACTGGAGCAGGTGCTACTCATTTAAAGACTCTGAAAGCTCCACACAGAGTTTACAGAAGCCTCTGAAGAAATGCTCAGGGGAGCATGAAACGCGCCAGGCTTGTAAATTGCATGGACTTTGTTTTCATCATTCCACGCTGTTTTCCTGAAAATAAAAAACAAAATTACAAAACCTCCCTGAATGCTGGCTCTTCTAAATGGGGCAACCTTTTTGTTGGATGTATTTACTGGCCAGTCCCCGTCATGGAAGAGCCCTACCACATGGAAGTGGTCCAAGCTGCAGGCACATGGTATGCAGCAGAAACCTGCAGGCAAGGTCGTTTTTCAGGATGTTACTTGCAGCGCAGAGGTGATTGAACATTTTCCAGACCCACACGGGTTCAAATTTGAAGTATTATTTTACTCTGGGAGCAGCTCACTGGAGCGTGAGTTATTAAACTACTAGAACCAGCAGGCTCTGGGGGCGCCAACGCCCACTGGAGCAGGTGCCACTCATTTAAAGACTCTGAAAGCTCCACACAGAGTTTACAGAAGCCTCTGAAGAAATGCTCAGGGGAGCATGAAACGCGTCAGGCTTGTAAATTGCATGGACTTTGTTTTCATCATTCCACGCTGTTTTCCTGAAAATAAAAAACGAAATTACAAAACCTCCCTGAATGCTGGCTCTTCTAAATGGGGCAACCTTTTTGTTGGATGTATTTACTGGCCAGTCCCGGTCAGGGAAGAGCCCTACTACATGGAAGTGGTCCAAGCTGCAAGCACATGGTATGCAGCAGAAACTGGCAGGCAAGGTCGTTTTTCAGGATGTTACTTGCAGCGCAGAGGTGATTGAACATTTTCCAGACCCACACGGGTTCAAATTTGAAGTATTATTTTACTCTAGGAGAAGCTCACTGGAGCGTGATTTATTGAACTACTAGAACCAGCAGGCTCTGGGGGCGCCAACGCCCACTGGAGCAGGTGCTACTCATTTAAAGACTCAGAAAGCTCCACACAGAGTTTACAGAAGCCTCTGAAGAAATGCTCAGGGGAGCATGAAACGCGCCAGGCTTGTAAATTGCATGGACTTTGTTTTCATCATTCCACGCTGTTTTCCTGAAAATAAAAAACGAAATTACAAAACCTCCCTGAATGCTGGCTCTTCTAAATGGGGCAACCTTTTTGTTGGATGTATTTACTGGCCAGTCCCGGTCAGGGAAGAGCCCTACCACATGGAAGTGGTCCAAGCTGCAGGCACATGGTATGCAGCAGAAACTGGCAGGCAAGGTCGTTTTTCAGGATGTTACTTGCAGCGCAGAGGTGATTGAACATTTTCCAGACCCACCCGGGTTCACATTTGAAGTATTATTTTACTCTGGGAGCAGCTCACTGGAGCGTGATTTATTGAACTACTAGAACCAGCAGGCTCTGGGGGCGCCAACGCCCACTGGAGCAGGTGCTACTCATTTAAAGACTCTGAAAGCTCCACACAGAGTTTACAGAAGCCTCTGAAGAAATGCTCAGGGGAGCATGAAACGCGTCAGGCTTGTAAATTGCATGGACTTTGTTTTCATCATTCCACGCTGTTTTCCTGAAAATAAAAAACAAAATTACAAAACCTCCCTGAATGCTGGCTCTTCTAAATGGGGCAACCTTTTTGTTGGATGTATTTACTGGCCAGTCCCCGTCATGGAAGAGCCCTACCACATGGAAGTGGTCCAAGCTGCAGGCACATGGTATGCAGCAGAAACTGGCAGGCAAGGTCGTTTTTCAGGATGTTACTTGCAGCGCAGAGGTGATTGAACATTTTCCAGACCCACACGGGTTCAAATTTGAAGTATTATTTTACTCTGGGAGCAGCTCACTGGAGCGTGAGTTATTAAACTACTAGAACCAGCAGGCTCTGGGGGCGCCAACGCCCACTGGAGCAGGTGCTACTCATTTAAAGACTCTGAAAGCTCCACACAGAGTTTACAGAAGCCTCTGAAGAAATGCTCAGGGGAGCATGAAACGCGTCAGGCTTGTAAATTGCATGGACTTTGTTTTCATCATTCCACGCTGTTTTCCTGAAAATAAAAAACGAAATTACAAAACCTCCCTGAATGCTGGCTCTTCTAAATGGGGCAACCTTTTTGTTGGATGTATTTACTGGCCAGTCCCGGTCAGGGAAGAGCCCTACTACATGGAAGTGGTCCAAGCTGCAAGCACATGGTATGCAGCAGAAACTGGCAGGCAAGGTCGTTTTTCAGGATGTTACTTGCAGCGCAGAGGTGATTGAACATTTTCCAGACCCACACGGGTTCAAATTTGAAGTATTATTTTACTCTAGGAGAAGCTCACTGGAGCGTGATTTATTGAACTACTAGAACCAGCAGGCTCTGGGGGCGCCAACGCCCACTGGAGCAAGTGCTACTCATTTAAAGACTCAGAAAGCTCCACACAGAGTTTACAGAAGCCTCTGAAGAAATGCTCAGGGGAGCATGAAACGCGCCAGGCTTGTAAATTGCATGGACTTTGTTTTCATCATTCCACGCTGTTTTCCTGAAAATAAAAAACGAAATTACAAAACCTCCCTGAATGCTGGCTCTTCTAAATGGCCCAACCTTTTTGTTGGATGTATTTACTGGCCAGTCCCGGTCAGGGAAGAGCCCTACCACATGGAAGTGGTCCAAGCTGCAGGCACATGGTATGCAGCAGAAACCTGCAGGCAAGGTCGTTTTTCAGGATGTTACTTGCAGCGCAGAGGTGATTGAACATTTTCCAGACCCACCCGGGTTCACATTTGAAGTATTATTTTACTCTGGGAGCAGCTCACTGGAGCGTGATTTATTGAACTACTAGAACCAGCAGGCTCTGGGGGCGCCAACGCCCACTGGAGCAGGTGCTACTCATTTAAAGACTCTGAAAGCTCCACACAGAGTTTAGAGAAGCCTCTGAAGAAATGCTCAGGGGAGCATGAAACGCGTCAGGCTTGTAAATTGCATGGACTTTGTTTTCATCATTCCACGCTGTTTTCCTGAAAATAAAAAACAAAATTACAAAACCTCCCTGAATGCTGGCTCTTCTAAATGGGGCAACCTTTTTGTTGGATGTATTTACTGGCCAGTCCCCGTCATGGAAGAGCCCTACCACATGGAAGTGGTCCAAGCTGCAGGCACATGGTATGCAGCAGAAACCTGCAGGCAAGGTCGTTTTTCAGGATGTTACTTGCAGCGCAGAGGTGATTGAACATTTTCCAGACCCACACGGGTTCAAATTTGAAGTATTATTTTACTCTGGGAGCAGCTCACTGGAGCGTGAGTTATTAAACTACTAGAACCAGCAGGCTCTGGGGGCGCCAACGCCCACTGGAGCAGGTGCCACTCATTTAAAGACTCTGAAAGCTCCACACAGAGTTTACAGAAGCCTCTGAAGAAATGCTCAGGGGAGCATGAAACGCGTCAGGCTTGTAAATTGCATGGACTTTGTTTTCATCATTCCACGCTGTTTTCCTGAAAATAAAAAACGAAATTACAAAACCTCCCTGAATGCTGGCTCTTCTAAATGGGGCAACCTTTTTGTTGGATGTATTTACTGGCCAGTCCCGGTCAGGGAAGAGCCCTACTACATGGAAGTGGTCCAAGCTGCAAGCACATGGTATGCAGCAGAAACTGGCAGGCAAGGTCGTTTTTCAGGATGTTACTTGCAGCGCAGAGGTGATTGAACATTTTCCAGACCCACATGGGTTCAAATTTGAAGTATTATTTTACTCTAGGAGAAGCTCACTGGAGCGTGATTTATTGAACTACTAGAACCAGCAGGCTCTGGGGGCGCCAACGCCCACTGGAGCAGGTGCTACTCATTTAAAGACTCAGAAAGCTCCACACAGAGTTTACAGAAGCCTCTGAAGAAATGCTCAGGGGAGCATGAAACGCGCCAGGCTTGTAAATTGCATGGACTTTGTTTTCATCATTCCACGCGGTTTTCCTGAAAATAAAAAACGAAATTACAAAACCTCCCTGAATGCTGGCTCTTCTAAATGGGGCAACCTTTTTGTTGGATGTATTTACTGGCCAGTCCCGGTCAGGGAAGAGCCCTACCACATGGAAGTGGTCCAACCTGCAGGCACATGGTATGCAGCAGAAACCTGCAGGCAAGGTCGTTTTTCAGGATGTTACTTGCAGCGCAGAGGTGATTGAACATTTTCCAGACCCACCCGGGTTCACATTTGAAGTATTATTTTACTCTGGGAGCAGCTCACTGGAGCGTGATTTATTGAACTACTAGAACCAGCAGGCTCTGGGGGCGCCAACGCCCACTGGAGCAGGTGCTACTCATTTAAAGACTCTGAAAGCTCCACACAGAGTTTACAGAAGCCTCTCAAGAAATGCTCAGGGGAGCATGAAACGCGTCAGGCTTGTAAATTGCATGGACTTTGTTTTCATCATTCCACGCTGTTTTCCTGAAAATAAAAAACGAAATTACAAAACCTCCCTGAATGCTGGCTCTTCTAAATGGGGCAACCTTTTTGTTGGATGTATTTACTGGCCAGTCCCGGTCAGGGAAGAGCCCTACCACATGGAAGTGGTCCAAGCTGCAGGCACATGGTATGCAGCAGAAACTGGCAGGCAAGGTCGTTTTTCAGGATGTTACTTGCAGCGGAGAGGTGATTGAACATTTTCCAGACCCACACGGGTTCAAATTTGAAGTATTATTTTACTCTGGGAGCAGCTCACTGGAGCGTGATTTATTGAACTACTAGAACCAGCAGGCTCTGGGGGCGCCAACGCCCACTGGAGCAGGTGCTACTCATTTAAAGACTCTGAAAGCTCCACACAGAGTTTACAGAAGCCTCTGAAGAAATGCTCAGGGGAGCATGAAACGCGTCAGGCTTGTAAATTGCATGGACTTTGTTTTCATCATTCCACGCTGTTTTCCTGAAAATAAAAAACGAAATTACAAAACCTCCCTGAATGCTGGCTCTTCTAAATGGGGCAACCTTTTTGTTGGATGTATTTACTGGCCAGTCCCGGTCAGGGAAGAGCCCTACCACATGGAAGTGGTCCAAGCTGCAGGCACATGGTATGCAGCAGAAACCTGCAGGCAAGGTCGTTTTTCAGGATGTTACTTGCAGCGCAGAGGTGATTGAACATTTTCCAGACCCACCCGGGTTCACATTTGAAGTATTATTTTACTCTGGGAGCAGCTCACTGGAGCGTGATTTATTGAACTACTAGAACCAGCAGGCTCTGGGGGCGCCAACGCCCACTGGAGCAGGTGCTACTCATTTAAAGACTCTGAAAGCTCCACACAGAGTTTACAGAAGCCTCTGAAGAAATGCTCAGGGGAGCATGAAATGCGTCAGGCTTGTAAATTGCATAGACTTTGTTTTCATCATTCCACGCTGTTTTCCTGAAAATAAAAAACAAAATTACAAAACCTCCCTGAATGCTGGCTCTTCTAAATGGGGCAACCTTTTTGTTGGATGTATTTACTGGCCAGTCCCGGTCATGGAAGAGCCCTACCACATGGAAGTGGTCCAAGCTGCAGGCACGTGGTATGCAGCAGAAACTGGCAGGCAAGGTCGTTTTTCAGGATGTTACTTGCAGCGCAGAGGTGATTGAACATTTTCCAGACCCACACGGGTTCAAATTTGAAGTATTATTTTACTCTGGGAGCAGCTCACTGGAGCGTGATTTATTAAACTACTAGAACCAGCAGGCTCTGGGGGCGCCGACGCCCACTGGAGCAGGTGCTACTCATTTAAAGACTCTGAAAGCTCCACACAGAGTTTACAGAAGCCTCTGAAGAAATGCTCAGGGGAGCATGAAACACGTCAGGCTTGTAAATTGCATGGACTTTGTTTTCATCATTCCACGCTGTTTTCCTGAAAATAAAAAACGAAATTACAAAACCTCCCTGAATGCTGGCTCTTCTAAATGGGGCAACCATTTTGTTGGATGTATTTACTGGCCAGTCCCGGTCATGGAAGAGCCCTACCACATGGAAGTGGTCCAAGCTGCAGGCACATGGTATGCAGCAGAAACTGGCAGGCAAGGTCGTTTTTCAGGATGTTACTTGCAGCGCAGAGGTGATTGAACATTTTCCAGACCCACACGGGTTCAAATTTGAAGTATTATTTTACTCTGGGAGCAGCTCACTGGAGCGTGATTTATTGAACTACTAGAACCAGCATTCTCTGGGGGCGCCAACGCCCACTGGAGCAGGTCCAACTCATTTAAAGACTCTGAAAGCTCCACACAGAGTTTACAGAAGCCTCTGAAGAAATGCTCAGGGGAGCATGAAACGCGTCAGGCTTGTAAATTGCATGGACTTTGTTTTCATCATTCCACGCTGTTTTCCTGAAAATAAAAAACGAAATTACAAAACCTCCCTCAATGCTGGCTCTTCTAAATGGGGCAACCTTTTTGTTGGATGTATTTACTGGCCAGTACCGGTCAGGGAAGAGCCCTACCACATGGAAGTGGTCCAAGCTGCAGGCACATGGTATGCATCAGAAACCTGCAGGCAAGGTCGTTTTTCAGGATGTTACTTGCAGCGCAGAGGTGATTGAACATTTTCCAGACCCACCCGGGTTCACATTTGAAGTATTATTTTACTCTGGGAGCAGCTCACTGGAGCGTGATTTATTGAACTACTAGAACCAGCAGGCTCTGGGGGCGCCAACGCCCACTGGAGCAGGTGCTACTCATTTAAAGACTCTGAAAGCTCCACACAGAGTTTACAGAAGCCTCTGAAGAAATGCTCAGGGGAGCATGAAACGCGTCAGGCTTGTAAATTGCATGGACTTTGTTTTCATCATTCCACGCTGTTTTCCTGTAAATAAAAAATGAAATTACAAAACCTCCCTGAATGCTGGCTCTTCTAAATGGGGCAACCTTTTTGTTGGATGTATTTACTGGCCAGTCCCGGTCATGGAAGTGCCCTACCACATGGAAGTGGTCCAAGCTGCAGGCACATGGTATGCAGCAGAAACTGGCAGGCAAGGTCGTTTTTCAGGATGTTACTTGCAGCGCAGAGGTGATTGAACATTTTCCAGACCCACATGGGTTCAAATTTGAAGTATTATTTTACTCTGGGAGCAGCTCACTGGAGCGTGATTTATTAAACTACTAGAACCAGCAGGCTCTGGGGGCGCCAACGCCCACTGGAGCAGGTGCTACTCATTTAAAGACTCTGAAAGCTCCACACAGAGTTTACAGAAGCCTCTGAAGAAATGCTCAGGGGAGCATGAAACGCGTCAGGCTTGTAAATTGCATGGACTTTGTTTGCATCATTCCACGCTGTTTTCCTGAAAATAAAAAACGAAATTACAAAACCTCCCTGAATGCTGGCTCTTCTAAATGGGGCAACCTTTTTGTTGGATGTATTTACTGGCCAGTCCCGGTCAGGGAAGAGCCCTACCACATGGAAGTGGTCCAAGCTGCAGGCACATGGTATGCAGCAGAAACTGGCAGGCAAGGTCGTTTTTCAGGATGTTACTTGCAGTGCAGAGGTGATTGAACATTTTCCAGACCCACCCGGGTTCACATTTGAAGTATTATTTTACTCTGGGAGCAGCTCACTGGAGCGTGATTTATTGAACTACTAGAACCAGCAGGCTCTGGGGGCGCCAACGCCCACTGGAGCAGGTGCTACTCATTTAAAGACTCTGAAAGCTCCACACAGAGTTTACAGAAGCCTCTGAAGAAATGCTCAGGGGAGCATGAAACGCGTCAGGCTTGTAAATTGCATGGACTTTGTTTTCATCATTCCACGCTGTTTTCCTGAAAATAAAAAACAAAATTACAAAACCTCCCTGAATGCTGGCTCTTCTAAATGGGGCAACCTTTTTGTTGGATGTATTTACTGGCCAGTCCCCGTCATGGAAGAGCCCTACCACATGGAAGTGGTCCAAGCTGCAGGCACATGGTATGCAGCAGAAACTGGCAGGCAAGGTCGTTTTTCAGGATGTTACTTGCAGCGCAGAGGTGATTGAACATTTTCCAGACCCACCCGGGTTCACATTTGAAGTATTATTTTACTCTGGGAGCAGCTCACTGGAGCGTGATTTATTGAACTACTAGAACCAGCAGGCTCTGGGGGCGCCAACGCCCACTGGAGCAGGTGCTACTCATTTAAAGACTCCGAAAGCTCCACACAGAGTTTACAGAAGCCTCTGAAGAAATGCTCAGGGGAGCATGAAACGCGTCAGGCTTGTAAATTGCATGGACTTTGTTTTCATCATTCCACGCTGTTTTCCTGTAAATAAAAAATGAAATTACAAAACCTCCCTGAATGCTGGCTCTTCTAAATGGGGCAACCTTTTTGTTGGATGTATTTACTGGCCAGTCCCGGTCATGGAAGTGCCCTACCACATGGAAGTGGTCCAAGCTGCAGGCACATGGTATGCAGCAGAAACTGGCAGGCAAGGTCGTTTTTCAGGATGTTACTTGCAGCGCAGAGGTGATTGAACATTTTCCAGACCCACACGGGTTCAAATTTGAAGTATTATTTTACTCTGGGAGCAGCTCACTGGAGCGTGAGTTATTAAACTACTAGAACCAGCAGGCTCTGGGGGCGCCAACGCCCACTGGAGCAGGTGCTACTCATTTAAAGACTCTGAAAGCTCCACACAGAGTTTACAGAAGCCTCTGAAGAAATGCTCAGGGGAGCATGAAACGCGTCAGGCTTGTAAATTGCATGGACTTTATTTTCATCATTCCACGCTGTTTTCCTGAAAATAAAAAACGAAATTACAAAACCTCCCTGAATGCTGGCTCTTCTAAATGGGGCAACCTTTTTGTTGGATGTATTTACTGGCCAGTCCCGGTCAGGGAAGAGCCCTACTACATGGAAGTGGTCCAAGCTGCGAGCACATGGTATGCAGCAGAAACTGGCAGGCAAGGTCGTTTTTCAGGATGTTACTTGCAGCGCAGAGGTGATTGAACATTTTCCAGACCCACACGGGTTCAAATTTGAAGTATTATTTTACTCTAGGAGAAGCTCACTGGAGCGTGATTTATTGAACTACTAGAACCAGCAGGCTCTGGGGGCGCCAACGCCCACTGGAGCAAGTGCTACTCATTTAAAGACTCAGAAAGCTCCACACAGAGTTTACAGAAGCCTCTGAAGAACTGCTCAGGGGAGCATGAAACGCGCCAGGCTTGTAAATTGCATGGACTTTGTTTTCATCATTCCACGCTGTTTTCCTGAAAATAAAAAACGAAATTACAAAACCTCCCTGAATGCTGGCTCTTCTAAATGGGGCAACCTTTTTGTTGGATGTATTTACTGGCCAGTCCCGGTCAGGGAAGAGCCCTACCACATGGAAGTGGTCCAAGCTGCAGGCACATGGTATGCAGCAGAAACCTGCAGGCAAGGTCATTTTTCAGGATGTTACTTGCAGCGCAGAGGTGATTGAACATTTTCCAGACCCACCCGGGTTCACATTTGAAGTATTATTTTACTCTGGGAGCAGCTCACTGGAGCGTGATTTATTGAACTACTAGAACCAGCAGGCTCTGGGGGCGCCAACGCCCACTGGAGCAGGTGCTACTCATTTAAAGACTCTGAAAGCTCCACACAGAGTTTACAGAAGCCTCTGAAGAAATGCTCAGGGGAGCATGAAACGCGTCAGGCTTGTAAATTGCATGGACTTTGTTTTCATCATTCCACGCTGTTTTCCTGAAAATAAAAAACAAAATTACAAAACCTCCCTGAATGCTGGCTCTTCTAAATGGGGCAACCTTTTTGTTGGATGTATTTACTGGCCAGTCCCCGTCATGGAAGAGCCCTACCACATGGAAGTGGTCCAAGCTGCAGGCACATGGTATGCAGCAGAAACCTGCAGGCAAGGTCGTTTTTCAGGATGTTACTTGCAGCGCAGAGGTGATTGAACATTTTCCAGACCCACACGGGTTCAAATTTGAAGTATTATTTTACTCTGGGAGCAGCTCACTGGAGCGTGAGTTATTAAACTACTAGAACCAGCAGGCTCTGGGGGCGCCAACGCCCACTGGAGCAGGTGCCACTCATTTAAAGACTCTGAAAGCTCCACACAGAGTTTACAGAAGCCTCTGAAGAAATGCTCAGGGGAGCATGAAACGCGTCAGGCTTGTAAATTGCATGGACTTTGTTTTCATCATTCCACGCTGTTTTCCTGAAAATAAAAAACGAAATTACAAAACCTCCCTGAATGCTGGCTCTTCTAAATGGGGCAACCTTTTTGTTGGATGTATTTACTGGCCAGTCCCGGTCAGGGAAGAGCCCTACTACATGGAAGTGGTCCAAGCTGCAAGCACATGGTATGCAGCAGAAACTGGCAGGCAAGGTCGTTTTTCAGGATGTTACTTGCAGCGCAGAGGTGATTGAACATTTTCCAGACCCACACGGGTTCAAATTTGAAGTATTATTTTACTCTAGGAGAAGCTCACTGGAGCGTGATTTATTGAACTACTAGAACCAGCAGGCTCTGGGGGCGCCAACGCCCACTGGAGCAGGTGCTACTCATTTAAAGACTCAGAAAGCTCCACACAGAGTTTACAGAAGCCTCTGAAGAAATGCTCAGGGGAGCATGAAACGCGCCAGGCTTGTAAATTGCATGGACTTTGTTTTCATCATTCCACGCTGTTTTCCTGAAAATAAAAAACGAAATTACAAAACCTCCCTGAATGCTGGCTCTTCTAAATGGGGCAACCTTTTTGTTGGATGTATTTACTGGCCAGTCCCGGTCAGGGAAGAGCCCTACCACATGGAAGTGGTCCAAGCTGCAGGCACATGGTATGCAGCAGAAACTGGCAGGCAAGGTCGTTTTTCAGGATGTTACTTGCAGCGCAGAGGTGATTGAACATTTTCCAGACCCACCCGGGTTCACATTTGAAGTATTATTTTACTCTGGGAGCAGCTCACTGGAGCGTGATTTATTGAACTACTAGAACCAGCAGGCTCTGGGGGCGCCAACGCCCACTGGAGCAGGTGCTACTCATTTAAAGACTCTGAAAGCTCCACACAGAGTTTACAGAAGCCTCTGAAGAAATGCTCAGGGGAGCATGAAACGCGTCAGGCTTGTAAATTGCATGGACTTTGTTTTCATCATTCCACGCTGTTTTCCTGAAAATAAAAAACAAAATTACAAAACCTCCCTGAATGCTGGCTCTTCTAAATGGGGCAACCTTTTTGTTGGATGTATTTACTGGCCAGTCCCCGTCATGGAAGAGCCCTACCACATGGAAGTGGTCCAAGCTGCAGGCACATGGTATGCAGCAGAAACTGGCAGGCAAGGTCGTTTTTCAGGATGTTACTTGCAGCGCAGAGGTGATTGAACATTTTCCAGACCCACCCGGGTTCACATTTGAAGTATTATTTTACTCTGGGAGCAGCTCACTGGAGCGTGATTTATTGAACTACTAGAACCAGCAGGCTCTGGGGGCGCCAACGCCCACTGGAGCAGGTGCTACTCATTTAAAGACTCAGAAAGCTCCACACAGAGTTTACAGAAGCCTCTGAAGAAATGCTCAGGGGAGCATGAAACGCGCCAGGCTTGTAAATTGCATGGACTTTGTTTTCATCATTCCACGCTGTTTTCCTGAAAATAAAAAACGAAATTACAAAACCTCCCTGAATGCTGGCTCTTCTAAATGGGGCAACCTTTTTGTTGGATGTATTTACTGGCCAGTCCCGGTCAGGGAAGAGCCCTACCACATGGAAGTGGTCCAAGCTGCAGGCACATGGTATGCAGCAGAAACCTGCAGGCAAGGTCGTTTTTCAGGATGTTACTTGCAGCGCAGAGGTGATTGAACATTTTCCAGACCCACCCGGGTTCACATTTGAAGTATTATTTTACTCTGGGAGCAGCTCACTGGAGCGTGATTTATTGAACTACTAGAACCAGCAGGCTCTGGGGGCGCCAACGCCCACTGGAGCAGGTGCTACTCATTTAAAGACTCTGAAAGCTCCACACAGAGTTTACAGAAGCCTCTGAAGAAATGCTCAGGGGAGCATGAAACGCGTCAGGCTTGTAAATTGCATGGACTTTGTTTTCATCATTCCACGCTGTTTTCCTGAAAATAAAAAACGAAATTACAAAACCTCCCTGAATGCTGGCTCTTCTAAATGGGGCAACCTTTTTGTTGGATGTATTTACTGGCCAGTCCCGGTCAGGGAAGAGCCCTACCACATGGAAGTGGTCCAAGCTGCAGGCACATGGTATGCAGCAGAAACCTGCAGGCAAGGTCGTTTTTCAGAATGTTACTTGCAGCGCAGAGGTGATTGAACATTTTCCAGACCCACCCGGGTTCACATTTGAAGTATTATTTTACTCTGGGAGCAGCTCACTGGAGCGTGATTTATTGAACTACTAGAACCAGCAGGCTCTGGGGGCGCCAACGCCCACTGGAGCAGGTGCTACTCATTTAAAGACTCTGAAAGCTCCACACAGAGTTTACAGAAGCCTCTGAAGAAATGCTCAGGGAAGCATGAAACGCGTCAGGCTTGTAAATTGCATGGACTTTGTTTTCATCATTCCACGCTGTTTTCCTGAAAATAAAAAACGAAATTACAAAACCTCCCTGAATGCTGGCTCTTCTAAATGGGGCAACCTTTTTGTTTGATGTATTTACTGGCCAGTCCCCGTCATGGAAGAGCCCTACCACATGGAAGTGGTCCAAGCTGCAGGCACATGGTATGCAGCAGAAACTGGCAGGCAAGGTCGTTTTTCAGGATGTTACTTGCAGCGCAGAGGTGATTGAACATTTTCCAGACCCACACGGGTTCAAATTTAAAGTATTATTTTACTCTGGGAGCAGCTCACTGGAGCGTGATTTATTGAACTACTAGAACCAGCAGGCTCTGGGGGCGCCAACGCCCTCTGGAGCAGGTCCGACTCATTTAAAGACTCTGAAAGCTCCACACAGAGTTTACAGAAGCCTCTGAAGAAATGCTCAGGGGAGCATGAAACGCGTCAGGCTTGTAAATTGCATGGACTTTGTTTTCATCATTCCACGCTGTTTTCCTGAAAATAAAAAACGAAATTACAAAACCTCCCTCAATGCTGGCTCTTCTAAATGGGGCAACCTTTTTGTTGGATGTATTTACTGGCCAGTCCCGGTCAGGGAAGAGCCCTACCACATGGAAGTGGTCCAAGCTGCAGGCACATGGTATGCAGCAGAAACCTGCAGGCAAGGTCGTTTTTCAGGATGTTACTTGCAGCGCAGAGGTGATTGAACATTTTCCAGACCCACCCGGGTTCACATTTGAAGTATTATTTTACTCTGGGAGCAGCTCACTGGAGCGTGATTTATTGAACTACTAGAACCAGCAGGCTCTGGGGGCGCCAACGCCCACTGGAGCAGGTGCTACTCATTTAAAGACTCTGAAAGCTCCACACAGAGTTTACAGAAGCCTCTGAAGAAATGCTCAGGGGAGCATGAAACGCGTCAGGCTTGTAAATTGCATGGACTTTGTTTTCATCATTCCACGCTGTTTTCCTGTAAATAAAAAATGAAATTACAAAACCTCCCTGAATGCTGGCTCTTCTAAATGGGGCAACCTTTTTGTTGGATGTATTTACTGGCCAGTCCCGGTCATGGAAGTGCCCTACCACATGGAAGTGGTCCAAGCTGCAGGCACATGGTATGCAGCAGAAACTGGCAGGCAAGGTCGTTTTTCAGGATGTTACTTGCAGCGCAGAGGTGATTGAACATTTTCCAGACCCACACGGGTTCAAATTTGAAGTATTATTTTACTCTGGGAGCAGCTCACTGGAGCGTGATTTATTAAACTACTAGAACCAGCAGGCTCTGGGGGCGCCAACGCCCACTGGAGCAGGTGCTACTCATTTAAAGACTCTGAAAGCTCCACACAGAGTTTACAGAAGCCTCTGAAGAAATGCTCAGGGGAGCATGAAACGCGTCAGGCTTGTAAATTGCATGGACTTTGTTTACATCATTCCACGCTGTTTTCCTGAAAATAAAAAACGAAATTACAAAACCTCCCTGAATGCTGGCTCTTCTAAATGGGGCAACCTTTTTGTTGGATGTATTTACTGGCCAGTCCCGGTCAGGGAAGAGCCCTACCACATGGAAGTGGTCCAAGCTGCAGGCACATGGTATGCAGCAGAAACCTGCAGGCAAGGTCGTTTTTCAGGATGTTACTTGCAGCGCAGAGGTGATTGAACATTTTCCAGACCCACCCGGGTTCACATTTGAAGTATTATTTTACTCTGGGAGCAGCTCACTGGAGCGTGAGTTATTAAACTACTAGAACCAGCAGGCTCTGGGGGCGCCAACGCCCACTGGAGCAGGTGCTACTCATTTAAAGACTCAGAAAGCTCCACACAGAGTTTACAGAAGCCTCTGAAGAAATGCTCAGGGGAGCATGAAACGCGTCAGGCTTGTAAATTGCATGGACTTTGTTTTCATCATTCCACGCTGTTTTCCTGAAAATAAAAAACAAAATTACAAAACCTCCCTGAATGCTGGCTCTTCTAAATGGGGCAACCTTTTTGTTGGATGTATTTACTGGCCAGTCCCGGTCAGGGAAGAGCCCTACTACATGGAAGTGGTCCAAGCTGCAAGCACATGGTATGCAGCAGAAACTGGCAGGCAAGGTCGTTTTTCAGGATGTTACTTGCAGCGCAGAGGTGATTGAACATTTTCCAGACCCACACGGGTTCAAATTTGAAGTATTATTTTACTCTAGGAGCAGCTCACTGGAGCGTGATTTATTGAACTACTAGAACCAGCAGGCTCTGGGGGCGCCAACGCCCACTGGAGCAGGTGCTACTCATTTAAAGACTCAGAAAGCTCCACACAGAGTTTACAGAAGCCTCTGAAGAAATGCTCAGGGGAGCATGAAACGCGTCAGGCTTGTAAATTGCATGGACTTTGTTTTCATCATTCCACGCTGTTTTCCTGAAAATAAAAAACGAAATTACAAAACCTCCCTGAATGCTGGCTCTTCTAAATGGGACAACCTTTTTGTTGGATGTATTTACTGGCCAGTCCCGGTCAGGGAAGAGCCCTACCACATGGAAGTGGTCCAAGCTGCAGGCACATGGTATGCAGCAGAAACCTGCAGGCAAGGTCGTTTTTCAGGATGTTGCTTGCAGCGCAGAGGTGATTGAACATTTTCCAGACCCACCCGGGTTCACATTTGAAGTATTATTTTACTCTGGGAGCAGCTCACTGGAGCGTGATTTATTGAACTACTAGAACCAGCAGGCTCTGGGGGCGCCAACGCCCACTGGAGCAGGTGCTACTCATTTAAAGACTCTGAAAGCTCCACACAGAGTTTACAGAAGCCTCTGAAGAAATGCTCAGGGGAGCATGAAACGCGTCAGGCTTGTAAATTGCATGGATTTTGTTTTCATCATTCCACGCTGTTTTCCTGAAAATAAAAAACGAAATTACAAAACCTCCCTGAATGCTGGCTCTTCTAAATGGGGCAACCTTTTTGTTGGATGTATTTACTGGCCAGTCCCGGTCAGGGAAGAGCCCTACCACATGGAAGTGGTCCAAGCTGCAGGCACATGGTATGCAGCAGAAACCTGCAGGCAAGGTCGTTTTTCAGGATGTTACTTGCAGCGCAGAGGTGATTGAACATTTTCCAGACCCACCCGGGTTCACATTTGAAGTATTATTTTACTCTGGGAGCAGCTCACTGGAGCGTGATTTATTGAACTACTAGAACCAGCAGGCTCTGGGGGCGCCAACGCCCACTGGAGCAGGTGCTACTCATTTAAAGACTCTGAAAGCTCCACACAGAGTTTACAGAAGCCTCTGAAGAAATGCTCAGGGAAGCATGAAACGTGTCAGGCTTGTAAATTGCATGGACTTTGTTTTCATCATTCCACGCTGTTTTCCTGAAAATAAAAAACGAAATTACAAAACCTCCCTGAATGCTGGCTCTTCTAAATGGGGCAACCTTTTTGTTTGATGTATTTACTGGCCAGTCCCCGTCATGGAAGAGCCCTACCACATGGAAGTGGTCCAAGCTGCAGGCACATGGTATGCAGCAGAAACTGGCAGGCAAGGTCGTTTTTCAGGATGTTACTTGCAGCGCAGAGGTGATAGAACATTTTCCAGACCCACACGGGTTCAAATTTAAAGTATTATTTTACTCTGGGAGCAGCTCACTGGAGCGTGATTTATTGAACTACTAGAACCAGCAGGCTCTGGGGGCGCCAACGCCCTCTGGAGCAGGTCCGACTCATTTAAAGACTCTGAAAGCTCCACACAGAGTTTACAGAAGCCTCTGAAGAAATGCTCAGGGGAGCATGAAACGCGTCAGGCTTGTAAATTGCATGGACTTTGTTTTCATCATTCCACGCTGTTTTCCTGAAAATAAAAAACGAAATTACAAAACCTCCCTCAATGCTGGCTCTTCTAAATGGGGCAACCTTTTTGTTGGATGTATTTACTGGCCAGTCCCGGTCAGGGAAGAGCCCTACCACATGGAAGTGGTCCAAGCTGCAGGCACATGGTATGCAGCAGAAACCTGCAGGCAAGGTCGTTTTTCAGGATGTTACTTGCAGCGCAGAGGTGATTGAACATTTTCCAGACCCACCCGGGTTCACATTTGAAGTATTATTTTACTCTGGGAGCAGCTCACTGGAGCGTGATTTATTGAACTACTAGAACCAGCAGGCTCTGGGGGCGCCAACGCCCACTGGAGCAGGTGCTACTCATTTAAAGACTCTGAAAGCTCCACACAGAGTTTACAGAAGCCTCTGAAGAAATGCTCAGGGGAGCATGAAACGCGTCAGGCTTGTAAATTGCATGGACTTTGTTTTCATCATTCCACGCTGTTTTCCTGTAAATAAAAAATGAAATTACAAAACCTCCCTGAATGCTGGCTCTTCTAAATGGGGCAACCTTTTTGTTGGATGTATTTACTGGCCAGTCCCGGTCATGGAAGTGCCCTACCACATGGAAGTGGTCCAAGCTGCAGGCACATGGTATGCAGCAGAAACTGGCAGGCAAGGTCGTTTTTCAGGATGTTACTTGCAGCGCAGAGGTGATTGAACATTTTCCAGACCCACACGGGTTCAAATTTGAAGTATTATTTTACTCTGGGAGCAGCTCACTGGAGCGTGATTGATTAAACTACTAGAACCAGCAGGCTCTGGGGGCGCCAACGCCCACTGGAGCAGGTGCTACTCATTTAAAGACTCTGAAAGCTCCACACAGAGTTTACAGAAGCCTCTGAAGAAATGCTCAGGGGAGCATGAAACGCGTCAGGCTTGTAAATTGCATGGACTTTGTTTACATCATTCCACGCTGTTTTCCTGAAAATAAAAAACGAAATTACAAAACCTCCCTGAATGCTGGCTCTTCTAAATGGGGCAACCTTTTTGTTGGATGTATTTACTGGCCAGTCCCGGTCAGGGAAGAGCCCTACCACATGGAAGTGGTCCAAGCTGCAGGCACATGGTATGCAGCAGAAACCTGCAGGCAAGGTCGTTTTTCAGGATGTTACTTGCAGCGCAGAGGTGATTGAACATTTTCCAGACCCACCCGGGTTCACATTTGAAGTATTATTTTACTCTGGGAGCAGCTCACTGGAGCGTGAGTTATTAAACTACTAGAACCAGCAGGCTCTGGGGGCGCCAACGCCCACTGGAGCAGGTGCTACTCATTTAAAGACTCAGAAAGCTCCACACAGAGTTTACAGAAGCCTCTGAAGAAATGCTCAGGGGAGCATGAAACGCGTCAGGCTTGTAAATTGCATGGACTTTGTTTTCATCATTCCACGCTGTTTTCCTGAAAATAAAAAACGAAATTACAAAACCTCCCTGAATGCTGGCTCTTCTAAATGGGGCAACCTTTTTGTTGGATGTATTTACTGGCCAGTCCCGGTCAGGGAAGAGCCCTACCACATGGAAGTGGTCCAAGCTGCAGGCACATGGTATGCAGCAGAAACCTGCAGGCAAGGTCGTTTTTCAGGATGTTACTTGCAGCGCAGAGGTGATTGAACATTTTCCAGACCCACCCGGGTTCACATTTGAAGTATTATTTTACTCTGGGAGCAGATCACTGGAGCGTGATTTATTGAACTACTAGAACCAGCAGGCTCTGGGGGCGCCAACGCCCACTGGAGCAGGTGCTACTCATTTAAAGACTCTGAAAGCTCCACACAGAGTTTACAGAAGCCTCTGAAGAAATGCTCAGGGGAGCATGAAACGCGTCAGGCTTGTAAATTGCATGGACTTTGTTTTCATCATTCCACGCTGTTTTCCTGAAAATAAAAAACAAAATTACAAAACCTCCCTGAATGCTGGCTCTTCTAAATGGGGCAACCTTTTTGTTGGATGTATTTACTGGCCAGTCCCCGTCATGGAAGAGCCCTACCACATGGAAGTGGTCCAAGCTGCAGGCACATGGTATGCAGCAGAAACCTGCAGGCAAGGTCGTTTTTCAGGATGTTGCTTGCAGCGCAGAGGTGATTGAACATTTTCCAGACCCAC
The DNA here is from genome assembly GCF_964263255.1 of Lissotriton vulgaris. Lineage (NCBI taxonomy): Eukaryota > Metazoa > Chordata > Amphibia > Caudata > Salamandridae > Lissotriton > Lissotriton vulgaris. The sequence goes on along the minus strand of NW_028254399.1, from coordinate 317,594 downwards.
CCGGGTTCACATTTGAAGTATTATTTTACTCTGGGAGCAGCTCACTGGAGCGTGATTTATTGAACTACTAGAACCAGCAGGCTCTGGGGGCGCCAACGCCCACTGGAGCAGGTGCTACTCATTTAAAGACTCTGAAAGCTCCACACAGAGTTTACAGAAGCCTCTGAAGAAATGCTCAGGGGAGCATGAAACGCGTCAGGCTTGTAAATTGCATGGACTTTGTTTTCATCATTCCACGCTGTTTTCCTGAAAATAAAAAACGAAATTACAAAACCTCCCTGAATGCTGGCTCTTCTAAATGGGGCAACCTTTTTGTTGGATGTATTTACTGGCCAGTCCCGGTCAGGGAAGAGCCCTACCACATGGAAGTGGTCCAAGCTGCAGGCACATGGTATGCAGCAGAAACCTGCAGGCAAGGTCGTTTTTCAGGATGTTACTTGCAGCGCAGAGGTGATTGAACATTTTCCAGACCCACCCGGGTTCACATTTGAAGTATTATTTTACTCTGGGAGCAGCTCACTGGAGCGTGATTTATTGAACTACTAGAACCAGCAGGCTCTGGGGGCGCCAACGCCCACTGGAGCAGGTGCTACTCATTTAAAGACTCTGAAAGCTCCACACAGAGTTTACAGAAGCCTCTGAAGAAATGCTCAGGGGAGCATGAAATGCGTCAGGCTTGTAAATTGCATAGACTTTGTTTTCATCATTCCACGCTGTTTTCCTGAAAATAAAAAACAAAATTACAAAACCTCCCTGAATGCTGGCTCTTCTAAATGGGGCAACCTTTTTGTTGGATGTATTTACTGGCCAGTCCCGGTCATGGAAGAGCCCTACCACATGGAAGTGGTCCAAGCTGCAGGCACGTGGTATGCAGCAGAAACTGGCAGGCAAGGTCGTTTTTCAGGATGTTACTTGCAGCGCAGAGGTGATTGAACATTTTCCAGACCCACACGGGTTCAAATTTGAAGTATTATTTTACTCTGGGAGCAGCTCACTGGAGCGTGATTTATTAAACTACTAGAACCAGCAGGCTCTGGGGGCGCCGACGCCCACTGGAGCAGGTGCTACTCATTTAAAGACTCTGAAAGCTCCACACAGAGTTTACAGAAGCCTCTGAAGAAATGCTCAGGGGAGCATGAAACACGTCAGGCTTGTAAATTGCATGGACTTTGTTTTCATCATTCCACGCTGTTTTCCTGAAAATAAAAAACGAAATTACAAAACCTCCCTGAATGCTGGCTCTTCTAAATGGGGCAACCATTTTGTTGGATGTATTTACTGGCCAGTCCCGGTCATGGAAGAGCCCTACCACATGGAAGTGGTCCAAGCTGCAGGCACATGGTATGCAGCAGAAACTGGCAGGCAAGGTCGTTTTTCAGGATGTTACTTGCAGCGCAGAGGTGATTGAACATTTTCCAGACCCACACGGGTTCAAATTTGAAGTATTATTTTACTCTGGGAGCAGCTCACTGGAGCGTGATTTATTGAACTACTAGAACCAGCATTCTCTGGGGGCGCCAACGCCCACTGGAGCAGGTCCAACTCATTTAAAGACTCTGAAAGCTCCACACAGAGTTTACAGAAGCCTCTGAAGAAATGCTCAGGGGAGCATGAAACGCGTCAGGCTTGTAAATTGCATGGACTTTGTTTTCATCATTCCACGCTGTTTTCCTGAAAATAAAAAACGAAATTACAAAACCTCCCTCAATGCTGGCTCTTCTAAATGGGGCAACCTTTTTGTTGGATGTATTTACTGGCCAGTACCGGTCAGGGAAGAGCCCTACCACATGGAAGTGGTCCAAGCTGCAGGCACATGGTATGCATCAGAAACCTGCAGGCAAGGTCGTTTTTCAGGATGTTACTTGCAGCGCAGAGGTGATTGAACATTTTCCAGACCCACCCGGGTTCACATTTGAAGTATTATTTTACTCTGGGAGCAGCTCACTGGAGCGTGATTTATTGAACTACTAGAACCAGCAGGCTCTGGGGGCGCCAACGCCCACTGGAGCAGGTGCTACTCATTTAAAGACTCTGAAAGCTCCACACAGAGTTTACAGAAGCCTCTGAAGAAATGCTCAGGGGAGCATGAAACGCGTCAGGCTTGTAAATTGCATGGACTTTGTTTTCATCATTCCACGCTGTTTTCCTGTAAATAAAAAATGAAATTACAAAACCTCCCTGAATGCTGGCTCTTCTAAATGGGGCAACCTTTTTGTTGGATGTATTTACTGGCCAGTCCCGGTCATGGAAGTGCCCTACCACATGGAAGTGGTCCAAGCTGCAGGCACATGGTATGCAGCAGAAACTGGCAGGCAAGGTCGTTTTTCAGGATGTTACTTGCAGCGCAGAGGTGATTGAACATTTTCCAGACCCACATGGGTTCAAATTTGAAGTATTATTTTACTCTGGGAGCAGCTCACTGGAGCGTGATTTATTAAACTACTAGAACCAGCAGGCTCTGGGGGCGCCAACGCCCACTGGAGCAGGTGCTACTCATTTAAAGACTCTGAAAGCTCCACACAGAGTTTACAGAAGCCTCTGAAGAAATGCTCAGGGGAGCATGAAACGCGTCAGGCTTGTAAATTGCATGGACTTTGTTTGCATCATTCCACGCTGTTTTCCTGAAAATAAAAAACGAAATTACAAAACCTCCCTGAATGCTGGCTCTTCTAAATGGGGCAACCTTTTTGTTGGATGTATTTACTGGCCAGTCCCGGTCAGGGAAGAGCCCTACCACATGGAAGTGGTCCAAGCTGCAGGCACATGGTATGCAGCAGAAACTGGCAGGCAAGGTCGTTTTTCAGGATGTTACTTGCAGTGCAGAGGTGATTGAACATTTTCCAGACCCACCCGGGTTCACATTTGAAGTATTATTTTACTCTGGGAGCAGCTCACTGGAGCGTGATTTATTGAACTACTAGAACCAGCAGGCTCTGGGGGCGCCAACGCCCACTGGAGCAGGTGCTACTCATTTAAAGACTCTGAAAGCTCCACACAGAGTTTACAGAAGCCTCTGAAGAAATGCTCAGGGGAGCATGAAACGCGTCAGGCTTGTAAATTGCATGGACTTTGTTTTCATCATTCCACGCTGTTTTCCTGAAAATAAAAAACAAAATTACAAAACCTCCCTGAATGCTGGCTCTTCTAAATGGGGCAACCTTTTTGTTGGATGTATTTACTGGCCAGTCCCCGTCATGGAAGAGCCCTACCACATGGAAGTGGTCCAAGCTGTAGGCACATGGTATGCAGCAGAAACTGGCAGGCAAGGTCGTTTTTCAGGATGTTACTTGCAGCGCAGAGGTGATTGAACATTTTCCAGACCCACACGGGTTCAAATTTGAAGTATTATTTTACTCTGGGAGCAGCTCACTGGAGCGTGAGTTATTAAACTACTAGAACCAGCAGGCTCTGGGGGCGCCAACGCCCACTGGAGCAGGTGCTACTCATTTAAAGACTCTGAAAGCTCCACACAGAGTTTACAGAAGCCTCTGAAGAAATGCTCAGGGGAGCATGAAACGCGTCAGGCTTGTAAATTGCATGGACTTTATTTTCATCATTCCACGCTGTTTTCCTGAAAATAAAAAACGAAATTACAAAACCTCCCTGAATGCTGGCTCTTCTAAATGGGGCAACCTTTTTGTTGGATGTATTTACTGGCCAGTCCCGGTCAGGGAAGAGCCCTACTACATGGAAGTGGTCCAAGCTGCAAGCACATGGTATGCAGCAGAAACTGGCAGGCAAGGTCGTTTTTCAGGATGTTACTTGCAGCGCAGAGGTGATTGAACATTTTCCAGACCCACACGGGTTCAAATTTGAAGTATTATTTTACTCTAGGAGAAGCTCACTGGAGCGTGATTTATTGAACTACTAGAACCAGCAGGCTCTGGGGGCGCCAACGCCCACTGGAGCAAGTGCTACTCATTTAAAGACTCAGAAAGCTCCACACAGAGTTTACAGAAGCCTCTGAAGAACTGCTCAGGGGAGCATGAAACGCGCCAGGCTTGTAAATTGCATGGACTTTGTTTTCATCATTCCACGCTGTTTTCCTGAAAATAAAAAACGAAATTACAAAACCTCCCTGAATGCTGGCTCTTCTAAATGGGGCAACCTTTTTGTTGGATGTATTTACTGGCCAGTCCCGGTCAGGGAAGAGCCCTACCACATGGAAGTGGTCCAAGCTGCAGGCACATGGTATGCAGCAGAAACCTGCAGGCAAGGTCGTTTTTCAGGATGTTACTTGCAGCGCAGAGGTGATTGAACATTTTCCAGACCCACCCGGGTTCACATTTGAAGTATTATTTTACTCTGGGAGCAGCTCACTGGAGCGTGATTTATTGAACTACTAGAACCAGCAGGCTCTGGGGGCGCCAACGCCCACTGGAGCAGGTGCTACTCATTTAAAGACTCTGAAAGCTCCACACAGAGTTTACAGAAGCCTCTGAAGAAATGCTCAGGGGAGCATGAAATGCGTCAGGCTTGTAAATTGCATAGACTTTGTTTTCATCATTCCACGCTGTTTTCCTGAAAATAAAAAACAAAATTACAAAACCTCCCTGAATGCTGGCTCTTCTAAATGGGGCAACCTTTTTGTTGGATGTATTTACTGGCCAGTCCCGGTCATGGAAGAGCCCTACCACATGGAAGTGGTCCAAGCTGCAGGCACGTGGTATGCAGCAGAAACTGGCAGGCAAGGTCGTTTTTCAGGATGTTACTTGCAGCGCAGAGGTGATTGAACATTTTCCAGACCCACACGGGTTCAAATTTGAAGTATTATTTTACTCTGGGAGCAGCTCACTGGAGCGTGATTTATTAAACTACTAGAACCAGCAGGCTCTGGGGGCGCCGACGCCCACTGGAGCAGGTGCTACTCATTTAAAGACTCTGAAAGCTCCACACAGAGTTTACAGAAGCCTCTGAAGAAATGCTCAGGGGAGCATGAAACACGTCAGGCTTGTAAATTGCATGGACTTTGTTTTCATCATTCCACGCTGTTTTCCTGAAAATAAAAAACGAAATTACAAAACCTCCCTGAATGCTGGCTCTTCTAAATGGGGCAACCATTTTGTTGGATGTATTTACTGGCCAGTCCCGGTCATGGAAGAGCCCTACCACATGGAAGTGGTCCAAGCTGCAGGCACATGGTATGCAGCAGAAACTGGCAGGCAAGGTCGTTTTTCAGGATGTTACTTGCAGCGCAGAGGTGATTGAACATTTTCCAGACCCACACGGGTTCAAATTTGAAGTATTATTTTACTCTGGGAGCAGCTCACTGGAGCGTGATTTATTGAACTACTAGAACCAGCAGGCTCTGGGGGCGCCAACGCCCACTGGAGCAGGTGCTACTCATTTAAAGACTCTGAAAGCTCCACACAGAGTTTACAGAAGCCTCTGAAGAAATGCTCAGGGGAGCATGAAACGCGTCAGGCTTGTAAATTGCATGGACTTTGTTTTCATCATTCCACGCTGTTTTCCTGAAAATAAAAAACAAAATTACAAAACCTCCCTGAATGCTGGCTCTTCTAAATGGGGCAACCTTTTTGTTGGATGTATTTACTGGCCAGTCCCCGTCATGGAAGAGCCCTACCACATGGAAGTGGTCCAAGCTGCAGGCACATGGTATGCAGCAGAAACCTGCAGGCAAGGTCGTTTTTCAGGATGTTACTTGCAGCGCAGAGGTGATTGAACATTTTCCAGACCCACACGGGTTCAAATTTGAAGTATTATTTTACTCTGGGAGCAGCTCACTGGAGCGTGAGTTATTAAACTACTAGAACCAGCAGGCTCTGGGGGCGCCAACGCCCACTGGAGCAGGTGCCACTCATTTAAAGACTCTGAAAGCTCCACACAGAGTTTACAGAAGCCTCTGAAGAAATGCTCAGGGGAGCATGAAACGCGTCAGGCTTGTAAATTGCATGGACTTTGTTTTCATCATTCCACGCTGTTTTCCTGAAAATAAAAAACGAAATTACAAAACCTCCCTGAATGCTGGCTCTTCTAAATGGGGCAACCTTTTTGTTGGATGTATTTACTGGCCAGTCCCGGTCAGGGAAGAGCCCTACTACATGGAAGTGGTCCAAGCTGCAAGCACATGGTATGCAGCAGAAACTGGCAGGCAAGGTCGTTTTTCAGGATGTTACTTGCAGCGCAGAGGTGATTGAACATTTTCCAGACCCACACGGGTTCAAATTTGAAGTATTATTTTACTCTAGGAGAAGCTCACTGGAGCGTGATTTATTGAACTACTAGAACCAGCAGGCTCTGGGGGCGCCAACGCCCACTGGAGCAGGTGCTACTCATTTAAAGACTCAGAAAGCTCCACACAGAGTTTACAGAAGCCTCTGAAGAAATGCTCAGGGGAGCATGAAACGCGCCAGGCTTGTAAATTGCATGGACTTTGTTTTCATCATTCCACGCTGTTTTCCTGAAAATAAAAAACGAAATTACAAAACCTCCCTGAATGCTGGCTCTTCTAAATGGGGCAACCTTTTTGTTGGATGTATTTACTGGCCAGTCCCGGTCAGGGAAGAGCCCTACCACATGGAAGTGGTCCAAGCTGCAGGCACATGGTATGCAGCAGAAACTGGCAGGCAAGGTCGTTTTTCAGGATGTTACTTGCAGCGCAGAGGTGATTGAACATTTTCCAGACCCACCCGGGTTCACATTTGAAGTATTATTTTACTCTGGGAGCAGCTCACTGGAGCGTGATTTATTGAACTACTAGAACCAGCAGGCTCTGGGGGCGCCAACGCCCACTGGAGCAGGTGCTACTCATTTAAAGACTCTGAAAGCTCCACACAGAGTTTACAGAAGCCTCTGAAGAAATGCTCAGGGGAGCATGAAACGCGTCAGGCTTGTAAATTGCATGGACTTTGTTTTCATCATTCCACGCTGTTTTCCTGAAAATAAAAAACAAAATTACAAAACCTCCCTGAATGCTGGCTCTTCTAAATGGGGCAACCTTTTTGTTGGATGTATTTACTGGCCAGTCCCCGTCATGGAAGAGCCCTACCACATGGAAGTGGTCCAAGCTGCAGGCACATGGTATGCAGCAGAAACTGGCAGGCAAGGTCGTTTTTCAGGATGTTACTTGCAGCGCAGAGGTGATTGAACATTTTCCAGACCCACCCGGGTTCACATTTGAAGTATTATTTTACTCTGGGAGCAGCTCACTGGAGCGTGATTTATTGAACTACTAGAACCAGCAGGCTCTGGGGGCGCCAACGCCCACTGGAGCAGGTGCTACTCATTTAAAGACTCAGAAAGCTCCACACAGAGTTTACAGAAGCCTCTGAAGAAATGCTCAGGGGAGCATGAAACGCGCCAGGCTTGTAAATTGCATGGACTTTGTTTTCATCATTCCACGCTGTTTTCCTGAAAATAAAAAACGAAATTACAAAACCTCCCTGAATGCTGGCTCTTCTAAATGGGGCAACCTTTTTGTTGGATGTATTTACTGGCCAGTCCCGGTCAGGGAAGAGCCCTACCACATGGAAGTGGTCCAAGCTGCAGGCACATGGTATGCAGCAGAAACCTGCAGGCAAGGTCGTTTTTCAGGATGTTACTTGCAGCGCAGAGGTGATTGAACATTTTCCAGACCCACCCGGGTTCACATTTGAAGTATTATTTTACTCTGGGAGCAGCTCACTGGAGCGTGATTTATTGAACTACTAGAACCAGCAGGCTCTGGGGGCGCCAACGCCCACTGGAGCAGGTGCTACTCATTTAAAGACTCTGAAAGCTCCACACAGAGTTTACAGAAGCCTCTGAAGAAATGCTCAGGGGAGCATGAAACGCGTCAGGCTTGTAAATTGCATGGACTTTGTTTTCATCATTCCACGCTGTTTTCCTGAAAATAAAAAACGAAATTACAAAACCTCCCTGAATGCTGGCTCTTCTAAATGGGGCAACCTTTTTGTTGGATGTATTTACTGGCCAGTCCCGGTCAGGGAAGAGCCCTACCACATGGAAGTGGTCCAAGCTGCAGGCACATGGTATGCAGCAGAAACCTGCAGGCAAGGTCGTTTTTCAGGATGTTACTTGCAGCGCAGAGGTGATTGAACATTTTCCAGACCCACCCGGGTTCACATTTGAAGTATTATTTTACTCTGGGAGCAGCTCACTGGAGCGTGATTTATTGAACTACTAGAACCAGCAGGCTCTGGGGGCGCCAACGCCCACTGGAGCAGGTGCTACTCATTTAAAGACTCTGAAAGCTCCACACAGAGTTTACAGAAGCCTCTGAAGAAATGCTCAGGGAAGCATGAAACGCGTCAGGCTTGTAAATTGCATGGACTTTGTTTTCATCATTCCACGCTGTTTTCCTGAAAATAAAAAACGAAATTACAAAACCTCCCTGAATGCTGGCTCTTCTAAATGGGGCAACCTTTTTGTTTGATGTATTTACTGGCCAGTCCCCGTCATGGAAGAGCCCTACCACATGGAAGTGGTCCAAGCTGCAGGCACATGGTATGCAGCAGAAACTGGCAGGCAAGGTCGTTTTTCAGGATGTTACTTGCAGCGCAGAGGTGATTGAACATTTTCCAGACCCACACGGGTTCAAATTTAAAGTATTATTTTACTCTGGGAGCAGCTCACTGGAGCGTGATTTATTGAACTACTAGAACCAGCAGGCTCTGGGGGCGCCAACGCCCTCTGGAGCAGGTCCGACTCATTTAAAGACTCTGAAAGCTCCACACAGAGTTTACAGAAGCCTCTGAAGAAATGCTCAGGGGAGCATGAAACGCGTCAGGCTTGTAAATTGCATGGACTTTGTTTTCATCATTCCACGCTGTTTTCCTGAAAATAAAAAACGAAATTACAAAACCTCCCTCAATGCTGGCTCTTCTAAATGGGGCAACCTTTTTGTTGGATGTATTTACTGGCCAGTCCCGGTCAGGGAAGAGCCCTACCACATGGAAGTGGTCCAAGCTGCAGGCACATGGTATGCAGCAGAAACCTGCAGGCAAGGTCGTTTTTCAGGATGTTACTTGCAGCGCAGAGGTGATTGAACATTTTCCAGACCCACCCGGGTTCACATTTGAAGTATTATTTTACTCTGGGAGCAGCTCACTGGAGCGTGATTTATTGAACTACTAGAACCAGCAGGCTCTGGGGGCGCCAACGCCCACTGGAGCAGGTGCTACTCATTTAAAGACTCTGAAAGCTCCACACAGAGTTTACAGAAGCCTCTGAAGAAATGCTCAGGGGAGCATGAAACGCGTCAGGCTTGTAAATTGCATGGACTTTGTTTTCATCATTCCACGCTGTTTTCCTGTAAATAAAAAATGAAATTACAAAACCTCCCTGAATGCTGGCTCTTCTAAATGGGGCAACCTTTTTGTTGGATGTATTTACTGGCCAGTCCCGGTCATGGAAGTGCCCTACCACATGGAAGTGGTCCAAGCTGCAGGCACATGGTATGCAGCAGAAACTGGCAGGCAAGGTCGTTTTTCAGGATGTTACTTGCAGCGCAGAGGTGATTGAACATTTTCCAGACCCACACGGGTTCAAATTTGAAGTATTATTTTACTCTGGGAGCAGCTCACTGGAGCGTGATTTATTAAACTACTAGAACCAGCAGGCTCTGGGGGCGCCAACGCCCACTGGAGCAGGTGCTACTCATTTAAAGACTCTGAAAGCTCCACACAGAGTTTACAGAAGCCTCTGAAGAAATGCTCAGGGGAGCATGAAACGCGTCAGGCTTGTAAATTGCATGGACTTTGTTTACATCATTCCACGCTGTTTTCCTGAAAATAAAAAACGAAATTACAAAACCTCCCTGAATGCTGGCTCTTCTAAATGGGGCAACCTTTTTGTTGGATGTATTTACTGGCCAGTCCCGGTCAGGGAAGAGCCCTACCACATGGAAGTGGTCCAAGCTGCAGGCACATGGTATGCAGCAGAAACCTGCAGGCAAGGTCGTTTTTCAGGATGTTACTTGCAGCGCAGAGGTGATTGAACATTTTCCAGACCCACCCGGGTTCACATTTGAAGTATTATTTTACTCTGGGAGCAGCTCACTGGAGCGTGAGTTATTAAACTACTAGAACCAGCAGGCTCTGGGGGCGCCAACGCCCACTGGAGCAGGTGCTACTCATTTAAAGACTCAGAAAGCTCCACACAGAGTTTACAGAAGCCTCTGAAGAAATGCTCAGGGGAGCATGAAACGCGTCAGGCTTGTAAATTGCATGGACTTTGTTTTCATCATTCCACGCTGTTTTCCTGAAAATAAAAAACAAAATTACAAAACCTCCCTGAATGCTGGCTCTTCTAAATGGGGCAACCTTTTTGTTGGATGTATTTACTGGCCAGTCCCGGTCAGGGAAGAGCCCTACTACATGGAAGTGGTCCAAGCTGCAAGCACATGGTATGCAGCAGAAACTGGCAGGCAAGGTCGTTTTTCAGGATGTTACTTGCAGCGCAGAGGTGATTGAACATTTTCCAGACCCACACGGGTTCAAATTTGAAGTATTATTTTACTCTAGGAGCAGCTCACTGGAGCGTGATTTATTGAACTACTAGAACCAGCAGGCTCTGGGGGCGCCAACGCCCACTGGAGCAGGTGCTACTCATTTAAAGACTCAGAAAGCTCCACACAGAGTTTACAGAAGCCTCTGAAGAAATGCTCAGGGGAGCATGAAACGCGTCAGGCTTGTAAATTGCATGGACTTTGTTTTCATCATTCCACGCTGTTTTCCTGAAAATAAAAAACGAAATTACAAAACCTCCCTGAATGCTGGCTCTTCTAAATGGGACAACCTTTTTGTTGGATGTATTTACTGGCCAGTCCCGGTCAGGGAAGAGCCCTACCACATGGAAGTGGTCCAAGCTGCAGGCACATGGTATGCAGCAGAAACCTGCAGGCAAGGTCGTTTTTCAGGATGTTGCTTGCAGCGCAGAGGTGATTGAACATTTTCCAGACCCACCCGGGTTCACATTTGAAGTATTATTTTACTCTGGGAGCAGCTCACTGGAGCGTGATTTATTGAACTACTAGAACCAGCAGGCTCTGGGGGCGCCAACGCCCACTGGAGCAGGTGCTACTCATTTAAAGACTCTGAAAGCTCCACACAGAGTTTACAGAAGCCTCTGAAGAAATGCTCAGGGGAGCATGAAACGCGTCAGGCTTGTAAATTGCATGGATTTTGTTTTCATCATTCCACGCTGTTTTCCTGAAAATAAAAAACGAAATTACAAAACCTCCCTGAATGCTGGCTCTTCTAAATGGGGCAACCTTTTTGTTGGATGTATTTACTGGCCAGTCCCGGTCAGGGAAGAGCCCTACCACATGGAAGTGGTCCAAGCTGCAGGCACATGGTATGCAGCAGAAACCTGCAGGCAAGGTCGTTTTTCAGGATGTTACTTGCAGCGCAGAGGTGATTGAACATTTTCCAGACCCACCCGGGTTCACATTTGAAGTATTATTTTACTCTGGGAGCAGCTCACTGGAGCGTGATTTATTGAACTACTAGAACCAGCAGGCTCTGGGGGCGCCAACGCCCTCTGGAGCAGGTCCGACTCATTTAAAGACTCTGAAAGCTCCACACAGAGTTTACAGAAGCCTCTGAAGAAATGCTCAGGGGAGCATGAAACGCGTCAGGCTTGTAAATTGCATGGACTTTGTTTTCATCATTCCACGCTGTTTTCCTGAAAATAAAAAACGAAATTACAAAACCTCCCTCAATGCTGGCTCTTCTAAATGGGGCAACCTTTTTGTTGGATGTATTTACTGGCCAGTCCCGGTCAGGGAAGAGCCCTACCACATGGAAGTGGTCCAAGCTGCAGGCACATGGTATGCAGCAGAAACCTGCAGGCAAGGTCGTTTTTCAGGATGTTACTTGCAGCGCAGAGGTGATTGAACATTTTCCAGACCCACCCGGGTTCACATTTGAAGTATTATTTTACTCTGGGAGCAGCTCACTGGAGCGTGATTTATTGAACTACTAGAACCAGCAGGCTCTGGGGGCGCCAACGCCCACTGGAGCAGGTGCTACTCATTTAAAGACTCTGAAAGCTCCACACAGAGTTTACAGAAGCCTCTGAAGAAATGCTCAGGGGAGCATGAAACGCGTCAGGCTTGTAAATTGCATGGACTTTGTTTTCATCATTCCACGCTGTTTTCCTGTAAATAAAAAATGAAATTACAAAACCTCCCTGAATGCTGGCTCTTCTAAATGGGGCAACCTTTTTGTTGGATGTATTTACTGGCCAGTCCCGGTCATGGAAGTGCCCTACCACATGGAAGTGGTCCAAGCTGCAGGCACATGGTATGCAGCAGAAACTGGCAGGCAAGGTCGTTTTTCAGGATGTTACTTGCAGCGCAGAGGTGATTGAACATTTTCCAGACCCACACGGGTTCAAATTTGAAGTATTATTTTACTCTGGGAGCAGCTCACTGGAGCGTGATTGATTAAACTACTAGAACCAGCAGGCTCTGGGGGCGCCAACGCCCACTGGAGCAGGTGCTACTCATTTAAAGACTCTGAAAGCTCCACACAGAGTTTACAGAAGCCTCTGAAGAAATGCTCAGGGGAGCATGAAACGCGTCAGGCTTGTAAATTGCATGGACTTTGTTTACATCATTCCACGCTGTTTTCCTGAAAATAAAAAACGAAATTACAAAACCTCCCTGAATGCTGGCTCTTCTAAATGGGGCAACCTTTTTGTTGGATGTATTTACTGGCCAGTCCCGGTCAGGGAAGAGCCCTACCACATGGAAGTGGTCCAAGCTGCAGGCACATGGTATGCAGCAGAAACCTGCAGGCAAGGTCGTTTTTCAGGATGTTACTTGCAGCGCAGAGGTGATTGAACATTTTCCAGACCCACCCGGGTTCACATTTGAAGTATTATTTTACTCTGGGAGCAGCTCACTGGAGCGTGAGTTATTAAACTACTAGAACCAGCAGGCTCTGGGGGCGCCAACGCCCACTGGAGCAGGTGCTACTCATTTAAAGACTCAGAAAGCTCCACACAGAGTTTACAGAAGCCTCTGAAGAAATGCTCAGGGGAGCATGAAACGCGTCAGGCTTGTAAATTGCATGGACTTTGTTTTCATCATTCCACGCTGTTTTCCTGAAAATAAAAAACGAAATTACAAAACCTCCCTGAATGCTGGCTCTTCTAAATGGGGCAACCTTTTTGTTGGATGTATTTACTGGCCAGTCCCGGTCAGGGAAGAGCCCTACCACATGGAAGTGGTCCAAGCTGCAGGCACATGGTATGCAGCAGAAACCTGCAGGCAAGGTCGTTTTTCAGGATGTTACTTGCAGCGCAGAGGTGATTGAACATTTTCCAGACCCACCCGGGTTCACATTTGAAGTATTATTTTACTCTGGGAGCAGATCACTGGAGCGTGATTTATTGAACTACTAGAACCAGCAGGCTCTGGGGGCGCCAACGCCCACTGGAGCAGGTGCTACTCATTTAAAGACTCTGAAAGCTCCACACAGAGTTTACAGAAGCCTCTGAAGAAATGCTCAGGGGAGCATGAAACGCGTCAGGCTTGTAAATTGCATGGACTTTGTTTTCATCATTCCACGCTGTTTTCCTGAAAATAAAAAACAAAATTACAAAACCTCCCTGAATGCTGGCTCTTCTAAATGGGGCAACCTTTTTGTTGGATGTATTTACTGGCCAGTCCCCGTCATGGAAGAGCCCTACCACATGGAAGTGGTCCAAGCTGCAGGCACATGGTATGCAGCAGAAACCTGCAGGCAAGGTCGTTTTTCAGGATGTTGCTTGCAGCGCAGAGGTGATTGAACATTTTCCAGACCCACCCGGGTTCACATTTGAAGTATTATTTTACTCTGGGAGCAGCTCACTGGAGCGTGATTTATTGAACTACTAGAACCAGCAGGCTCTGGGGGCGCCAACGCCCACTGGAGCAGGTGCTACTCATTTAAAGACTCTGAAAGCTCCACACAGAGTTTACAGAAGCCTCTGAAGAAATGCTCAGGGGAGCATGAAACGCGTCAGGCTTGTAAATTGCATGGACTTTGTTTTCATCATTCCACGCTGTTTTCCTGAAAATAAAAAATGAAATTACAAAACCTCCCTGAATGCTGGCTCTTCTAAATGGGGCAACCTTTTTGTTGGATGTATTTACTGGCCAGTCCCGGTCAGGGAAGAGCCCTACCACATGGAAGTGGTCCAAGCTGCAGGCACATGGTATGCAGCAGAAACCTGCAGGCAAGGTCGTTTTTCAGGATGTTACTTGCAGCGCAGAGGTGATTGAACATTTTCCAGACCCACCCGGGTTCACATTTGAAGTATTATTTTACTCTGGGAGCAGCTCACTGGAGCGTGATTTATTGAACTACTAGAACCAGCAGGCTCTGGGGGCGCCAACGCCCACTGGAGCAGGTGCTACTCATTTAAAGACTCTGAAAGCTCCACACAGAGTTTACAGAAGCCTCTGAAGAAATGCTCAGGGGAGCATGAAACGCGTCAGGCTTGTAAATTGCATGGACTTTGTTTTCATCATTCCACGCTGTTTTCCTGAAAATAAAAAACGAAATTACAAAACCTCCCTGAATGCTGGCTCTTCTAAATGGGGCAACCTTTTTGTTTGATGTATTTACTGGCCAGTCCCCGTCATGGAAGAGCCCTACCACATGGAAGTGGTCCAAGCTGCAGGCACATGGTATGCAGCAGAAACTGGCAGGCAAGGTCGTTTTTCAGGATGTTACTTGCAGCGCAGAGGTGATTGAACATTTTTCAGACCCACACGGGTTCAAATTTAAAGTATTATTTTACTCTGGGAGCAGCTCACTGGAGCGTGATTTATTGAACTACTAGAACCAGCAGGCTCTGGGGGCGCCAACGCCCTCTGGAGCAGGTCCGACTCATTTAAAGACTCTGAAAGCTCCACACAGAGTTTACAGAAGCCTCTGAAGAAATGCTCAGGGGAGCATGAAACGCGTCAGGCTTGTAAATTGCATGGACTTTGTTTTCATCATTCCACGCTGTTTTCCTGAAAATAAAAAACGAAATTACAAAACCTCCCTCAATGCTGGCTCTTCTAAATGGGGCAACCTTTTTGTTGGATGTATTTACTGGCCAGTCCCGGTCAGGGAAGAGCCCTACCACATGGAAGTGGTCCAAGCTGCAGGCACATGGTATGCAGCAGAAACCTGCAGGCAAGGTCATTTTTCAGGATGTTACTTGCAGCGCAGAGGTGATTGAACATTTTCCAGACCCACCCGGGTTCACATTTGAAGTATTATTTTACTCTGGGAGCAGCTCACTGGAGCGTGATTTATTGAACTACTAGAACCAGCAGGCTCTGGGGGCGCCAACGCCCACTGGAGCAGGTGCTACTCATTTAAAGACTCTGAAAGCTCCACACAGAGTTTACAGAAGCCTCTGAAGAAATGCTCAGTGGAGCATGAAACGCGTCAGGCTTGTAAATTGCATGGACTTTGTTTTCATCATTCCACGCTGTTTTCCTGTAAATAAAAAATGAAATTACAAAACCTCCCTGAATGCTGGCTCTTCTAAATGGGGCAACCTTTTTGTTGGATGTATTTACTGGCCAGTCCCGGTCATGGAAGTGCCCTACCACATGGAAGTGGTCCAAGCTGCAGGCACATGGTATGCAGCAGAAACTGGCAGGCAAGGTCGTTTTTCAGGATGTTACTTGCAGCGCAGAGGTGATTGAACATTTTCCAGACCCACATGGGTTCAAATTTGAAGTATTATTTTACTCTGGGAGCAGCTCACTGGAGCGTGATTTATTAAACTACTAGAACCAGCAGGCTCTGGGGGCGCCAACGCCCACTGGAGCAGGTGCTACTCATTTAAAGACTCTGAAAGCTCCACACAGAGTTTACAGAAGCCTCTGAAGAAATGCTCAGGGGAGCATGAAACGCGTCAGGCTTGTAAATTGCATGGACTTTGTTTTCATCATTCCACGCTGTTTTCCTGAAAATAAAAAACGAAATTACAAAACCTCCCTGAATGCTGGCTCTTCTAAATGGGGCAACCTTTTTGTTGGATGTATTTACTGGCCAGTCCCGGTCAGGGAAGAGCCCTACCACATGGAAGTGGTCCAAGCTGCAGGCACATGGTATGCAGCAGAAACTGGCAGGCAAGGTCGTTTTTCAGGTTGTTACTTGCAGCGCAGAGGTGATTGAACATTTTCCAGACCCACCCGGGTTCAAATTTGAAGTATTATTTTACTCTGGGAGCGGCTCACTGGAGCGTGATTTATTGAACTACTAGAACCAGCAGGCTCTGGAGCGGCAACGCCCACTGGAGCAGGTGCTACTCATTTAAAGACTCTGAAAGCTCCACACAGAGTTTACAGAAGCCTCTGAAGAAATGCTCAGGGGAGCATGAAACGCGTCAGGCTTGTAAATTGCATGGACTTTGTTTTCATCATTCCACGCTGTTTTCCTGAAAATAAAAAACGAAATTACAAAACATCCCTGAATGCTGGCTCTCCTAAATGGGGCAACCTTTTTGTTGGATGTATTTACTGGCCAGTCCCGGTCAGGGAAGAGCCCTACCACATGGAAGTGGTCCAAGCTGCAGGCACATGGTATGCAGCAGAAACTGGCAGGCAAGGTCGTTTTTCAGGATGTTACTTGCAGCGCAGAGGTGATTGAACATTTTCCAGACCCACACGGGTTCAAATTTGAAGTATTATTTTACTCTGGGAGCAGTTCACTGGAGCGTGATTTATTGAACTACTAGAACCAGCAGGCTCTGGGGGCACCAACGCCCACTGGAGCAGGTGCAACTCATTTAAAGACTCTGAAAGCTCCACACAAAGTTTACAGAAGCCTCTGAAGAAATGCTCAGGGGAGCATGAAACGCGTCAGGCTTGTAAATTGCATGGACTTTGTTTTCATCATTCCACGCTGTTTTCCTGAAAATAAAAAACGAAATTACAAAACCTCCCTGAATGCTGGCTCTTCTAAATGGGGCAACCTTTTTGTTTGATGTATTTACTGGCCAGTCCCCGTCATGGAAGAGCCCTACCACATGGAAGTGGTCCAAGCTGCAGGCACATGGTATGCAGCAGAAACTGGCAGGCAAGGTCGTTTTTCAGGATGTTACTTGCAGCGCAGAGGTGATTGAACATTTTCCAGACCCACCCGGGTTCAAATTTGAAGTATTATTTTACTCTGGGAGCGGCTCACTGGAGCGTGATTTATTGAACTACTAGAACCAGCAGGCTCTGGAGCGCCAACGCCCTCTGGAGCAGGTCCGACTCATTTAAAGACTCTGAAAGCTCCACACAGAGTTTACAGAAGCCTCTGAAGAAATGCTCAGGGGAGCATGAAACGCGTCAGGCTTGTAAATTGCATGGACTTTGTTTTCATCATTCCACGCTGTTTTCCTGAAAATAAAAAACGAAATTACAAAACCTCCCTGAATGCTGGCTCTTCTAAATGGGGCAACCTTTTTGTTGGATGTATTTACTGGCCAGTCCCGGTCAGGGAAGAGCCCTACCACATGGAAGTGGTCCAAGCTGCAGGCACATGGTATGCAGCAGAAACTGGCAGGCAAGGTCGTTTTTTCAGGATGTTACTTGCAGCGCAGAGGTGATTGAACATTTTCCAGACCCACCCGGGTTCAAATTTGAAGTATTATTTTACTCTGGGAGCAGCTCTCTGGAGCGTGATTTATTGAAATACTAGAAGCAGCAGGCTCGGGGGGTGCCAACGCCCACTGGAGCAGGTGCTACTCATTTAAAGACTCTGAAAGCTCCACACAGAGTTTACAGAAGCCTCTGAAGAAATGCTCAGGGGAGCATGAAACGCGTCAGGCTTGTAAATTGCATGGACTTTGTTTTCATCATTCCACGCTGTTTTCCTGAAAATAAAAAACGAAATTACAAAACCTCCCTGAATGCTGGCTCTTCAAAATGGGGCAACCTTTTTGTTGGATGTATTTACTGGCCAGTCCCGGTCAGGGAAGAGCCCTACCACATGGAAGTGGTCCAAGCTGCAGGCACATGGTATGCAGGAGAAACTGGCAGGCAAGGTCGTTTTTCAGGATGTTACTTGCAGCGCAGAGGTGATTGAACATTTTCCAGACCCACACGGGTTCAAATTTGAAGTATTATTTTACTCTGGGAGCAGCTCACTGGAGCGTGATTTATTGAACTACTAGAACCAGCAGGCTCTGGGGGCGCCAACGCCCACTGGAGCAGGTGCTACTCATTTAAAGACTCTGAAAGCTCCACGCAGAGTATACAGAAGCCTCTGAAGAAATGCTCAGGGGAGCATGAAACGCGTCAGGCTTGTAAATTGCATGGACTTTGTTTTCATCATTCCACGCTGTTTTCCTGAAAATAAAAAACGAAATTACAAAACCTCCCTGAATGCTGGCTCTTCTAAATGGGCCAACCTTTTTGTTGGATGTATTTACTGGCCAGTCCCGGTCAGTGAAGAGCCCTACCACATGGAAGTGGTCCAAGCTGCAGGCACATGGTATGCAGGAGAAACTGGCAGGCAAGGTCGTTTTTCAGGATGTTACTTGCAGCGCAGAGGTGATTGAACATTTTCCAGACCCACACGGGTTCAAATTTGAAGTATTATTTTACTCTGGGAGCAGCTCACTGGAGCGTGATTTATTGAACTACTAGAACCAGCAGGCTCTGGGGGCGCCAACGCCCACTGGAGCAGGTGCTACTCATTTAAAGACTCTGAAAGCTCCACACAGAGTTTACAGAAGCCTCTGAAGAAATGCTCAGGGGAGCATGAAACGCGTCAGGCTTGTAAATTGCATGGACTTTGTTTTCATCATTCCACGCTGTTTTCCTGAAAATAAAAAACGAAATTACAAAACCTCCCTCAATGCTGGCTCTTCTAAATGGGGCAACCTTTTTGTTGGATGTATTTACTGGCCAGTCCTGGTCAGGGAAGAGCCCTACCACATGGAAGTGGTCCAAGCTGCAGGCACATGGTATGCAGCAGAAACCTGCGGGCAAGGTCGTTTTTCAGGATGTTACTTGCAGCGCAGAGGTGATTGAACATTTTCCAGACCCACCCGGGTTCACATTTGAAGTATTATTTTACTCTGGGAGCAGCTCACTGGAGCGTGATTTATTGAACTACTAGAACCAGCAGGCTCTGGGGGCGACAACGCCCACTGGAGCAGGTGCTACTCATTTAAAGACTCTGAAAGCTCCACACAGAGTTTACAGAAGCCTCTGAAGAAATGCTCAGGGGAGCATGAAACGCGTCAGGCTTGTAAATTGCATGGACTTTGTTTTCATCATTCCACGCTGTTTTCCTGTAAATAAAAAATGAAATTACAAAACCTCCCTGAATGCTGGCTCTTCTAAATGGGGCAACCTTTTTGTTGGATGTATTTACTGGCCAGTCCCGGTCATGAAAGTGCCCTACCACATGGAAGTGGTCCAAGCTGCAGGCACATGGTATGCAGCAGAAACTGGCAGACAAGGTCGTTTTTCAGGATGTTACTTGCAGCGCAGAGGTGATTGAACATTTTCCAGACCCACACGGGTTCAAATTTGAAGTATTATTTTACTGTGGGAGCAGCTCACTGGAGCGTGATTTATTAAACTACTAGAACCAGCAGGCTCTGGGGGCGCCAACGCCCACTGGAGCAGGTGCTACTCATTTAAAGACTCTGAAAGCTCCACATAGAGTTTACAGAAGCCTCTGAAGAAATGCTCAGGGGAGCATGAAACGCGTCAGGCTTGTAAATTGCATGGACTTTGTTTTCATCATTCCACGCTGTTTTCCTGAAAATAAAAAACGAAATTACAAAACCTCCCTGAATGCTGGCTCTTCTAAATGGGGCAACCTTTTTGTTGGATGTATTTACTGGCCAGTCCCGGTCAGGGAAGAGCCCTACCACATGGAAGTGGTCCAAGCTGCAGGCACATGGTATGCAGCAGAAACTGGCAGGCAAGGTCGTTTTTCAGGATGTTACTTGGAGCGCAGAGGTGATTGAACATTTTCCAGACCCACCCGGGTTCAAATTTGAAGTATTATTTTACTCTGGGAGCGGCTCACTGGAGCGTGATTTATTGAACTACTAGAACCAGCAGGCTGTGGGGGCGCCAACGCCCACTGGAGCAGGTGCTACTCATTTAAAGACTCTGAAAGCTCCACACGGAGTTTACAGAAGCCTCTGAAGAAATGCTCAGGGGAGCATGAAACGCGTCAGGCTTGTAAATTGCATGGACTTTGTTTGCATCATTCCACGCTGTTTTCCTGAAAATAAAAAATGAAATTACAAAACCTCCCTGAATGCTGGCTCTTCTAAATGGGGCAACCTTTTTGTTGGATGTATTTACTGGCCAGTCCCGGTCAGGGAAAAGCCCTACCACATGGAAGTGGTCCAAGCTGCAGGCACATGGTATGCAGCAGAAACTGGCAGGCAAGGTCGTTTTTCAGGATGTTACTTGCAGCGCAGAGGTCATTGAACATTTTCCAGACCCACACGGGTTCAAATTTGAAGTATTATTTTACTCTGGGAGCAGCTCTCTGGAGCGTGATTTATTGCACTACTAGAGCCAGCAGGCTCTGGGGTCGCCAACGCCCACTGGAGCAGGTGCTACTCATTTAAAGACTCTGAAAGCTCCACACAGAGTTTACAGAAGCCTCTGAAGAAATGCTCAGGGGAGCATGAAACGCGTCAGGCTTGTAAATTGCATGGACTTTGTTTTCATCATTCCACGCTGTTTTCCTGAAAATAAAAAACGAAATTACAAAACCTCCCTGAATGCTGGCTCTTCTAAATGGGGCAACCTTTTTGTTGGATGTATTTACTGGCCAGTCCCGGTCAGGGAAGAGCCCTACCACATGGAAGTGGTCCAAGCTGCAGGCACATGGTATGCAGCAGAAACTGGCAGGCAAGGTCGTTTTTCAGGATGTTACTTGCAGCGCAGAGGTGATTGAACATTTTCCAGACCCACCCGGGTTCAAATTTGAAGTATTATTTTACTCTGGGAGCAGCTCACTGGAGCGTGATTTATTGAACTACTAGAAGCAGCAGGCTCGGGGGGCGCCAACGCCCACTGGAGCAGGTGCTACTCATTTAAAGACTCTGAAAGCTCCACACAGAGTTTACAGAAGCCTCTGAAGAAATGCTCAGGGGAGCATGAAACACGTCAGGCTTGTAAATTGCATGGACTTTGTTTTCATCATTCCACGCTGTTTTCCTGAAAATAAAAAACGAAATTACAAAACCTCCCTGAATGCTGGCTCTTCAAAATGGGGCAACCTTTTTGTTGGATGTATTTACTGGCCAGTCCCGGTCAGGGAAGAGCCCTACCACATGGAAGTGGTCCAAGCTGCAGGCACATGGTATGCAGGAGAAACTGGCAGGCAAGGTCGTTTTTCAGGATGTTACTTGCAGCGCAGAGGTGATTGAACATTTTCCAGACCCACACGGGTTCAAATTTGAAGTATTATTTTACTCTGGGAGCAGCTCACTGGAGCGTGATTTATTGAACTACTAGAACCAGCAGGCTCTGGGGGCGCCAACGCCCACTGGAGCAGGTGCTACTCATTTAAAGACTCTGAAAGCTCCACGCAGAGTTTACAGAAGCCTCTGAAGAAATGCTCAGGGGAGCATGAAACGCGTCAGGCTTGTAAATTGCATGGACTTTGTTTTCATCATTCCACGCTGTTTTCCTGAAAATAAAAAACGAAATTACAAAACCTCCCTGAATGCTGGCTCTTCTAAATGGCCCAACCTTTTTGTTGGATGTATTTACTGGCCAGTCCCGGTCAGTGAAGAGCCCTACCACATGGAAGTGGTCCAAGCTGCAGGCACATGGTATGCAGCAGAAACTGGCAGGCAGGGTCGTTTTTCAGGATGTTACTTGCAGCGCAGAGGTGATTGAACATTTTCCAGACCCACCCGGGTTCAAATATGAAGTATTATTTTACTCTGGGAGCAGCTCACTGGAGCGTGATTTATTGAACTACTAGAACCAGCAGGCTCTGGGGGCGCCAACGCCCACTGGAGCAGGTGCTACTCATTTAAAGACTCTGAAAGCTCCACACAGAGTTTACAGAAGCCTCTGAAGAAATGCTCAGGGGAGCATGAAACCCGTCAGGCTTGTAAATTGCATGGACTTTGTTTTCATCATTCCACGCTGTTTTCCTGAAAATAAAAAACGAAATTACAAAACCTCCCTCAATGCTGGCTCTTCTAAATGGGGCAACCTTTTTGGTGGATGTATTTACTGGCCAGTCCCGGTCAGGGAAGAGCCCTACCACATGGAAGTGGTCCAAGCTGCAGGCACATGGTATGCAGCAGAAACCTGCAGGCAAGGTCGTTTTTCAGGATGTTACTTGCAGCGCAGAGGTGATTGAACATTTTCCAGACCCACCCGGGTTCACATTTGAAGTATTATTTTACTCTGGGAGCAGCTCACTGGAGCGTGATTTATTGAACTACTAGAACCAGCAGGCTCTGGGGGCGACAACGCCCACTGGAGCAGGTGCTACTCATTTAAAGACTCTGAAAGCTCCACACAGAGTTTACAGAAGCCTCTGAAGAAATGCTCAGGGGAGCATGAAACGCGTCAGGCTTGCAAATTGCATGGACTTTGTTTTCATCATTCCACGCTGTTTTCCTGTAAATAAAAAATGAAATTACAAAACCTCCCTGAATGCTGGCTCTTCTAAATGGGGCAACCTTTTTGTTGGATGTATTTACTGGCCAGTCCCGGTCATGAAAGTGCCCTACCACATGGAAGTGGTCCAAGCTGCAGGCACATGGTATGCAGCAGAAACTGGCAGGCAAGGTCGTTTTTCAGGATGTTACTTGCAGCGCAGAGGTGATTGAACATTTTCCAGACCCACACTGGTTCAAATTTGAAGTATTATTTTACTGTGGGAGCAGCTCACTGGAGCATGATTTATTAAACTACTAGAACCAGCAGGCTCTGGGGGCACCAACGCCCACTGGAGCAGGTGCTACTCATTTAAAGACTCTGAAAGCTCCACATAGAGTTTACAGAAGCCTCTGAAGAAATGCTCAGGGGAGCATGAAACGCGTCAGGCTTGTAAATTGCATGGACTTTGTTTTCATCATTCCACGCTGTTTTCCTGAAAATAAAAAACGAAATTACAAAACCTCCCTGAATGCTGGCTCTTCTAAATGGGGCAACCTTTTTGTTGGATGTATTTACTGGCCAGTCCCGGTCAGGGAAGAGCCCTACCACATGGAAGTGGTCCAAGCTGCAGGCACATGGTATGCAGCAGAAACTGGCAGGCAAGGTCGTTTTTCAGGATGTTACTTGGAGCGCAGAGGTGATTGAACATTTTCCAGACCCACCCGGGTTCAAATTTGAAGTATTATTTTACTCTGGGAGCGGCTCACTGGAGCGTGATTTATTGAACTACTAGAACCAGCAGGCTCTGGGGGCGGCAACGCCCACTGGAGCAGGTGCTACTCATTTAACGACTCTGAAAGCTCCACACAGAGTTTACAGAAGCCTCTGAAGAAATGCTCAGGGGAGCATGAAACGCGTCAGGCTTGTAAATTGCATGGACTTTGTTTTCATCATTACACGCTGTTTTCCTGAAAATAAAAAACGAAATTACAAAACATCCCTGAATGCTGGCTCTCCTAAATGGGGCAACCTTTTTGTTGGATGTATTTACTGGCCAGTCCCTGTCAGGGAAGAGCCCTACCACATGGAAGTGGTCCAAGCTGCAGGCACATGGTATGCAGCAGAAACTGGCAGGCAAGGTCGTTTTTCAGGATGTTACTTGCAGGGCAGAGGTGATTGAACATTTTCCAGACCCACACGGGTTCAAATTTGAAGTATTATTTTACTCTGGGAGCAGTTCACTGGAGCGTGATTTATTGAACTACTAGAACCAGCAGGCTCTGTGGGCGCCAACGCCCACTGGAGCAGGTGCAACTCATTTAAAGACTCTGAAAGCTCCACACAGAGTTTACAGAAGCCTCTGAAGAAATGCTCAGGGGAGCATGAAACGCGTCAGGCTTGTAAATTGCATGGACTTTGTTTTCATCATTCCACGCTGTTTTCCTGAAAATAAAAAACGAAATTACAAAACCTCCCTGAATGCTGGCTCTTCTAAATGGGGCAACCTTTTTGTTGGATGTATTTACTGGCCAGTCCCGGTCAGGGAAGAGCCCTACCACATGGAAGTGGTCCAAGCTGCAGGCACCTGGTATGCAGCAGAAACTGGCAGGCAAGGTCGTTTTTCAGGATGTTACTTGCAGCGCAGAGGTGATTGAACATTTTCCAGACCCACACGGGTTCAAATTTGAAGTATTATTTTACTCTGGGAGCAGCTCACTGGAGTCTGATTTATTGAACTACTAGAACCAGCAGGCTCTGGGGGCGCCAACGCCCACTGGAGCAGGTGCTACTCATTTAAAGACTCTGAAAGCTCCACACAGAGTTTACAGAAGCCTCTGAAGAAATGCTCAGGGGAGCATGAAACGCGTCAGGCTTGTAAATTGCATGGACTTTGTTTTCATCATTCCACGCTGTTTTCCTTAAAATAAAAAACGAAATTACAAAACCTCCCTGAATGCTGGCTCTTCTAAATGGGGCAACCTTTTTGTTGGATGTATTTACTGGCCAGTCCCGGTCAGGGAAGAGCCCTACCACATGGAAGTGGTCCAAGCTGCAGGCACATGGTATGCAGCAGAAACCTGCAGGCAAGGTCGTTTTTCAGGATGTTACTTGCAGCGCAGAGGTGATTGAACATTTTCCAGACCCACCCGGGTTCACATTTGAAGTATTATTTTACTCTGGGAGCAGTTCACTGGAGCGTGATTTATTGAACTACTAGAACCAGCAGGCTCTGGGGGCGCCAATGCCCACTGGAGCAGGTGCAACTCATTTAAAGACTCTGAAAGCTCCACACTGAGTTTACAGAAGCCTCTGAAGAAATGCTCAGGGGAGCATGAAACGCGTCAGGCTTGTAAATTGCATGGACTTTGTTTTCATCATTCCACGCTGTTTTCCTGAAAATAAAAAACGAAATTACAAAACCTCCCTGAATGCTGGCTCTTCTAAATGGGGCAACCTTTTTGTTGGATGTATTTACTGGCCAGTCCCGGTCAGGGAAGAGCCCTACCACATGGAAGTGGTCCAAGCGGCAGGCACATGGTATGCAGCAGAAACTGGCAGGCAAGGTCGTTTTTCAGGATGTTACTTGCAGCGCAGAGGTGATTGAACATTTTCCAGACCCACCCGGGTTCAAATTTGAAGTATTATTTTACTCTGGGAGCAGCTCACTGGAGCGTGATTTATTGAACTACTAGAACCAGCAGGCTCTGGGGGCGCCAACGCCCACTGGAGCAGGTGCTACTCATTTAAAGACTCTGAAAGCTCCACACAGAGTTTACAGAAGCCTCTGAAGAAATGCTCAGGGGAGCATGAAACGCGTCAGGCTTGTAAATTGCATGGACTTTGTTTTCATCATTCCACGCTTTTTTCCTGAAAATAAAAAACGAAATTACAAAACCTCCCTGAATGCTGGCTCTTCTAAATGGGGCAACCTTTTTGTTGGATGTATTTACTGGCCAGTCCCGGTCAGGGAAGAGCCCTACCACATGGAAGTGGTCCAAGCTGCAGGCACATGGTATGCAGCAGAAACTGGCAGGCAAGGTCGTTTTTCAGGATGTTACTTGCAGCGCAGAGGTGATTGAACATTTTCCAGACCCACACGGGTTCAAATTTGAAGTATTATTTTACTCTGGGAGCAGCTCACTGGAGCGTGATTTATTGAACTACTAGAACCAGCAGGCTCTGGGGGCGCCAACGCCCACTGGAGCAGGTGCTACTCATTTAAAGACTCTGAAAGCTCCACACAGAGTTTACAGAAGCCTCTGAAGAAATGCTCAGGGGAGCATGAAACGCGTCAGGCTTGTAAATTGCATGGACTTTGTTTTCATCATTCCACGCTGTTTTCCTGAAAATAAAAAACGAAATTACAAAACCTCCCTGAATGCTGGCTCTTCTAAATGGGGCAACCTTTTTGTTGGATGTATTTACTGGCCAGTCCCGGTCAGGGAAGAGCCCTACCACATGGAAGTGGTCCAAGCTGCAGGCACATGGTATGCAGCAGAAACCTGCAGGCAAGGTCGTTTTTCAGGATGTTACTTGCAGCGCAGAGGTGATTGAACATTTTCCAGACCCACCCGGGTTCACATTTGAAGTATTATTTTACTCTGGGAGCAGCTCACTGGAGCGTAATTTATTGAACTACTAGAACCAGCAGGCTCTGGGGGCGCCAACGCCCACTGGAGCAGGTGCTACTCATTTAAAGACTCTGAAAGCTCCACACAGAGTTTACAGAAGCCTCTGAAGAAATGCTCAGGGGAGCATGAAATGCGTCAGGCTTGTAAATTGCATAGACTTTGTTTTCATCATTCCACGCTGTTTTCCTGAAAATAAAAAACAAAATTACAAAACCTCCCTGAATGCTGGCTCTTCTAAATGGGGCAACCATTTTGTTGGATGTATTTACTGGCCAGTCCCGGTCATGGAAGAGCCCTACCACATGGAAGTGGTCCAAGCTGCAGGAACATGGTATGCAGCAGAAACTGGCAGGCAAGGTCGTTTTTCAGGATGTTACTTGCAGCGCAGAGGTGATTGAACATTTTCCAGACCCACACGGGTTCAAATTTGAAGTATTATTTTACTCTGGGAGCAGCTCACTGGAGCGTGATTTATTGAACTACTAGAACCAGCATTCTCTGGGGGCGCCAACGCCCACTGGAGCAGGTCCAACTCATTTAAAGACTCTGAAAGCTCCACACAGAGTTTACAGAAGCCTCTGAAGAAATGCTCAGGGGAGCATGAAACGCGTCAGGCTTGTAAATTGCATGGACTTTGTTTTCATCATTCCACGCTGTTTTCCTGAAAATAAAAAACGAAATTACAAAACCTCCCTCAATGCTGGCTCTTCTAAATGGGGCAAACTTTTTGTTGGATGTATTTACTGGCCAGTCCCGGTCAGGGAAGAGCCCTACCACATGGAAGTGGTCCAAGCTGCAGGCACATGGTATGCAGCAGAAACCTGCAGGCAAGGTCGTTTTTCAGGATGTTACTTGCAGCGCAGAGGTGATTGAACATTTTCCAGACCCACCCGGGTTCACATTTGAAGTATTATTTTACTCTGGGAGCAGCTCACTGGAGCGTGATTTATTGAACTACTAGAACCAGCAGGCTCTGGGGGCGCCAACGCCCACTGGAACAGGTGCTACTCATTTAAAGACTCTGAAAGCTCCACACAGAGTTTACAGAAGCCTCTGAAGAAATGCTCAGGGGAGCATGAAACGCGTCAGGCTTGTAAATTGCATGGACTTTGTTTTCATCATTCCACGCTGTTTTCCTGTAAATAAAAAATGAAATTACAAAACCTCCCTGAATGCTGGCTCTTCTAAATGGGGCAACCTTTTTGTTGGATGTATTTACTGGCCAGTCCCGGTCATGGAAGTGCCCTACCACATGGAAGTGGTCCAAGCTGCAGGCACATGGTATGCAGCAGAAACTGGCAGGCAAGGTCATTTTTCAGGATGTTACTTGCAGCGCAGAGGTGATTGAACATTTTCCAGACCCACATGGGTTCAAATTTGAAGTATTATTTTACTCTGGGAGCAGCTCACTGGAGCGTGATTTATTAAACTACTAGAACCAGCAGGCTCTGGGGGCGCCAACGCCCACTGGAGCAGGTGCTACTCATTTAAAGACTCTGAAAGCTCCACACAGAGTTTACAGAAGCCTCTGAAGAAATGCTCAGGGGAGCATGAAACGCGTCAGGCTTGTAAATTGCATGGACTTTGTTTGCATCATTCCACGCTGTTTTCCTGAAAATAAAAAACGAAATTACAAAACCTCCCTGAATGCTGGCTCTTCTAAATGGGGCAACCTTTTTGTTGGATGTATTTACTGGCCAGTCCCGGTCAGGGAAGAGCCCTACCACATGGAAGTGGTCCAAGCTGCAGGCACATGGTATGCAGCAGAAACTGGCAGGCAAGGTCGTTTTTCAGGATGTTACTTGCAGCGCAGAGGTGATTGAACATTTTCCAGACCCACCCGGGTTCACATTTGAAGTATTATTTTACTCTGGGAGCAGCTCACTGGAGCGTGATTTATTGAACTACTAGAACCAGCAGGCTCTGGGGGCGCCAACGCCCACTGGAGCAGGTGCTACTCATTTAAAGACTCTGAAAGCTCCACACAGAGTTTACAGAAGCCTCTGAAGAAATGCTCAGGGGAGCATGAAACGCGTCAGGCTTGTAAATTGCAAGGACTTTGATTTCATCATTCCACGCTGTTTTCCTGTAAATAAAAAATGAAATTACAAAACCTCCCTGAATGCTGGCTCTTCTAAATGGGGCAACCTTTTTGTTGGATGTATTTACTGGCCAGTCCCGGTCATGGAAGTGCCCTACCACATGGAAGTGGTCCAAGCTGCAGGCACATGGTATGCAGCAGAAACTGGCAGGCAAGGTCGTTTTTCAGGATGTTACTTGCAGCGCAGAGGTGATTGAACATTTTCCAGACCCACACGGGTTCAAATTTGAAGTATTATTTTACTCTGGGAGCAGCTCACTGGAGCGTGAGTTATTAAACTACTAGAACCAGCAGGCTCTGGGGGCGCCAACGCCCACTGGAGCAGGTGCTACTCATTTAAAGACTCTGAAAGCTCCACACAGAGTTTACAGAAGCCTCTGAAGAAATGCTCAGGGGAGCATGAAACGCGTCAGGCTTGTAAATTGCATGGACTTTGTTTTCATCATTCCACGCTGTTTTCCTGAAAATAAAAAACGAAATTACAAAACCTCCCTGAATGCTGGCTCTTCTAAATGGGGCAACCTTTTTGTTGGATGTATTTACTGGCCAGTCCCGGTCAGGGAAGAGCCCTACTACATGGAAGTGGTCCAAGCTGCAAGCACATGGTATGCAGCAGAAACTGGCAGGCAAGGTCGTTTTTCAGGATGTTACTTGCAGCGCAGAGGTGATTGAACATTTTCCAGACCCACCCGGGTTCAAATTTGAAGTATTATTTTACTCTGGGAGCGGCTCACTGGAGCGTGATTTATTGAACTACTAGAACCAGCAGGCTCTGGGGGCGGCAACGCCCACTGGAGCAGGTGCTACTCATTTAAAGACTCTGAAAGCTCCACACAGAGTTTACAGAAGCCTCTGAAGAAATGCTCAGGGGAGCATGAAACGCGTCAGGCTTGTAAATTGCATGGACTTTGTTTTCATCATTACACGCTGTTTTCCTGAAAATAAAAAACGAAATTACAAAACATCCCTGAATGCTGGCTCTCCTAAATGGGGCAACCTTTTTGTTGGATGTATTTACTGGCCAGTCCCTGTCAGGGAAGAGCCCTACCACATGGAAGTGGTCCAAGCTGCAGGCACATGGTATGCAGCAGAAACTGGCAGGCAAGGTCGTTTTTCAGGATGTTACTTGCAGGGCAGAGGTGATTGAACATTTTCCAGACCCACACGGGTTCAAATTTGAAGTATTATTTTACTCTGGGAGCAGTTCACTGGAGCGTGATTTATTGAACTACTAGAACCAGCAGGCTCTGGGGGCGCCAACGCCCACTGGAGCAGGTGCAACTCATTTAAAGACTCTGAAAGCTCCACACAGAGTTTACAGAAGCCTCTGAAGAAATGCTCAGGGGAGCATGAAACGCGTCAGGCTTGTAAATTGCATGGACTTTGTTTTCATCATTCCACGCTGTTTTCCTGAAAATAAAAAACGAAATTACAAAACCTCCCTGAATGCTGGCTCTTCTAAATGGGGCAACCTTTTTGTTGGATGTATTTACTGGCCAGTCCCGGTCAGGGAAGAGCCCTACCACATGGAAGTGGTCCAAGCTGCAGGCACCTGGTATGCAGCAGAAACTGGCAGGCAAGGTCGTTTTTCAGGATGTTACTTGCAGCGCAGAGGTGATTGAACATTTTCCAGACCCACACGGGTTCAAATTTGAAGTATTATTTTACTCTGGGAGCAGCTCACTGGAGCGTGATTTATTGAACTACTAGAACCAGCAGGCTCTGGGGGCGCCAACGCCCACTGGAGCAGGTGCTACTCATTTAAAGACTCTGAAAGCTCCACACAGAGTTTACAGAAGCCTCTGAAGAAATGCTCAGGGGAGCATGAAACGCGTCAGGCTTGTAAATTGCATGGACTTTGTTTTCATCATTCCACGCTGTTTTCCTGAAAATAAAAAACGAAATTACAAAACCTCCCTGAATGCTGGCTCTTCTAAATGGGGCAACCTTTTTGTTGGATGTATTTACTGGCCAGTCCCGGTCAGGGAAGAGCCCTACCACATGGAAGTGGTCCAAGCTGCAGGCACATGGTATGCAGCAGAAACCTGCAGGCAAGGTCGTTTTTCAGGATGTTACTTGCAGCGCAGAGGTGATTGAACATTTTCCAGACCCACCCGGGTTCACATTTGAAGTATTATTTTACTCTGGGAGCAGTTCACTGGAGCGTGATTTATTGAACTACTAGAACCAGCAGGCTCTGGGGGCGCCAACGCCCACTGGAGCAGGTGCAACTCATTTAAAGACTCTGAAAGCTCCACACTGAGTTTACAGAAGCCTCTGAAGAAATGCTCAGGGGAGCATGAAACGCGTCAGGCTTGTAAATTGCATGGACTTTGTTTTCATCATTCCACGCTGTTTTCCTGAAAATAAAAAACGAAATTACAAAACCTCCCTGAATGCTGGCTCTTCTAAATGGGGCAACCTTTTTGTTGGATGTATTTACTGGCCAGGCCCGGTCAGGGAAGAGCCCTACCACATGGAAGTGGTCCAAGCTGCAGGCACATGGTATGCAGCAGAAACTGGCAGGCAAGGTCGTTTTTCAGGATGTTTCTTGCAGCGCAGAGGTGATTGAACATTTTCCAGACCCACCCGGGTTCAAATTTGAAGTATTATTTTACTCTGGGAGCAGCTCACTGGAGCGTGATTTATTGAACTACTAGAACCAGCAGGCTCTGGGGGCGCCAACGCCCACTGGAGCAGGTGCTACTCATTTAAAGACTCTGAAAGCTCCACACAGAGTTTACAGAAGCCTCTGAAGAAATGCTCAGGGGAGCATGAAACGCGTCAGGCGTGTAAATTGCATGGACTTTGTTTTCATCATTCCACGCTGTTTTCCTGAAAATAAAAAACGAAATTACAAAACCTCCCTGAATGCTGGCTCTTCTAAATGGGGCAACCTTTTTGTTGGATGTATTTACTGGCCAGTCCCGGTCAGGGAAGAGCCCTACCACATGGAAGTGGTCCAAGCTGCAGGCACATGGTATGCAGCAGAAACTGGCAGGCAAGGTCGTTTTTCAGGATGTTACTTGCAGCGCAGAGGTGATTGAATATTTTCCAGACCCACACGGGTTCAAATTTGAAGTATTATTTTACTCTGGGAGCAGCTCACTGGAGCGTGATTTATTGAACTACTAGAACCAGCAGGCTCTGGGGGCGCCAACGCCCACTGGAGCAGGTGCTACTCATTTAAAGACTCTGAAAGCTCCACACAGAGTTTACAGAAGCCTCTGAAGAAATGCTCAGGGGAGCATGAAACGCGTCAGGCTTGTAAATTGCATGGACTTTGTTTTCATCATTCCACGCTGTTTTCCTGAAAATAAAAAACGAAATTACAAAACCTCCCTGAATGCTGGCTCTTCTAAATGGGGCAACCTTTTTGTTGGATGTATTTACTGGCCAGTCCCGGTCAGGGAAGAGCCCTACCACATGGAAGTGGTCCAAGCTGCAGGCACATGGTATGCAGCAGAAACCTGCAGGCAAGGTCGTTTTTCAGGATGTTACTTGCAGCGCAGAGGTGATTGAACATTTTCCAGACCCACCCGGGTTCACATTTGAAGTATTATTTTACTCTGGGAGCAGCTCACTGGAGCGTGATTTATTGAACTACTAGAACCAGCAGGCTCTGGGGGCGCCAACGCCCACTGGAGCAGGTGCTACTCATTTAAAGACTCTGAAAGCTCCACACAGAGTTTACAGAAGCCTCTGAAGAAATGCTCAGGGGAGCATGAAATGCGTCAGGCTTGTAAATTGCATAGACTTTGTTTTCATCATTCCACGCTGTTTTCCTGAAAATAAAAAACAAAATTACAAAACCTCCCTGAATGCTGGCTCTTCTAAATGGGGCAACCTTTTTGTTGGATGTATTTACTGGCCAGTCCCGGTCATGGAAGAGCCCTACCACATGGAAGTGGTCCAAGCTGCAGGCACGTGGTATGCAGCAGAAACTGGCAGGCAAGGTCGTTTTTCAGGATGTTACTTGCAGCGCAGAGGTGATTGAACATTTTCCAGACCCACACGGGTTCAAATTTGAAGTATTATTTTACTCTGGGAGCAGCTCACTGGAGCGTGATTTATTAAACTACTAGAACCAGCAGGCTCTGGGGGCGCCGACGCCCACTGGAGCAGGTGCTACTCATTTAAAGACTCTGAAAGCTCCACACAGAGTTTACAGAAGCCTCTGAAGAAATGCTCAGGGGAGCATGAAACACGTCAGGCTTGTAAATTGCATGGACTTTGTTTTCATCATTCCACGCTGTTTTCCTGAAAATAAAAAACGAAATTACAAAACCTCCCTGAATGCTGGCTCTTCTAAATGGGGCAACCATTTTGTTGGATGTATTTACTGGCCAGTCCCGGTCATGGAAGAGCCCTACCACATGGAAGTGGTCCAAGCTGCAGGCACATGGTATGCAGCAGAAACTGGCAGGCAAGGTCGTTTTTCAGGATGTTACTTGCAGCGCAGAGGTGATTGAACATTTTCCAGACCCACACGGGTTCAAATTTGAAGTATTATTTTACTCTGGGAGCAGCTCACTGGAGCGTGATTTATTGAACTACTAGAACCAGCATTCTCTGGGGGCGCCAACGCCCACTGGAGCAGGTCCAACTCATTTAAAGACTCTGAAAGCTCCACACAGAGTTTACAGAAGCCTCTGAAGAAATGCTCAGGGGAGCATGAAACGCGTCAGGCTTGTAAATTGCATGGACTTTGTTTTTATCATTCCACGCTGTTTTCCTGAAAATAAAAAACGAAATTACAAAACCTCCCTCAATGCTGGCTCTTCTAAATGGGGCAACCTTTTTGTTGGATGTATTTACTGGCCAGTACCGGTCAGGGAAGAGCCCTACCACATGGAAGTGGTCCAAGCTGCAGGCACATGGTATGCAGCAGAAACCTGCAGGCAAGGTCGTTTTTCAGGATGTTACTTGCAGCGCAGAGGTGATTGAACATTTTCCAGACCCACCTGGGTTCACATTTGAAGTATTATTTTACTCTGGGAGCAGCTCACTGGAGCGTGATTTATTGAACTACTAGAACCAGCAGGCTCTGGGGGCGCCAACGCCCACTGGAGCAGGTGCTACTCATTTAAAGACTCTGAAAGCTCCACACAGAGTTTACAGAAGCCTCTGATAAATGCTCAGGGGAGCATGAAACGCGTCAGGCTTGTAAATTGCATGGACTTTGTTTTCATCATTCCACGCTGTTTTCCTGTAAATAAAAAATGAAATTACAAAACCTCCCTGAATGCTGGCTCTTCTAAATGGGGCAACCTTTTTGTTGGATGTATTTACTGGCCAGTCCCGGTCATGGAAGTGCCCTACCACATGGAAGTGGTCCAAGCTGCAGGCACATGGTATGCAGCAGAAACTGGCAGGCAAGGTCGTTTTTCAGGATGTTACTTGCAGCGCAGAGGTGATTGAACATTTTCCAGACCCACATGGGTTCAAATTTGAAGTATTATTTTACTCTGGGAGCAGCTCACTGGAGCGTGATTTATTAAACTACTAGAACCAGCAGGCTCTGGGGGCGCCAACGCCCACTGGAGCAGGTGCTACTCATTTAAAGACTCTGAAAGCTCCACACAGAGTTTACAGAAGCCTCTGAAGAAATGCTCAGGGGAGCATGAAACGCGTCAGGCTTGTAAATTGCATGGACTTTGTTTGCATCATTCCACGCTGTTTTCCTGAAAATAAAAAACGAAATTACAAAACCTCCCTGAATGCTGGCTCTTCTAAATGGGGCAACCTTTTTGTTGGATGTATTTACTGGCCAGTCCCGGTCAGGGAAGAGCCCTACCACATGGAAGTGGTCCAAGCTGCAGGCACATGGTATGCAGCAGAAACTGGCAGGCAAGGTCGTTTTTCAGGATGTTACTTGCAGCGCAGAGGTGATTGAACATTTTCCAGACCCACCCGGGTTCACATTTGAAGTATTATTTTACTCTGGGAGCAGCTCACTGGAGCGTGATTTATTGAACTACTAGAACCAGCAGGCTCTGGGGGCGCCAACGCCCACTGGAGCAGGTGCTACTCATTTAAAGACTCTGAAAGCTCCACACAGAGTTTACAGAAGCCTCTGAAGAAATGCTCAGGGGAGCATGAAACGCGTCAGGCTTGTAAATTGCATGGACTTTGTTTTCATCATTCCACGCTGTTTTCCTGAAAATAAAAAACAAAATTACAAAACCTCCCTGAATGCTGGCTCTTCTAAATGGGGCAACCTTTTTGTTGGATGTATTTACTGGCCAGTCCCGGTCATGGAAGTGCCCTACCACATGGAAGTGGTCCAAGCTGCAGGCACATGGTATGCAGCAGAAACTGGCAGGCAAGGTCGTTTTTCAGGATGTTACTTGCAGCGCAGAGGTGATTGAACATTTTCCAGACCCACCCGGGTTCACATTTGAAGTATTATTTTACTCTGGGAGCAGCTCACTGGAGCGTGATTTATTGAACTACTAGAACCAGCAGGCTCTGGGGGCGCCAACGCCCACTGGAGCAGGTGCTACTCATTTAAAGACTCCGAAAGCTCCACACAGAGTTTACAGAAGCCTCTGAAGAAATGCTCAGGGGAGCATGAAACGCGTCAGGCTTGTAAATTGCATGGACTTTGTTTTCATCATTCCACGCTGTTTTCCTGTAAATAAAAAATGAAATTACAAAACCTCCCTGAATGCTGGCTCTTCTAAATGGGGCAACCTTTTTGTTGGATGTATTTACTGGCCAGTCCCGGTCACGGAAGTGCCCTACCACATGGAAGTGGTCCAAGCTGCAGGCACATGGTATGCAGCAGAAACTGGCAGGCAAGGTCGTTTTTCAGGATGTTACTTGCAGCGTAGAGGTGATTGAACATTTTCCAGACCCACACGGGTTCAAATTTGAAGTATTATTTTACTCTGGGAGCAGCTCACTGGAGCGTGAGTTATTAAACTACTAGAACCAGCAGGCTCTGGGGGCGCCAACGCCCACTGGAGCAGGTGCTACTCATTTAAAGACTCTGAAAGCTCCACACAGAGTTTACAGAAGCCTCTGAAGAAATGCTCAGGGGAGCATGAAACGCGTCAGGCTTGTAAATTGCATGGACTTTGTTTTCATCATTCCACGCTGTTTTCCTGAAAATAAAAAACGAAATTACAAAACCTCCCTGAATGCTGGCTCTTCTAAATGGGGCAACCTTTTTGTTGGATGTATTTACTGGCCAGTCCCGGTCAGGGAAGAGCCCTACTACATGGAAGTGGTCCAAGCTGCAAGCACATGGTATGCAGCAGAAACTGGCAGGCAAGGTCGTTTTTCAGGATGTTACTTGCAGCGCAGAGGTGATTGAACATTTTCCAGACCCACATGGGTTCAAATTTGAAGTATTATTTTACTCTAGGAGAAGCTCACTGGAGCGTGATTTATTGAACTACTAGAACCAGCAGGCTCTGGGGGCGCCAACGCCCACTGGAGCAAGTGCTACTCATTTAAAGACTCAGAAAGCTCCACACATAGTTTACAGAAGCCTCTGAAGAAATGCTCAGGGGAGCATGAAACGCGCCAGGCTTGTAAATTGCATGGACTTTGTTTTCATCATTCCACGCTGTTTTCCTGAAAATAAAAAACGAAATTACAAAACCTCCCTGAATGCTGGCTCTTCTAAATGGGGCAACCTTTTTGTTGGATGTATTTACTGGCCAGTCCCGGTCAGGGAAGAGCCCTACCACATGGAAGTGGTCCAAGCTGCAGGCACATGGTATGCAGCAGAAACCTGCAGGCAAGGTCGTTTTTCAGGATGTTACTTGCAGCGCAGAGGTGATTGAACATTTTCCAGACCCACCCGGGTTCACATTTGAAGTATTATTTTACTCTGGGAGCAGCTCATTGGAGCGTGATTTATTGAACTACTAGAACCAGCAGGCTCTGGGGGCGCCAACGCCCACTGGAGCAGGTGCTACTCATTTAAAGACTCTGAAAGCTCCACACAGAGTTTACAGAAGCCTCTGAAGAAATGCTCAGGGGAGCATGAAACGCGTCAGGCTTGTAAATTGCATGGACTTTGTTTTCATCATTCCACGCTGTTTTCCTGAAAATAAAAAACAAAATTACAAAACCTCCCTGAATGCTGGCTCTTCTAAATGGGGCAACCTTTTTGTTGGATGTATTTACTGGCCAGTCCCCGTCATGGAAGAGCCCTACCACATGGAAGTGGTCCAAGCTGCAGGCACATGGTATGCAGCAGAAACCTGCAGGCAAGGTCGTTTTTCAGGATGTTACTTGCAGCGCAGAGGTGATTGAACATTTTCCAGACCCACACGGGTTCAAATTTGAAGTATTATTTTACTCTGGGAGCAGCTCACTGGAGCGTGAGTTATTAAACTACTAGAACCAGCAGGCTCTGGGGGCGCCAACGCCCACTGGAGCAGGTGCCACTCATTTAAAGACTCTGAAAGCTCCACACAGAGTTTACAGAAGCCTCTGAAGAAATGCTCAGGGGAGCATGAAACGCGTCAGGCTTGTAAATTGCATGGACTTTGTTTTCATCATTCCATGCTGTTTTCCTGAAAATAAAAAACGAAATTACAAAACCTCCCTGAATGCTGGCTCTTCTAAATGGGGCAACCTTTTTGTTGGATGTATTTACTGGCCAGTCCCGGTCAGGGAAGAGCCCTACTACATGGAAGTGGTCCAAGCTGCAAGCACATGGTATGCAGCAGAAACTGGCAGGCAAGGTCGTTTTTCAGGATGTTACTTGCAGCGCAGAGGTGATTGAACATTTTCCAGACCCACACGGGTTCAAATTTGAAGTATTATTTTACTCTAGGAGAAGCTCACTGGAGCGTGATTTATTGAACTACTAGAACCAGCAGGCTCTGGGGGCGCCAACGCCCACTGGAGCAGGTGCTACTCATTTAAAGACTCAGAAAGCTCCACACAGAGTTTACAGAAGCCTCTGAAGAAATGCTCAGGGGAGCATGAAACGCGCCAGGCTTGTAAATTGCATGGACTTTGTTATCATCATTCCACGCTGTTTTCCTGAAAATAAAAAACGAAATTACAAAACCTCCCTGAATGCTGGCTCTTCTAAATGGGGCAACCTTTTTGTTGGATGTATTTACTGGCCAGTCCCGGTCAGGGAAGAGCCCTACCACATGGAAGTGGTCCAAGCTGCAGGCACATGGTATGCAGCAGAAACCTGCAGGCAAGGTCGTTTTTCAGGATGTTACTTGCAGCGCAGAGGTGATTGAACATTTTCCAGACCCAACCGGGTTCACATTTGAAGTATTATTTTACTCTGGGAGCAGCTCACTGGAGCGTGATTTATTGAACTACTAGAACCAGCAGGCTCTGGGGGCGCCAACGCCCACTGGAGCAGGTGCTACTCATTTAAAGACTCTGAAAGCTCCACACAGAGTTTACAGAAGCCTCTGAAGAAATGCTCAGGGGAGCATGAAATGCGTCAGGCTTGTAAATTGCATAGAC
This sequence comes from Lissotriton vulgaris, assembly GCF_964263255.1. Classification (NCBI taxonomy): domain Eukaryota; kingdom Metazoa; phylum Chordata; class Amphibia; order Caudata; family Salamandridae; genus Lissotriton; species Lissotriton vulgaris. The sequence goes on along the minus strand of NW_028254399.1, from coordinate 279,853 downwards.
TTTGTTTTCATCATTCCACGCTGTTTTCCTGAAAATAAAAAACAAAATTACAAAACCTCCCTGAATGCTGGCTCTTCTAAATGGGGCAACCTTTTTGTTGGATGTATTTACTGGCCAGTCCCGGTCATGGAAGAGCCCTACCACATGGAAGTGGTCCAAGCTGCAGGCACGTGGTATGCAGCAGAAACTGGCAGGCAAGGTCGTTTTTCAGGATGTTACTTGCAGCGCAGAGGTGATTGAACATTTTCCAGACCCACACGGGTTCAAATTTGAAGTATTATTTTACTCTGGGAGCAGCTCACTGGAGCGTGATTTATTAAACTACTAGAACCAGCAGGCTCTGGGGGCGCCGACGCCCACTGGAGCAGGTGCTACTCATTTAAAGACTCTGAAAGCTCCACACAGAGTTTACAGAAGCCTCTGAAGAAATGCTCAGGGGAGCATGAAACACGTCAGGCTTGTAAATTGCATGGACTTTGTTTTCATCATTCCACGCTGTTTTCCTGAAAATAAAAAACGAAATTACAAAACCTCCCTGAATGCTGGCTCTTCTAAATGGGGCAACCATTTTGTTGGATGTATTTACTGGCCAGTCCCGGTCATGGAAGAACCCTACCACATGGAAGTGGTCCAAGCTGCAGGCACATGGTATGCAGCAGAAACTGGCAGGCAAGGTCGTTTTTAAGGATGTTACTTGCAGCGCAGAGGTGATTGAACATTTTCCAGACCCACACGGGTTCAAATTTGAAGTATTATTTTACTCTGGGAGCAGCTCACTGGAGCGTGATTTATTGAACTACTAGAACCAGCAGGCTCTGGGGGCACCAACGCCCACTGGAGCAGGTGCTACTCATTTAAAGACTCTGAAAGCTCCACACAGAGTTTACAGAAGCCTCTGAAGAAATGCTCAGGGGAGCATGAAACGCGTCAGGCTTGTAAATTGCATGGACTTTGTTTTCATCATTCCACGCTGTTTTCCTGTAAATAAAAAATGAAATTACAAAACCTCCCTGAATGCTGGCTCTTCTAAATGGGGCAACCTTTTTGTTGGATGTATTTACTCGCCAGTCCCGGTCATGGAAGTGCCCTACCACATGGAAGTGGTCCAAGCTGCAGGCACATGGTATGCAGCAGAAACTGGCAGGCAAGGTCGTTTTTCAGGATGTTACTTGCAGCGCAGAGGTGATTGAACATTTTCCAGACCCACATGGGTTCAAATTTGAAGTATTATTTTACTCTGGGAGCAGCTCACTGGAGCGTGATTTATTAAACTACTAGAACCAGCAGGCTCTGGGGGCGCCAACGCCCACTGGAGCAGGTGCTACTCATTTAAAGACTCTGAAAGCTCCACACAGAGTTTACAGAAGCCTCTGAAGAAATGCTCAGGGGAGCATGAAACGCGTCAGGCTTGTAAATTGCATGGACTTTGTTTGCATCATTCCACGCTGTTTTCCTGAAAATAAAAAACGAAATTACAAAACCTCCCTGAATGCTGGCTCTTCTAAATGGGGCAACCTTTTTGTTGGATGTATTTACTGGCCAGTCCCGGTCAGGGAAGAGCCCTACCACATGGAAGTGGTCCAAGCTGCAGGCACATGGTATGCAGCAGAAACTGGCAGGCAAGGTCGTTTTTCAGGATGTTACTTGCAGTGCAGAGGTGATTGAACATTTTCCAGACCCACCCGGGTTCACATTTGAAGTATTATTTTACTCTGGGAGCAGCTCACTGGAGCGTGATTTATTGAACTACTAGAACCAGCAGGCTCTGGGGGCGCCAACGCCCACTGGAGCAGGTGCTACTCATTTAAAGACTCTGAAAGCTCCACACAGAGTTTACAGAAGCCTCTGAAGAAATGCTCAGGGGAGCATGAAACGCGTCAGGCTTGTAAATTGCATGGACTTTGTTTTCATCATTCCACGCTGTTTTCCTGAAAATAAGAAACAAAATTACAAAACCTCCCTGAATGCTGGCTCTTCTAAATGGGGCAACCTTTTTGTTGGATGTATTTACTGGCCAGTCCCCGTCATGGAAGAGCCCTACCACATGGAAGTGGTCCAAGCTGCAGGCACATGGTATGCAGCAGAAACTGGCAGGCAAGGTCGTTTTTCAGGATGTTACTTGCAGCGCAGAGGTGATTGAACATTTTCCAGACCCACCCGGGTTCACATTTGAAGTATTATTTTACTCTGGGAGCAGCTCACTGGAGCGTGATTTATTGAACTACTAGAACCAGCAGGCTCTGGGGGCGCCAACGCCCACTGGAGCAGGTGCTACTCATTTAAAGACTCCGAAAGCTCCACACAGAGTTTACAGAAGCCTCTGAAGAAATGCTCAGGGGAGCATGAAACGCGTCAGGCTTGTAAATTGCATGGACTTTGTTTTCATCATTCCACGCTGTTTTCCTGTAAATAAAAAATGAAATTACAAAACCTCCCTGAATGCTGGCTCTTCTAAATGGGGCAACCTTTTTGTTGGATGTATTTACTGGCCAGTCCCTGTCATGGAAGTGCCCTACCACATGGAAGTGGTCCAAGCTGCAGGCACATGGTATGCAGCAGAAACTGGCAGGCAAGGTCGTTTTTCAGGATGTTACTTGCAGCGCAGAGGTGATTGAACATTTTCCAGACCCACACGGGTTCAAATTTGAAGTATTATTTTACTCTGGGAGCAGCTCACTGGAGCGTGAGTTATTAAACTACTGGAACCAGCAGGCTCTGGGGGCGCCAACGCCCACTGGAGCAGGTGCTACTCATTTAAAGACTCTGAAAGCTCCACACAGAGTTTACAGAAGCCTCTGAAGAAATGCTCAGGGGAGCATGAAACGCGTCAGGCTTGTAAATTGCATGGACTTTATTTTCATCATTCCACGCTGTTTTCCTGAAAATAAAAAACGAAATTACAAAACCTCCCTGAATGCTGGCTCTTCTAAATGGGGCAACCTTTTTGTTGGATGTATTTACTGGCCAGTCCCGGTCAGGGAAGAGCCCTACTACATGGAAGTGGTCCAAGCTGCAAGCACATGGTATGCAGCAGAAACTGGCAGGCAAGGTCGTTTTTCAGGATGTTACTTGCAGCGCAGAGGTGATTGAACATTTTCCAGACCCACACGGGTTCAAATTTGAAGTATTATTTTACTCTAGGAGAAGCTCACTGGAGCGTGATTTATTGAACTACTAGAACCAGCAGGCTCTGGGGGCGCCAACGCCCACTGGAGCAAGTGCTACTCATTTAAAGACTCAGAAAGCTCCACACAGAGTTTACAGAAGCCTCTGAAGAACTGCTCAGGGGAGCATGAAACGCGCCAGGCTTGTAAATTGCATGGACTTTGTTTTCATCATTCCACGCTGTTTTCCTGAAAATAAAAAACGAAATTACAAAACCTCCCTGAATGCTGGCTCTTCTAAATGGGGCAACCTTTTTGTTGGATGTATTTACTGGCCAGTCCCGGTCAGGGAAGAGCCCTACCACATGGAAGTGGTCCAAGCTGCAGGCACATGGTATGCAGCAGAAACCTGCAGGCAAGGTCATTTTTCAGGATGTTACTTGCAGCGCAGAGGTGATTGAACATTTTCCAGACCCACCCGGGTTCACATTTGAAGTATTATTTTACTCTGGGAGCAGCTCACTGGAGCGTGATTTATTGAACTACTAGAACCAGCAGGCTCTGGGGGCGCCAACGCCCACTGGAGCAGGTGCTACTCATTTAAAGACTCTGAAAGCTCCACACAGAGTTTACAGAAGCCTCTGAAGAAATGCTCAGGGGAGCATGAAACGCGCCAGGCTTGTAAATTGCATGGACTTTGTTTTCATCATTCCACGCTGTTTTCCTGAAAATAAAAAACAAAATTACAAAACCTCCCTGAATGCTGGCTCTTCTAAATGGGGCAACCTTTTTGTTGGATGTATTTACTGGCCAGTCCCCGTCATGGAAGAGCCCTACCACATGGAAGTGGTCCAAGCTGCAGGCACATGGTATGCAGCAGAAACCTGCAGGCAAGGTCGTTTTTCAGGATGTTACTTGCAGCGCAGAGGTGATTGAACATTTTCCAGACCCACACGGGTTCAAATTTGAAGTATTATTTTACTCTGGGAGCAGCTCACTGGAGCGTGAGTTATTAAACTACTAGAACCAGCAGGCTCTGGGGGCGCCAACGCCCACTGGAGCAGGTGCCACTCATTTAAAGACTCTGAAAGCTCCACACAGAGTTTACAGAAGCCTCTGAAGAAATGCTCAGGGGAGCATGAAACGCGTCAGGCTTGTAAATTGCAGGGACTTTGTTTTCATCATTCCACGCTGTTTTCCTGAAAATAAAAAACGAAATTACAAAACCTCCCTGAATGCTGGCTCTTCTAAATGGGGCAACCTTTTTGTTGGATGTATTTACTGGCCAGTCCCGGTCAGGGAAGAGCCCTACTACATGGAAGTGGTCCAAGCTGCAAGCACATGGTATGCAGCAGAAACTGGCAGGCAAGGTCGTTTTTCAGGATGTTACTTGCAGCGCAGAGGTGATTGAACATTTTCCAGACCCACACGGGTTCAAATTTGAAGTATTATTTTACTCTAGGAGAAGCTCACTGGAGCGTGATTTATTGAACTACTAGAACCAGCAGGCTCTGGGGGCGCCAACGCCCACTGGAGCAGGTGCTACTCATTTAAAGACTCAGAAAGCTCCACACAGAGTTTACAGAAGCCTCTGAAGAAATGCTCAGGGGAGCATGAAACGCGCCAGGCTTGTAAATTGCATGGACTTTGTTTTCATCATTCCACGCTGTTTTCCTGAAAATAAAAAACGAAATTACAAAACCTCCCTGAATGCTGGCTCTTCTAAATGGGGCAACCTTTTTGTTGGATGTATTTACTGGCCAGTCCCGGTCAGGGAAGAGCCCTACCACATGGAAGTGGTCCAAGCTGCAGGCACATGGTATGCAGCAGAAACTGGCAGGCAAGGTCGTTTTTCAGGATGTTACTTGCAGCGCAGAGGTGATTGAACATTTTCCAGACCCACCCGGGTTCACATTTGAAGTATTATTTTACTCTGGGAGCAGCTCACTGGAGCGTGATTTATTGAACTACTAGAACCAGCAGGCTCTGGGGGCGCCAACGCCCACTGGAGCAGGTGCTACTCATTTAAAGACTCTGAAAGCTCCACACAGAGTTTACAGAAGCCTCTGAAGAAATGCTCAGGGGAGCATGAAACGCGTCAGGCTTGTAAATTGCATGGACTTTGTTTTCATCATTCCACGCTGTTTTCCTGAAAATAAAAAACAAAATTACAAAACCTCCCTGAATGCTGGCTCTTCTAAATGGGGCAACCTTTTTGTTGGATGTATTTACTGGCCAGTCCCCGTCATGGAAGAGCCCTACCACATGGAAGTGGTCCAAGCTGCAGGCACATGGTATGCAGCAGAAACTGGCAGGCAAGGTCGTTTTTCAGGATGTTACTTGCAGCGCAGAGGTGATTGAACATTTTCCAGACCCACACGGGTTCAAATTTGAAGTATTATTTTACTCTGGGAGCAGCTCACTGGAGCGTGAGTTATTAAACTACTAGAACCAGCAGGCTCTGGGGGCGCCAACGCCCACTGGAGCAGGTGCTACTCATTTAAAGACTCTGAAAGCTCCACACAGAGTTTACAGAAGCCTCTGAAGAAATGCTCAGGAGAGCATGAAACGCGTCAGGCTTGTAAATTGCATGGACTTTGTTTTCATCATTCCACGCTGTTTTCCTGAAAATAAAAAACGAAATTACAAAACCTCCCTGAATGCTGGCTCTTCTAAATGGGGCAACCTTTTTGTTGGATGTATTTACTGGCCAGTCCCGGTCAGGGAAGAGCCCTACTACATGGAAGTGGTCCAAGCTGCAAGCACATGGTATGCAGCAGAAACTGGCAGGCAAGGTCGTTTTTCAGGATGTTACTTGCAGCGCAGAGGTGATTGAACATTTTCCAGACCCACACGGGTTCAAATTTGAAGTATTATTTTACTCTAGGAGAAGCTCACTGGAGCGTGATTTATTGAACTACTAGAACCAGCAGGCTCTGGGGGCGCCAACGCCCACTGGAGCAAGTGCTACTCATTTAAAGACTCAGAAAGCTCCACACAGAGTTTACAGAAGCCTCTGAAGAAATGCTCAGGGGAGCATGAAACGCGCCAGGCTTGTAAATTGCATGGACTTTGTTTTCATCATTCCACGCTGTTTTCCTGAAAATAAAAAACGAAATTACAAAACCTCCCTGAATGCTGGCTCTTCTAAATGGAGCAACCTTTTTGTTGGATGTATTTACTGGCCAGTCCCGGTCAGGGAAGAGCCCTACCACATGGAAGTGGTCCAAGCTGCAGGCACATGGTATGCAGCAGAAACCTGCAGGCAAGGTCGTTTTTCAGGATGTTACTTGCAGCGCAGAGGTGATTGAACATTTTCCAGACCCACCCGGGTTCACATTTGAAGTATTATTTTACTCTGGGAGCAGCTCACTGGAGCGTGATTTATTGAACTACTAGAACCAGCAGGCTCTGGGGGCGCCAACGCCCACTGGAGCAGGTGCTACTCATTTAAAGACTCTGAAAGCTCCACACAGAGTTTAGAGAAGCCTCTGAAGAAATGCTCAGGGGAGCATGAAACGCGTCAGGCTTGTAAATTGCATGGACTTTGTTTTCATCATTCCACGCTGTTTTCCTGAAAATAAAAAACAAAATTACAAAACCTCCCTGAATGCTGGCTCTTCTAAATGGGGCAACCTTTTTGTTGGATGTATTTACTGGCCAGTCCCCGTCATGGAAGAGCCCTACCACATGGAAGTGGTCCAAGCTGCAGGCACATGGTATGCAGCAGAAACCTGCAGGCAAGGTCGTTTTTCAGGATGTTACTTGCAGCGCAGAGGTGATTGAACATTTTCCAGACCCACACGGGTTCAAATTTGAAGTATTATTTTACTCTGGGAGCAGCTCACTGGAGCGTGAGTTATTAAACTACTAGAACCAGCAGGCTCTGGGGGCGCCAACGCCCACTGGAGCAGGTGCCACTCATTTAAAGACTCTGAAAGCTCCACACAGAGTTTACAGAAGCCTCTGAAGAAATGCTCAGGGGAGCATGAAACGCGTCAGGCTTGTAAATTGCATGGACTTTGTTTTCATCATTCCACGCTGTTTTCCTGAAAATAAAAAACGAAATTACAAAACCTCCCTGAATGCTGGCTCTTCTAAATGGGGCAACCTTTTTGTTGGATGTATTTACTGGCCAGTCCCGGTCAGGGAAGAGCCCTACTACATGGAAGTGGTCCAAGCTGCAAGCACATGGTATGCAGCAGAAACTGGCAGGCAAGGTCGTTTTTCAGGATGTTACTTGCAGCGCAGAGGTGATTGAACATTTTCCAGACCCACATGGGTTCAAATTTGAAGTATTATTTTACTCTAGGAGAAGCTCACTGGAGCGTGATTTATTGAACTACTAGAACCAGCAGGCTCTGGGGGCGCCAACGCCCACTGGAGCAGGTGCTACTCATTTAAAGACTCAGAAAGCTCCACACAGAGTTTACAGAAGCCTCTGAAGAAATGCTCAGGGGAGCATGAAACGCGCCAGGCTTGTAAATTGCATGGACTTTGTTTTCATCATTCCACGCGGTTTTCCAGAAAAATAAAAAACGAAATTACAAAACCTCCCTGAATGCTGGCTCTTCTAAATGGGGCAACCTTTTTGTTGGATGTATTTACTGGCCAGTCCCGGTCAGGGAAGAGCCCTACCACATGGAAGTGGTCCAAGCTGCAGGCACATGGTATGCAGCAGAAACCTGCAGGCAAGGTCGTTTTTCAGGATGTTACTTGCAGCGCAGAGGTGATTGAACATTTTCCAGACCCACCCGGGTTCACATTTGAAGTATTATTTTACTCTGGGAGCAGCTCACTGGAGCGTGATTTATTGAACTACTAGAACCAGCAGGCTCTGGGGGCGCCAACGCCCACTGGAGCAGGTGCTACTCATTTAAAGACTCTGAAAGCTCCACACAGAGTTTACAGAAGCCTCTCAAGAAATGCTCAGGGGAGCATGAAACGCGTCAGGCTTGTAAATTGCATGGACTTTGTTTTCATCATTCCACGCTGTTTTCCTGAAAATAAAAAACGAAATTACAAAACCTCCCTGAATGCTGGCTCTTCTAAATGGGGCAACCTTTTTGTTGGATGTATTTACTGGCCAGTCCCGGTCAGGGAAGAGCCCTACCACATGGAAGTGGTCCAAGCTGCAGGCACATGGTATGCAGCAGAAACTGGCAGGCAAGGTCGTTTTTCAGGATGTTACTTGCAGCGGAGAGGTGATTGAACATTTTCCAGACCCACACGGGTTCAAATTTGAAGTATTATTTTACTCTGGGAGCAGCTCACTGGAGCGTGATTTATTGAACTACTAGAACCAGCAGGCTCTGGGGGCGCCAACGCCCACTGGAGCAGGTGCTACTCATTTAAAGACTCTGAAAGCTCCACACAGAGTTTACAGAAGCCTCTGAAGAAATGCTCAGGGGAGCATGAAATGCGTCAGGCTTGTAAATTGCATGGACTTTGTTTTCATCATTCCACGCTGTTTTCCTGAAAATAAAAAATGAAATTACAAAACCTCCCTGAATGCTGGCTCTTCTAAATGGGGCAACCTTTTTGTTGGATGTATTTACTGGCCAGTCCCGGTCAGGGAAGAGCCCTACCACATGGAAGTGGTCCAAGCTGCAGGCACATGGTATGCAGCAGAAACCTGCAGGCAAGGTCGTTTTTCAGGATGTTACTTGCAGCGCAGAGGTGATTGAACATTTTCCAGACCCACCCGGGTTCACATTTGAAGTATTATTTTACTCTGGGAGCAGCTCACTGGAGCGTGATTTATTGAACTACTAGAACCAGCAGGCTCTGGGGGCGCCAACGCCCACTGGAGCAGGTGCTACTCATTTAAAGACTCTGAAAGCTCCACACAGAGTTTACAGAAGCCTCTGAAGAAATGCTCAGGGGAGCATGAAATGCGTCAGGCTTGTAAATTGCATAGACTTTGTTTTCATCATTCCACGCTGTTTTCCTGAAAATAAAAAACAAAATTACAAAACCTCCCTGAATGCTGGCTCTTCTAAATGGGGCAACCTTTTTGTTGGATGTATTTACTGGCCAGTCCCGGTCATGGAAGAGCCCTACCACATGGAAGTGGTCCAAGCTGCAGGCACGTGGTATGCAGCAGAAACTGGCAGGCAAGGTCGTTTTTCAGGATGTTACTTGCAGCGCAGAGGTGATTGAACATTTTCCAGACCCACACGGGTTCAAATTTGAAGTATTATTTTACTCTGGGAGCAGCTCACTGGAGCGTGATTTATTAAACTACTAGAACCAGCAGGCTCTGGGGGCGCCGACGCCCACTGGAGCAGGTGCTACTCATTTAAAGACTCTGAAAGCTCCACACAGAGTTTACCGAAGCCTCTGAAGAAATGCTCAGGGGAGCATGAAACACGTCAGGCTTGTAAATTGCATGGACTTTGTTTTCATCATTCCACGCTGTTTTCCTGAAAATAAAAAACGAAATTACAAAACCTCCCTGAATGCTGGCTCTTCTAAATGGGGCAACCATTTTGTTGGATGTATTTACTGGCCAGTCCCGGTCATGGAAGAGCCCTACCACATGGAAGTGGTCCAAGCTGCAGGCACATGGTATGCAGCAGAAACTGGCAGGCAAGGTCGTTTTTCAGGATGTTACTTGCAGCGCAGAGGTGATTGAACATTTTCCAGACCCACACGGGTTCAAATTTGAAGTATTATTTTACTCTGGGAGCAGCTCACTGGAGCGTGATTTATTGAACTACTAGAACCAGCATTCTCTGGGGGCGCCAACGCCCACTGGAGCAGGTCCAACTCATTTAAAGACTCTGAAAGCTCCACACAGAGTTTACAGAAGCCTCTGAAGAAATGCTCAGGGGAGCATGAAACGCGTCAGGCTTGTAAATTGCATGGACTTTGTTTTCATCATTCCACGCTGTTTTCCTGAAAATAAAAAACGAAATTACAAAACCTCCCTCAATGCTGGCTCTTCTAAATGGGGCAACCTTTTTGTTGGATGTATTTACTGGCCAGTACCGGTCAGGGAAGAGCCCTACCACATGGAAGTGGTCCAAGCTGCAGGCACATGGTATGCATCAGAAACCTGCAGGCAAGGTCGTTTTTCAGGATGTTACTTGCAGCGCAGAGGTGATTGAACATTTTCCAGACCCACCCGGGTTCACATTTGAAGTATTATTTTACTCTGGGAGCAGCTCACTGGAGCGTGATTTATTGAACTACTAGAACCAGCAGGCTCTGGGGGCGCCAACGCCCACTGGAGCAGGTGCTACTCATTTAAAGACTCTGAAAGCTCCACACAGAGTTTACAGAAGCCTCTGAAGAAATGCTCAGGGGAGCATGAAACGCGTCAGGCTTGTAAATTGCATGGACTTTGTTTTCATCATTCCACGCTGTTTTCCTGTAAATAAAAAATGAAATTACAAAACCTCCCTGAATGCTGGCTCTTCTAAATGGGGCAACCTTTTTGTTGGATGTATTTACTGGCCAGTCCCGGTCATGGAAGTGCCCTACCACATGGAAGTGGTCCAAGCTGCAGGCACATGGTATGCAGCAGAAACTGGCAGGCAAGGTCGTTTTTCAGGATGTTACTTGCAGCGCAGAGGTGATTGAACATTTTCCAGACCCACATGGGTTCAAATTTGAAGTATTATTTTACTCTGGGAGCAGCTCACTGGAGCGTGATTTATTAAACTACTAGAACCAGCAGGCTCTGGGGGCGCCAACGCCCACTGGAGCAGGTGCTACTCATTTAAAGACTCTGAAAGCTCCACACAGAGTTTACAGAAGCCTCTGAAGAAATGCTCAGGGGAGCATGAAACGCGTCAGGCTTGTAAATTGCATGGACTTTGTTTGCATCATTCCACGCTGTTTTCCTGAAAATAAAAAACGAAATTACAAAACCTCCCTGAATGCTGGCTCTTCTAAATGGGGCAACCTTTTTGTTGGATGTATTTACTGGCCAGTCCCGGTCAGGGAAGAGCCCTACCACATGGAAGTGGTCCAAGCTGCAGGCACATGGTATGCAGCAGAAACTGGCAGGCAAGGTCGTTTTTCAGGATGTTACTTGCAGTGCAGAGGTGATTGAACATTTTCCAGACCCACCCGGGTTCACATTTGAAGTATTATTTTACTCTGGGAGCAGCTCACTGGAGCGTGATTTATTGAACTACTAGAACCAGCAGGCTCTGGGGGCGCCAACGCCCACTGGAGCAGGTGCTACTCATTTAAAGACTCTGAAAGCTCCACACAGAGTTTACAGAAGCCTCTGAAGAAATGCTCAGGGGAGCATGAAACGCGTCAGGCTTGTAAATTGCATGGACTTTGTTTTCATCATTCCACGCTGTTTTCCTGAAAATAAAAAACAAAATTACAAAACCTCCCTGAATGCTGGCTCTTCTAAATGGGGCAACCTTTTTGTTGGATGTATTTACTGGCCAGTCCCCGTCATGGAAGAGCCCTACCACATGGAAGTGGTCCAAGCTGCAGGCACATGGTATGCAGCAGAAACTGGCAGGCAAGGTCGTTTTTCAGGATGTTACTTGCAGCGCAGAGGTGATTGAACATTTTCCAGACCCACCCGGGTTCACATTTGAAGTATTATTTTACTCTGGGAGCAGCTCACTGGAGCGTGATTTATTGAACTACTAGAACCAGCAGGCTCTGGGGGCGCCAACGCCCACTGGAGCAGGTGCTACTCATTTAAAGACTCCGAAAGCTCCACACAGAGTTTACAGAAGCCTCTGAAGAAATGCTCAGGGGAGCATGAAACGCGTCAGGCTTGTAAATTGCATGGACTTTGTTTTCATCATTCCACGCTGTTTTCCTGTAAATAAAAAATGAAATTACAAAACCTCCCTGAATGCTGGCTCTTCTAAATGGGGCAACCTTTTTGTTGGATGTATTTACTGGCCAGTCCCGGTCATGGAAGTGCCCTACCACATGGAAGTGGTCCAAGCTGCAGGCACATGGTATGCAGCAGAAACTGGCAGGCAAGGTCGTTTTTCAGGATGTTACTTGCAGCGCAGAGGTGATTGAACATTTTCCAGACCCACACGGGTTCAAATTTGAAGTATTATTTTACTCTGGGAGCAGCTCACTGGAGCGTGAGTTATTAAACTACTAGAACCAGCAGGCTCTGGGGGCGCCAACGCCCACTGGAGCAGGTGCTACTCATTTAAAGACTCTGAAAGCTCCACACAGAGTTTACAGAAGCCTCTGAAGAAATGCTCAGGGGAGCATGAAACGCGTCAGGCTTGTAAATTGCATGGACTTTATTTTCATCATTCCACGCTGTTTTCCTGAAAATAAAAAACGAAATTACAAAACCTCCCTGAATGCTGGCTCTTCTAAATGGGGCAACCTTTTTGTTGGATGTATTTACTGGCCAGTCCCGGTCAGGGAAGAGCCCTACTACATGGAAGTGGTCCAAGCTGCAAGCACATGGTATGCAGCAGAAACTGGCAGGCAAGGTCGTTTTTCAGGATGTTACTTGCAGCGCAGAGGTGATTGAACATTTTCCAGACCCACACGGGTTCAAATTTGAAGTATTATTTTACTCTAGGAGAAGCTCACTGGAGCGTGATTTATTGAACTACTAGAACCAGCAGGCTCTGGGGGCGCCAACGCCCACTGGAGCAAGTGCTACTCATTTAAAGACTCAGAAAGCTCCACACAGAGTTTACAGAAGCCTCTGAAGAACTGCTCAGGGGAGCATGAAACGCGCCAGGCTTGTAAATTGCATGGACTTTGTTTTCATCATTCCACGCTGTTTTCCTGAAAATAAAAAACGAAATTACAAAACCTCCCTGAATGCTGGCTCTTCTAAATGGGGCAACCTTTTTGTTGGATGTATTTACTGGCCAGTCCCGGTCAGGGAAGAGCCCTACCACATGGAAGTGGTCCAAGCTGCAGGCACATGGTATGCAGCAGAAACCTGCAGGCAAGGTCATTTTTCAGGATGTTACTTGCAGCGCAGAGGTGATTGAACATTTTCCAGACCCACCCGGGTTCACATTTGAAGTATTATTTTACTCTGGGAGCAGCTCACTGGAGCGTGATTTATTGAACTACTAGAACCAGCAGGCTCTGGGGGCGCCAACGCCCACTGGAGCAGGTGCTACTCATTTAAAGACTCTGAAAGCTCCACACAGAGTTTACAGAAGCCTCTGAAGAAATGCTCAGGGGAGCATGAAACGCGTCAGGCTTGTAAATTGCATGGACTTTGTTTTCATCATTCCACGCTGTTTTCCTGAAAATAAAAAACAAAATTACAAAACCTCCCTGAATGCTGGCTCTTCTAAATGGGGCAACCTTTTTGTTGGATGTATTTACTGGCCAGTCCCCGTCATGGAAGAGCCCTACCACATGGAAGTGGTCCAAGCTGCAGGCACATGGTATGCAGCAGAAACCTGCAGGCAAGGTCGTTTTTCAGGATGTTACTTGCAGCGCAGAGGTGATTGAACATTTTCCAGACCCACACGGGTTCAAATTTGAAGTATTATTTTACTCTGGGAGCAGCTCACTGGAGCGTGAGTTATTAAACTACTAGAACCAGCAGGCTCTGGGGGCGCCAACGCCCACTGGAGCAGGTGCCACTCATTTAAAGACTCTGAAAGCTCCACACAGAGTTTACAGAAGCCTCTGAAGAAATGCTCAGGGGAGCATGAAACGCGTCAGGCTTGTAAATTGCATGGACTTTGTTTTCATCATTCCACGCTGTTTTCCTGAAAATAAAAAACGAAATTACAAAACCTCCCTGAATGCTGGCTCTTCTAAATGGGGCAACCTTTTTGTTGGATGTATTTACTGGCCAGTCCCGGTCAGGGAAGAGCCCTACTACATGGAAGTGGTCCAAGCTGCAAGCACATGGTATGCAGCAGAAACTGGCAGGCAAGGTCGTTTTTCAGGATGTTACTTGCAGCGCAGAGGTGATTGAACATTTTCCAGACCCACACGGGTTCAAATTTGAAGTATTATTTTACTCTAGGAGAAGCTCACTGGAGCGTGATTTATTGAACTACTAGAACCAGCAGGCTCTGGGGGCGCCAACGCCCACTGGAGCAGGTGCTACTCATTTAAAGACTCAGAAAGCTCCACACAGAGTTTACAGAAGCCTCTGAAGAAATGCTCAGGGGAGCATGAAACGCGCCAGGCTTGTAAATTGCATGGACTTTGTTTTCATCATTCCACGCTGTTTTCCTGAAAATAAAAAACGAAATTACAAAACCTCCCTGAATGCTGGCTCTTCTAAATGGGGCAACCTTTTTGTTGGATGTATTTACTGGCCAGTCCCGGTCAGGGAAGAGCCCTACCACATGGAAGTGGTCCAAGCTGCAGGCACATGGTATGCAGCAGAAACTGGCAGGCAAGGTCGTTTTTCAGGATGTTACTTGCAGCGCAGAGGTGATTGAACATTTTCCAGACCCACCCGGGTTCACATTTGAAGTATTATTTTACTCTGGGAGCAGCTCACTGGAGCGTGATTTATTGAACTACTAGAACCAGCAGGCTCTGGGGGCGCCAACGCCCACTGGAGCAGGTGCTACTCATTTAAAGACTCTGAAAGCTCCACACAGAGTTTACAGAAGCCTCTGAAGAAATGCTCAGGGGAGCATGAAACGCGTCAGGCTTGTAAATTGCATGGACTTTGTTTTCATCATTCCACGCTGTTTTCCTGAAAATAAAAAACAAAATTACAAAACCTCCCTGAATGCTGGCTCTTCTAAATGGGGCAACCTTTTTGTTGGATGTATTTACTGGCCAGTCCCCGTCATGGAAGAGCCCTACCACATGGAAGTGGTCCAAGCTGCAGGCACATGGTATGCAGCAGAAACTGGCAGGCAAGGTCGTTTTTCAGGATGTTACTTGCAGCGCAGAGGTGATTGAACATTTTCCAGACCCACCCGGGTTCACATTTGAAGTATTATTTTACTCTGGGAGCAGCTCACTGGAGCGTGATTTATTGAACTACTAGAACCAGCAGGCTCTGGGGGCGCCAACGCCCACTGGAGCAGGTGCTACTCATTTAAAGACTCTGAAAGCTCCACACAGAGTTTACAGAAGCCTCTGAAGAAATGCTCAGGGGAGCATGAAATGCGTCAGGCTTGTAAATTGCATGGACTTTGTTTTCATCATTCCACGCTGTTTTCCTGAAAATAAAAAATGAAATTACAAAACCTCCCTGAATGCTGGCTCTTCTAAATGGGGCAACCTTTTTGTTGGATGTATTTACTGGCCAGTCCCGGTCAGGGAAGAGCCCTACCACATGGAAGTGGTCCAAGCTGCAGGCACATGGTATGCAGCAGAAACCTGCAGGCAAGGTCGTTTTTCAGGATGTTACTTGCAGCGCAGAGGTGATTGAACATTTTCCAGACCCACCCGGGTTCACATTTGAAGTATTATTTTACTCTGGGAGCAGCTCACTGGAGCGTGATTTATTGAACTACTAGAACCAGCAGGCTCTGGGGGCGCCAACGCCCACTGGAGCAGGTGCTACTCATTTAAAGACTCTGAAAGCTCCACACAGAGTTTACAGAAGCCTCTGAAGAAATGCTCAG
This sequence comes from Lissotriton vulgaris, assembly GCF_964263255.1. NCBI lineage: Eukaryota > Metazoa > Chordata > Amphibia > Caudata > Salamandridae > Lissotriton > Lissotriton vulgaris. Next base: position 264,216 of record NW_028254399.1, on the reverse strand, counting down.
GGGAGCATGAAATGCGTCAGGCTTGTAAATTGCATAGACTTTGTTTTCATCATTCCACGCTGTTTTCCTGAAAATAAAAAACAAAATTACAAAACCTCCCTGAATGCTGGCTCTTCTAAATGGGGCAACCTTTTTGTTGGATGTATTTACTGGCCAGTCCCGGTCATGGAAGAGCCCTACCACATGGAAGTGGTCCAAGCTGCAGGCACGTGGTATGCAGCAGAAACTGGCAGGCAAGGTCGTTTTTCAGGATGTTACTTGCAGCGCAGAGGTGATTGAACATTTTCCAGACCCACACGGGTTCAAATTTGAAGTATTATTTTACTCTGGGAGCAGCTCACTGGAGCGTGATTTATTAAACTACTAGAACCAGCAGGCTCTGGGGGCGCCGACGCCCACTGGAGCAGGTGCTACTCATTTAAAGACTCTGAAAGCTCCACACAGAGTTTACCGAAGCCTCTGAAGAAATGCTCAGGGGAGCATGAAACACGTCAGGCTTGTAAATTGCATGGACTTTGTTTTCATCATTCCACGCTGTTTTCCTGAAAATAAAAAACGAAATTACAAAACCTCCCTGAATGCTGGCTCTTCTAAATGGGGCAACCATTTTGTTGGATGTATTTACTGGCCAGTCCCGGTCATGGAAGAGCCCTACCACATGGAAGTGGTCCAAGCTGCAGGCACATGGTATGCAGCAGAAACTGGCAGGCAAGGTCGTTTTTCAGGATGTTACTTGCAGCGCAGAGGTGATTGAACATTTTCCAGACCCACACGGGTTCAAATTTGAAGTATTATTTTACTCTGGGAGCAGCTCACTGGAGCGTGATTTATTGAACTACTAGAACCAGCATTCTCTGGGGGTGCCAACGCCCACTGGAGCAGGTCCAACTCATTTAAAGACTCTGAAAGCTCCACACAGAGTTTACAGAAGCCTCTGAAGAAATGCTCAGGGGAGCATGAAACGCGTCAGGCTTGTAAATTGCATGGACTTTGTTTTCATCATTCCACGCTGTTTTCCTGAAAATAAAAAACGAAATTACAAAACCTCCCTCAATGCTGGCTCTTCTAAATGGGGCAACCTTTTTGTTGGATGTATTTACTGGCCAGTACCGGTCAGGGAAGAGCCCTACCACATGGAAGTGGTCCAAGCTGCAGGCACATGGTATGCATCAGAAACCTGCAGGCAAGGTCGTTTTTCAGGATGTTACTTGCAGCGCAGAGGTGATTGAACATTTTCCAGACCCACCCGGGTTCACATTTGAAGTATTATTTTACTCTGGGAGCAGCTCACTGGAGCGTGATTTATTGAACTACTAGAACCAGCAGGCTCTGGGGGCGCCAACGCCCACTGGAGCAGGTGCTACTCATTTAAAGACTCTGAAAGCTCCACACAGAGTTTACAGAAGCCTCTGAAGAAATGCTCAGGGGAGCATGAAACGCGTCAGGCTTGTAAATTGCATGGACTTTGTTTTCATCATTCCACGCTGTTTTCCTGTAAATAAAAAATGAAATTACAAAACCTCCCTGAATGCTGGCTCTTCTAAATGGGGCAACCTTTTTGTTGGATGTATTTACTGGCCAGTCCCGGTCATGGAAGTGCCCTACCACATGGAAGTGGTCCAAGCTGCAGGCACATGGTATGCAGCAGAAACTGGCAGGCAAGGTCGTTTTTCAGGATGTTACTTGCAGCGCAGAGGTGATTGAACATTTTCCAGACCCACATGGGTTCAAATTTGAAGTATTATTTTACTCTGGGAGCAGCTCACTGGAGCGTGATTTATTAAACTACTAGAACCAGCAGGCTCTGGGGGCGCCAACGCCCACTGGAGCAGGTGCTACTCATTTAAAGACTCTGAAAGCTCCACACAGAGTTTACAGAAGCCTCTGAAGAAATGCTCAGGGGAGCATGAAACGCGTCAGGCTTGTAAATTGCATGGACTTTGTTTGCATCATTCCACGCTGTTTTCCTGAAAATAAAAAACGAAATTACAAAACCTCCCTGAATGCTGGCTCTTCTAAATGGGGCAACCTTTTTGTTGGATGTATTTACTGGCCAGTCCCGGTCAGGGAAGAGCCCTACCACATGGAAGTGGTCCAAGCTGCAGGCACATGGTATGCAGCAGAAACTGGCAGGCAAGGTCGTTTTTCAGGATGTTACTTGCAGTGCAGAGGTGATTGAACATTTTCCAGACCCACCCGGGTTCACATTTGAAGTATTATTTTACTCTGGGAGCAGCTCACTGGAGCGTGATTTATTGAACTACTAGAACCAGCAGGCTCTGGGGGCGCCAACGCCCACTGGAGCAGGTGCTACTCATTTAAAGACTCTGAAAGCTCCACACAGAGTTTACAGAAGCCTCTGAAGAAATGCTCAGGGGAGCATGAAACGCGTCAGGCTTGTAAATTGCATGGACTTTGTTTTCATCATTCCACGCTGTTTTCCTGAAAATAAAAAACAAAATTACAAAACCTCCCTGAATGCTGGCTCTTCTAAATGGGGCAACCTTTTTGTTGGATGTATTTACTGGCCAGTCCCCGTCATGGAAGAGCCCTACCACATGGAAGTGGTCCAAGCTGCAGGCACATGGTATGCAGCAGAAACTGGCAGGCAAGGTCGTTTTTCAGGATGTTACTTGCAGCGCAGAGGTGATTGAACATTTTCCAGACCCACCCGGGTTCACATTTGAAGTATTATTTTACTCTGGGAGCAGCTCACTGGAGCGTGATTTATTGAACTACTAGAACCAGCAGGCTCTGGGGGCGCCAACGCCCACTGGAGCAGGTGCTACTCATTTAAAGACTCCGAAAGCTCCACACAGAGTTTACAGAAGCCTCTGAAGAAATGCTCAGGGGAGCATGAAACGCGTCAGGCTTGTAAATTGCATGGACTTTGTTTTCATCATTCCACGCTGTTTTCCTGTAAATAAAAAATGAAATTACAAAACCTCCCTGAATGCTGGCTCTTCTAAATGGGGCAACCTTTTTGTTGGATGTATTTACTGGCCAGTCCCGGTCATGGAAGTGCCCTACCACATGGAAGTGGTCCAAGCTGCAGGCACATGGTATGCAGCAGAAACTGGCAGGCAAGGTCGTTTTTCAGGATGTTACTTGCAGCGCAGAGGTGATTGAACATTTTCCAGACCCACACGGGTTCAAATTTGAAGTATTATTTTACTCTGGGAGCAGCTCACTGGAGCGTGAGTTATTAAACTACTAGAACCAGCAGGCTCTGGGGGCGCCAACGCCCACTGGAGCAGGTGCTACTCATTTAAAGACTCTGAAAGCTCCACACAGAGTTTACAGAAGCCTCTGAAGAAATGCTCAGGGGAGCATGAAACGCGTCAGGCTTGTAAATTGCATGGACTTTATTTTCATCATTCCACGCTGTTTTCCTGAAAATAAAAAACGAAATTACAAAACCTCCCTGAATGCTGGCTCTTCTAAATGGGGCAACCTTTTTGTTGGATGTATTTACTGGCCAGTCCCGGTCAGGGAAGAGCCCTACTACATGGAAGTGGTCCAAGCTGCAAGCACATGGTATGCAGCAGAAACTGGCAGGCAAGGTCGTTTTTCAGGATGTTACTTGCAGCGCAGAGGTGATTGAACATTTTCCAGACCCACACGGGTTCAAATTTGAAGTATTATTTTACTCTAGGAGAAGCTCACTGGAGCGTGATTTATTGAACTACTAGAACCAGCAGGCTCTGGGGGCGCCAACGCCCACTGGAGCAAGTGCTACTCATTTAAAGACTCAGAAAGCTCCACACAGAGTTTACAGAAGCCTCTGAAGAACTGCTCAGGGGAGCATGAAACGCGCCAGGCTTGTAAATTGCATGGACTTTGTTTTCATCATTCCACGCTGTTTTCCTGAAAATAAAAAACGAAATTACAAAACCTCCCTGAATGCTGGCTCTTCTAAATGGGGCAACCTTTTTGTTGGATGTATTTACTGGCCAGTCCCGGTCAGGGAAGAGCCCTACCACATGGAAGTGGTCCAAGCTGCAGGCACATGGTATGCAGCAGAAACCTGCAGGCAAGGTCATTTTTCAGGATGTTACTTGCAGCGCAGAGGTGATTGAACATTTTCCAGACCCACCCGGGTTCACATTTGAAGTATTATTTTACTCTGGGAGCAGCTCACTGGAGCGTGATTTATTGAACTACTAGAACCAGCAGGCTCTGGGGGCGCCAACGCCCACTGGAGCAGGTGCTACTCATTTAAAGACTCTGAAAGCTCCACACAGAGTTTACAGAAGCCTCTGAAGAAATGCTCAGGGGAGCATGAAACGCGTCAGGCTTGTAAATTGCATGGACTTTGTTTTCATCATTCCACGCTGTTTTCCTGAAAATAAAAAACAAAATTACAAAACCTCCCTGAATGCTGGCTCTTCTAAATGGGGCAACCTTTTTGTTGGATGTATTTACTGGCCAGTCCCCGTCATGGAAGAGCCCTACCACATGGAAGTGGTCCAAGCTGCAGGCACATGGTATGCAGCAGAAACCTGCAGGCAAGGTCGTTTTTCAGGATGTTACTTGCAGCGCAGAGGTGATTGAACATTTTCCAGACCCACACGGGTTCAAATTTGAAGTATTATTTTACTCTGGGAGCAGCTCACTGGAGCGTGAGTTATTAAACTACTAGAACCAGCAGGCTCTGGGGGCGCCAACGCCCACTGGAGCAGGTGCCACTCATTTAAAGACTCTGAAAGCTCCACACAGAGTTTACAGAAGCCTCTGAAGAAATGCTCAGGGGAGCATGAAACGCGTCAGGCTTGTAAATTGCATGGACTTTGTTTTCATCATTCCACGCTGTTTTCCTGAAAATAAAAAACGAAATTACAAAACCTCCCTGAATGCTGGCTCTTCTAAATGGGGCAACCTTTTTGTTGGATGTATTTACTGGCCAGTCCCGGTCAGGGAAGAGCCCTACTACATGGAAGTGGTCCAAGCTGCAAGCACATGGTATGCAGCAGAAACTGGCAGGCAAGGTCGTTTTTCAGGATGTTACTTGCAGCGCAGAGGTGATTGAACATTTTCCAGACCCACACGGGTTCAAATTTGAAGTATTATTTTACTCTAGGAGAAGCTCACTGGAGCGTGATTTATTGAACTACTAGAACCAGCAGGCTCTGGGGGCGCCAACGCCCACTGGAGCAGGTGCTACTCATTTAAAGACTCAGAAAGCTCCACACAGAGTTTACAGAAGCCTCTGAAGAAATGCTCAGGGGAGCATGAAACGCGCCAGGCTTGTAAATTGCATGGACTTTGTTTTCATCATTCCACGCTGTTTTCCTGAAAATAAAAAACGAAATTACAAAACCTCCCTGAATGCTGGCTCTTCTAAATGGGGCAACCTTTTTGTTGGATGTATTTACTGGCCAGTCCCGGTCAGGGAAGAGCCCTACCACATGGAAGTGGTCCAAGCTGCAGGCACATGGTATGCAGCAGAAACTGGCAGGCAAGGTCGTTTTTCAGGATGTTACTTGCAGCGCAGAGGTGATTGAACATTTTCCAGACCCACCCGGGTTCACATTTGAAGTATTATTTTACTCTGGGAGCAGCTCACTGGAGCGTGATTTATTGAACTACTAGAACCAGCAGGCTCTGGGGGCGCCAACGCCCACTGGAGCAGGTGCTACTCATTTAAAGACTCTGAAAGCTCCACACAGAGTTTACAGAAGCCTCTGAAGAAATGCTCAGGGGAGCATGAAACGCGTCAGGCTTGTAAATTGCATGGACTTTGTTTTCATCATTCCACGCTGTTTTCCTGAAAATAAAAAACAAAATTACAAAACCTCCCTGAATGCTGGCTCTTCTAAATGGGGCAACCTTTTTGTTGGATGTATTTACTGGCCAGTCCCCGTCATGGAAGAGCCCTACCACATGGAAGTGGTCCAAGCTGCAGGCACATGGTATGCAGCAGAAACTGGCAGGCAAGGTCGTTTTTCAGGATGTTACTTGCAGCGCAGAGGTGATTGAACATTTTCCAGACCCACCCGGGTTCACATTTGAAGTATTATTTTACTCTGGGAGCAGCTCACTGGAGCGTGATTTATTGAACTACTAGAACCAGCAGGCTCTGGGGGCGCCAACGCCCACTGGAGCAGGTGCTACTCATTTAAAGACTCAGAAAGCTCCACACAGAGTTTACAGAAGCCTCTGAAGAAATGCTCAGGGGAGCATGAAACGCGCCAGGCTTGTAAATTGCATGGACTTTGTTTTCATCATTCCACGCTGTTTTCCTGAAAATAAAAAACGAAATTACAAAACCTCCCTGAATGCTGGCTCTTCTAAATGGGGCAACCTTTTTGTTGGATGTATTTACTGGCCAGTCCCGGTCAGGGAAGAGCCCTACCACATGGAAGTGGTCCAAGCTGCAGGCACATGGTATGCAGCAGAAACCTGCAGGCAAGGTCGTTTTTCAGGATGTTACTTGCAGCGCAGAGGTGATTGAACATTTTCCAGACCCACCCGGGTTCACATTTGAAGTATTATTTTACTCTGGGAGCAGCTCACTGGAGCGTGATTTATTGAACTACTAGAACCAGCAGGCTCTGGGGGCGCCAACGCCCACTGGAGCAGGTGCTACTCATTTAAAGACTCTGAAAGCTCCACACAGAGTTTACAGAAGCCTCTGAAGAAATGCTCAGGGGAGCATGAAACGCGTCAGGCTTGTAAATTGCATGGACTTTGTTTTCATCATTCCACGCTGTTTTCCTGAAAATAAAAAACGAAATTACAAAACCTCCCTGAATGCTGGCTCTTCTAAATGGGGCAACCTTTTTGTTGGATGTATTTACTGGCCAGTCCCGGTCAGGGAAGAGCCCTACCACATGGAAGTGGTCCAAGCTGCAGGCACATGGTATGCAGCAGAAACCTGCAGGCAAGGTCGTTTTTCAGGATGTTACTTGCAGCGCAGAGGTGATTGAACATTTTCCAGACCCACCCGGGTTCACATTTGAAGTATTATTTTACTCTGGGAGCAGCTCACTGGAGCGTGATTTATTGAACTACTAGAACCAGCAGGCTCTGGGGGCGCCAACGCCCACTGGAGCAGGTGCTACTCATTTAAAGACTCTGAAAGCTCCACACAGAGTTTACAGAAGCCTCTGAAGAAATGCTCAGGGAAGCATGAAACGCGTCAGGCTTGTAAATTGCATGGACTTTGTTTTCATCATTCCACGCTGTTTTCCTGAAAATAAAAAACGAAATTACAAAACCTCCCTGAATGCTGGCTCTTCTAAATGGGGCAACCTTTTTGTTTGATGTATTTACTGGCCAGTCCCCGTCATGGAAGAGCCCTACCACATGGAAGTGGTCCAAGCTGCAGGCACATGGTATGCAGCAGAAACTGGCAGGCAAGGTCGTTTTTCAGGATGTTACTTGCAGCGCAGAGGTGATTGAACATTTTCCAGACCCACACGGGTTCAAATTTAAAGTATTATTTTACTCTGGGAGCAGCTCACTGGAGCGTGATTTATTGAACTACTAGAACCAGCAGGCTCTGGGGGCGCCAACGCCCTCTGGAGCAGGTCCGACTCATTTAAAGACTCTGAAAGCTCCACACAGAGTTTACAGAAGCCTCTGAAGAAATGCTCAGGGGAGCATGAAACGCGTCAGGCTTGTAAATTGCATGGACTTTGTTTTCATCATTCTACGCTGTTTTCCTGAAAATAAAAAACGAAATTACAAAACCTCCCTCAATGCTGGCTCTTCTAAATGGGGCAACCTTTTTGTTGGATGTATTTACTGGCCAGTCCCGGTCAGGGAAGAGCCCTACCACATGGAAGTGGTCCAAGCTGCAGGCACATGGTATGCAGCAGAAACCTGCAGGCAAGGTCGTTTTTCAGGATGTTACTTGCAGCGCAGAGGTGATTGAACATTTTCCAGACCCACCCGGGTTCACATTTGAAGTATTATTTTACTCTGGGAGCAGCTCACTGGAGCGTGATTTATTGAACTACTAGAACCAGCAGGCTCTGGGGGCGCCAACGCCCACTGGAGCAGGTGCTACTCATTTAAAGACTCTGAAAGCTCCACACAGAGTTTACAGAAGCCTCTGAAGAAATGCTCAGGGGAGCATGAAACGCGTCAGGCTTGTAAATTGCATGGACTTTGTTTTCATCATTCCACGCTGTTTTCCTGTAAATAAAAAATGAAATTACAAAACCTCCCTGAATGCTGGCTCTTCTAAATGGGGCAACCTTTTTGTTGGATGTATTTACTGGCCAGTCCCGGTCATGGAAGTGCCCTACCACATGGAAGTGGTCCAAGCTGCAGGCACATGGTATGCAGCAGAAACTGGCAGGCAAGGTCGTTTTTCAGGATGTTACTTGCAGCGCAGAGGTGATTGAACATTTTCCAGACCCACACGGGTTCAAATTTGAAGTATTATTTTACTCTGGGAGCAGCTCACTGGAGCGTGATTTATTAAACTACTAGAACCAGCAGGCTCTGGGGGCGCCAACGCCCACTGGAGCAGGTGCTACTCATTTAAAGACTCTGAAAGCTCCACACAGAGTTTACAGAAGCCTCTGAAGAAATGCTCAGGGGAGCATGAAACGCGTCAGGCTTGTAAATTGCATGGACTTTGTTTACATCATTCCACGCTGTTTTCCTGAAAATAAAAAACGAAATTACAAAACCTCCCTGAATGCTGGCTCTTCTAAATGGGGCAACCTTTTTGTTGGATGTATTTACTGGCCAGTCCCGGTCAGGGAAGAGCCCTACCACATGGAAGTGGTCCAAGCTGCAGGCACATGGTATGCAGCAGAAACCTGCAGGCAAGGTCGTTTTTCAGGATGTTACTTGCAGCGCAGAGGTGATTGAACATTTTCCAGACCCACCCGGGTTCACATTTGAAGTATTATTTTACTCTGGGAGCAGCTCACTGGAGCGTGAGTTATTAAACTACTAGAACCAGCAGGCTCTGGGGGCGCCAACGCCCACTGGAGCAGGTGCTACTCATTTAAAGACTCAGAAAGCTCCACACAGAGTTTACAGAAGCCTCTGAAGAAATGCTCAGGGGAGCATGAAACGCGTCAGGCTTGTAAATTGCATGGACTTTGTTTTCATCATTCCACGCTGTTTTCCTGAAAATAAAAAACAAAATTACAAAACCTCCCTGAATGCTGGCTCTTCTAAATGGGGCAACCTTTTTGTTGGATGTATTTACTGGCCAGTCCCGGTCAGGGAAGAGCCCTACTACATGGAAGTGGTCCAAGCTGCAAGCACATGGTATGCAGCAGAAACTGGCAGGCAAGGTCGTTTTTCAGGATGTTACTTGCAGCGCAGAGGTGATTGAACATTTTCCAGACCCACACGGGTTCAAATTTGAAGTATTATTTTACTCTAGGAGCAGCTCACTGGAGCGTGATTTATTGAACTACTAGAACCAGCAGGCTCTGGGGGCGCCAACGCCCACTGGAGCAGGTGCTACTCATTTAAAGACTCAGAAAGCTCCACACAGAGTTTACAGAAGCCTCTGAAGAAATGCTCAGGGGAGCATGAAACGCGTCAGGCTTGTAAATTGCATGGACTTTGTTTTCATCATTCCACGCTGTTTTCCTGAAAATAAAAAACGAAATTACAAAACCTCCCTGAATGCTGGCTCTTCTAAATGGGGCAACCTTTTTGTTGGATGTATTTACTGGCCAGTCCCGGTCAGGGAAGAGCCCTACCACATGGAAGTGGTCCAAGCTGCAGGCACATGGTATGCAGCAGAAACCTGCAGGCAAGGTCGTTTTTCAGGATGTTGCTTGCAGCGCAGAGGTGATTGAACATTTTCCAGACCCACCCGGGTTCACATTTGAAGTATTATTTTACTCTGGGAGCAGCTCACTGGAGCGTGATTTATTGAACTACTAGAACCAGCAGGCTCTGGGGGCGCCAACGCCCACTGGAGCAGGTGCTACTCATTTAAAGACTCTGAAAGCTCCACACAGAGTTTACAGAAGCCTCTGAAGAAATGCTCAGGGGAGCATGAAACGCGTCAGGCTTGTAAATTGCATGGATTTTGTTTTCATCATTCCACGCTGTTTTCCTGAAAATAAAAAACGAAATTACAAAACCTCCCTGAATGCTGGCTCTTCTAAATGGGGCAACCTTTTTGTTGGATGTATTTACTGGCCAGTCCCGGTCAGGGAAGAGCCCTACCACATGGAAGTGGTCCAAGCTGCAGGCACATGGTATGCAGCAGAAACCTGCAGGCAAGGTCGTTTTTCAGGATGTTACTTGCAGCGCAGAGGTGATTGAACATTTTCCAGACCCACCCGGGTTCACATTTGAAGTATTATTTTACTCTGGGAGCAGCTCACTGGAGCGTGATTTATTGAACTACTAGAACCAGCAGGCTCTGGGGGCGCCAACGCCCACTGGAGCAGGTGCTACTCATTTAAAGACTCTGAAAGCTCCACACAGAGTTTACAGAAGCCTCTGAAGAAATGCTCAGGGAAGCATGAAACGTGTCAGGCTTGTAAATTGCATGGACTTTGTTTTCATCATTCCACGCTGTTTTCCTGAAAATAAAAAACGAAATTACAAAACCTCCCTGAATGCTGGCTCTTCTAAATGGGGCAACCTTTTTGTTTGATGTATTTACTGGCCAGTCCCCGTCATGGAAGAGCCCTACCACATGGAAGTGGTCCAAGCTGCAGGCACATGGTATGCAGCAGAAACTGGCAGGCAAGGTCGTTTTTCAGGATGTTACTTGCAGCGCAGAGGTGATAGAACATTTTCCAGACCCACACGGGTTCAAATTTAAAGTATTATTTTACTCTGGGAGCAGCTCACTGGAGCGTGATTTATTGAACTACTAGAACCAGCAGGCTCTGGGGGCGCCAACGCCCTCTGGAGCAGGTCCGACTCATTTAAAGACTCTGAAAGCTCCACACAGAGTTTACAGAAGCCTCTGAAGAAATGCTCAGGGGAGCATGAAACGCGTCAGGCTTGTAAATTGCATGGACTTTGTTTTCATCATTCCACGCTGTTTTCCTGAAAATAAAAAACGAAATTACAAAACCTCCCTCAATGCTGGCTCTTCTAAATGGGGCAACCTTTTTGTTGGATGTATTTACTGGCCAGTCCCGGTCAGGGAAGAGCCCTACCACATGGAAGTGGTCCAAGCTGCAGGCACATGGTATGCAGCAGAAACTGGCAGGCAAGGTCGTTTTTCAGGATGTTACTTGCAGCGCAGAGGTGATTGAACATTTTCCAGACCCACACGGGTTCAAATTTGAAGTATTATTTTACTCTGGGAGCAGTTCACTGGAGCGTGATTTATTGAACTACTAGAACCAGCAGGCTCTGGGGGCACCAACGCCCACTGGAGCAGGTGCAACTCATTTAAAGACTCTGAAAGCTCCACACAAAGTTTACAGAAGCCTCTGAAGAAATGCTCAGGGGAGCATGAAACGCGTCAGGCTTGTAAATTGCATGGACTTTGTTTTCATCATTCCACGCTGTTTTCCTGAAAATAAAAAACGAAATTACAAAACCTCCCTGAATGCTGGCTCTTCTAAATGGGGCAACCTTTTTGTTTGATGTATTTACTGGCCAGTCCCCGTCATGGAAGAGCCCTACCACATGGAAGTGGTCCAAGCTGCAGGCACATGGTATGCAGCAGAAACTGGCAGGCAAGGTCGTTTTTCAGGATGTTACTTGCAGCGCAGAGGTGATTGAACATTTTCCAGACCCACCCGGGTTCAAATTTGAAGTATTATTTTACTCTGGGAGCGGCTCACTGGAGCGTGATTTATTGAACTACTAGAACCAGCAGGCTCTGGAGCGCCAACGCCCTCTGGAGCAGGTCCGACTCATTTAAAGACTCTGAAAGCTCCACACAGAGTTTACAGAAGCCTCTGAAGAAATGCTCAGGGGAGCATGAAACGCGTCAGGCTTGTAAATTGCATGGACTTTGTTTTCATCATTCCACGCTGTTTTCCTGAAAATAAAAAACGAAATTACAAAACCTCCCTGAATGCTGGCTCTTCTAAATGGGGCAACCTTTTTGTTGGATGTATTTACTGGCCAGTCCCGGTCAGGGAAGAGCCCTACCACATGGAAGTGGTCCAAGCTGCAGGCACATGGTATGCAGCAGAAACTGGCAGGCAAGGTCGTTTTTTCAGGATGTTACTTGCAGCGCAGAGGTGATTGAACATTTTCCAGACCCACCCGGGTTCAAATTTGAAGTATTATTTTACTCTGGGAGCAGCTCTCTGGAGCGTGATTTATTGAAATACTAGAAGCAGCAGGCTCGGGGGGTGCCAACGCCCACTGGAGCAGGTGCTACTCATTTAAAGACTCTGAAAGCTCCACACAGAGTTTACAGAAGCCTCTGAAGAAATGCTCAGGGGAGCATGAAACGCGTCAGGCTTGTAAATTGCATGGACTTTGTTTTCATCATTCCACGCTGTTTTCCTGAAAATAAAAAACGAAATTACAAAACCTCCCTGAATGCTGGCTCTTCAAAATGGGGCAACCTTTTTGTTGGATGTATTTACTGGCCAGTCCCGGTCAGGGAAGAGCCCTACCACATGGAAGTGGTCCAAGCTGCAGGCACATGGTATGCAGGAGAAACTGGCAGGCAAGGTCGTTTTTCAGGATGTTACTTGCAGCGCAGAGGTGATTGAACATTTTCCAGACCCACACGGGTTCAAATTTGAAGTATTATTTTACTCTGGGAGCAGCTCACTGGAGCGTGATTTATTGAACTACTAGAACCAGCAGGCTCTGGGGGCGCCAACGCCCACTGGAGCAGGTGCTACTCATTTAAAGACTCTGAAAGCTCCACGCAGAGTATACAGAAGCCTCTGAAGAAATGCTCAGGGGAGCATGAAACGCGTCAGGCTTGTAAATTGCATGGACTTTGTTTTCATCATTCCACGCTGTTTTCCTGAAAATAAAAAACGAAATTACAAAACCTCCCTGAATGCTGGCTCTTCTAAATGGGCCAACCTTTTTGTTGGATGTATTTACTGGCCAGTCCCGGTCAGTGAAGAGCCCTACCACATGGAAGTGGTCCAAGCTGCAGGCACATGGTATGCAGGAGAAACTGGCAGGCAAGGTCGTTTTTCAGGATGTTACTTGCAGCGCAGAGGTGATTGAACATTTTCCAGACCCACACGGGTTCAAATTTGAAGTATTATTTTACTCTGGGAGCAGCTCACTGGAGCGTGATTTATTGAACTACTAGAACCAGCAGGCTCTGGGGGCGCCAACGCCCACTGGAGCAGGTGCTACTCATTTAAAGACTCTGAAAGCTCCACACAGAGTTTACAGAAGCCTCTGAAGAAATGCTCAGGGGAGCATGAAACGCGTCAGGCTTGTAAATTGCATGGACTTTGTTTTCATCATTCCACGCTGTTTTCCTGAAAATAAAAAACGAAATTACAAAACCTCCCTCAATGCTGGCTCTTCTAAATGGGGCAACCTTTTTGTTGGATGTATTTACTGGCCAGTCCTGGTCAGGGAAGAGCCCTACCACATGGAAGTGGTCCAAGCTGCAGGCACATGGTATGCAGCAGAAACCTGCGGGCAAGGTCGTTTTTCAGGATGTTACTTGCAGCGCAGAGGTGATTGAACATTTTCCAGACCCACCCGGGTTCACATTTGAAGTATTATTTTACTCTGGGAGCAGCTCACTGGAGCGTGATTTATTGAACTACTAGAACCAGCAGGCTCTGGGGGCGACAACGCCCACTGGAGCAGGTGCTACTCATTTAAAGACTCTGAAAGCTCCACACAGAGTTTACAGAAGCCTCTGAAGAAATGCTCAGGGGAGCATGAAACGCGTCAGGCTTGTAAATTGCATGGACTTTGTTTTCATCATTCCACGCTGTTTTCCTGTAAATAAAAAATGAAATTACAAAACCTCCCTGAATGCTGGCTCTTCTAAATGGGGCAACCTTTTTGTTGGATGTATTTACTGGCCAGTCCCGGTCATGAAAGTGCCCTACCACATGGAAGTGGTCCAAGCTGCAGGCACATGGTATGCAGCAGAAACTGGCAGACAAGGTCGTTTTTCAGGATGTTACTTGCAGCGCAGAGGTGATTGAACATTTTCCAGACCCACACGGGTTCAAATTTGAAGTATTATTTTACTGTGGGAGCAGCTCACTGGAGCGTGATTTATTAAACTACTAGAACCAGCAGGCTCTGGGGGCGCCAACGCCCACTGGAGCAGGTGCTACTCATTTAAAGACTCTGAAAGCTCCACATAGAGTTTACAGAAGCCTCTGAAGAAATGCTCAGGGGAGCATGAAACGCGTCAGGCTTGTAAATTGCATGGACTTTGTTTTCATCATTCCACGCTGTTTTCCTGAAAATAAAAAACGAAATTACAAAACCTCCCTGAATGCTGGCTCTTCTAAATGGGGCAACCTTTTTGTTGGATGTATTTACTGGCCAGTCCCGGTCAGGGAAGAGCCCTACCACATGGAAGTGGTCCAAGCTGCAGGCACATGGTATGCAGCAGAAACTGGCAGGCAAGGTCGTTTTTCAGGATGTTACTTGGAGCGCAGAGGTGATTGAACATTTTCCAGACCCACCCGGGTTCAAATTTGAAGTATTATTTTACTCTGGGAGCGGCTCACTGGAGCGTGATTTATTGAACTACTAGAACCAGCAGGCTCTGGGGGCGCCAACGCCCACTGGAGCAGGTGCTACTCATTTAAAGACTCTGAAAGCTCCACACGGAGTTTACAGAAGCCTCTGAAGAAATGCTCAGGGGAGCATGAAACGCGTCAGGCTTGTAAATTGCATGGACTTTGTTTGCATCATTCCACGCTGTTTTCCTGAAAATAAAAAATGAAATTACAAAACCTCCCTGAATGCTGGCTCTTCTAAATGGGGCAACCTTTTTGTTGGATGTATTTACTGGCCAGTCCCGGTCAGGGAAAAGCCCTACCACATGGAAGTGGTCCAAGCTGCAGGCACATGGTATGCAGCAGAAACTGGCAGGCAAGGTCGTTTTTCAGGATGTTACTTGCAGCGCAGAGGTCATTGAACATTTTCCAGACCCACACGGGTTCAAATTTGAAGTATTATTTTACTCTGGGAGCAGCTCTCTGGAGCGTGATTTATTGCACTACTAGAGCCAGCAGGCTCTGGGGTCGCCAACGCCCACTGGAGCAGGTGCTACTCATTTAAAGACTCTGAAAGCTCCACACAGAGTTTACAGAAGCCTCTGAAGAAATGCTCAGGGGAGCATGAAACGCGTCAGGCTTGTAAATTGCATGGACTTTGTTTTCATCATTCCACGCTGTTTTCCTGAAAATAAAAAACGAAATTACAAAACCTCCCTGAATGCTGGCTCTTCTAAATGGGGCAACCTTTTTGTTGGATGTATTTACTGGCCAGTCCCGGTCAGGGAAGAGCCCTACCACATGGAAGTGGTCCAAGCTGCAGGCACATGGTATGCAGCAGAAACTGGCAGGCAAGGTCGTTTTTCAGGATGTTACTTGCAGCGCAGAGGTGATTGAACATTTTCCAGACCCACCCGGGTTCAAATTTGAAGTATTATTTTACTCTGGGAGCAGCTCACTGGAGCGTGATTTATTGAACTACTAGAAGCAGCAGGCTCGGGGGGCGCCAACGCCCACTGGAGCAGGTGCTACTCATTTAAAGACTCTGAAAGCTCCACACAGAGTTTACAGAAGCCTCTGAAGAAATGCTCAGGGGAGCATGAAACACGTCAGGCTTGTAAATTGCATGGACTTTGTTTTCATCATTCCACGCTGTTTTCCTGAAAATAAAAAACGAAATTACAAAACCTCCCTGAAGGCTGGCTCTTCAAAATGGGGCAACCTTTTTGTTGGATGTATTTACTGGCCAGTCCCGGTCAGGGAAGAGCCCTACCACATGGAAGTGGTCCAAGCTGCAGGCACATGGTATGCAGGAGAAACTGGCAGGCAAGGTCGTTTTTCAGGATGTTACTTGCAGCGCAGAGGTGATTGAACATTTTCCAGACCCACACGGGTTCAAATTTGAAGTATTATTTTACTCTGGGAGCAGCTCACTGGAGCGTGATTTATTGAACTACTAGAACCAGCAGGCTCTGGGGGCGCCAACGCCCACTGGAGCAGGTGCTACTCATTTAAAGACTCTGAAAGCTCCACGCAGAGTTTACAGAAGCCTCTGAAGAAATGCTCAGGGGAGCATGAAACGCGTCAGGCTTGTAAATTGCATGGACTTTGTTTTCATCATTCCACGCTGTTTTCCTGAAAATAAAAAACGAAATTACAAAACCTCCCTGAATGCTGGCTCTTCTAAATGGCCCAACCTTTTTGTTGGATGTATTTACTGGCCAGTCCCGGTCAGTGAAGAGCCCTACCACATGGAAGTGGTCCAAGCTGCAGGCACATGGTATGCAGCAGAAACTGGCAGGCAGGGTCGTTTTTCAGGATGTTACTTGCAGCGCAGAGGTGATTGAACATTTTCCAGACCCACCCGGGTTCAAATATGAAGTATTATTTTACTCTGGGAGCAGCTCACTGGAGCGTGATTTATTGAACTACTAGAACCAGCAGGCTCTGGGGGCGCCAACGCCCACTGGAGCAGGTGCTACTCATTTAAAGACTCTGAAAGCTCCACACAGAGTTTACAGAAGCCTCTGAAGAAATGCTCAGGGGAGCATGAAACCCGTCAGGCTTGTAAATTGCATGGACTTTGTTTTCATCATTCCACGCTGTTTTCCTGAAAATAAAAAACGAAATTACAAAACCTCCCTCAATGCTGGCTCTTCTAAATGGGGCAACCTTTTTGGTGGATGTATTTACTGGCCAGTCCCGGTCAGGGAAGAGCCCTACCACATGGAAGTGGTCCAAGCTGCAGGCACATGGTATGCAGCAGAAACCTGCAGGCAAGGTCGTTTTTCAGGATGTTACTTGCAGCGCAGAGGTGATTGAACATTTTCCAGACCCACCCGGGTTCACATTTGAAGTATTATTTTACTCTGGGAGCAGCTCACTGGAGCGTGATTTATTGAACTACTAGAACCAGCAGGCTCTGGGGGCGACAACGCCCACTGGAGCAGGTGCTACTCATTTAAAGACTCTGAAAGCTCCACACAGAGTTTACAGAAGCCTCTGAAGAAATGCTCAGGGGAGCATGAAACGCGTCAGGCTTGCAAATTGCATGGACTTTGTTTTCATCATTCCACGCTGTTTTCCTGTAAATAAAAAATGAAATTACAAAACCTCCCTGAATGCTGGCTCTTCTAAATGGGGCAACCTTTTTGTTGGATGTATTTACTGGCCAGTCCCGGTCATGAAAGTGCCCTACCACATGGAAGTGGTCCAAGCTGCAGGCACATGGTATGCAGCAGAAACTGGCAGGCAAGGTCGTTTTTCAGGATGTTACTTGCAGCGCAGAGGTGATTGAACATTTTCCAGACCCACACTGGTTCAAATTTGAAGTATTATTTTACTGTGGGAGCAGCTCACTGGAGCATGATTTATTAAACTACTAGAACCAGCAGGCTCTGGGGGCACCAACGCCCACTGGAGCAGGTGCTACTCATTTAAAGACTCTGAAAGCTCCACATAGAGTTTACAGAAGCCTCTGAAGAAATGCTCAGGGGAGCATGAAACGCGTCAGGCTTGTAAATTGCATGGACTTTGTTTTCATCATTCCACGCTGTTTTCCTGAAAATAAAAAACGAAATTACAAAACCTCCCTGAATGCTGGCTCTTCTAAATGGGGCAACCTTTTTGTTGGATGTATTTACTGGCCAGTCCCGGTCAGGGAAGAGCCCTACCACATGGAAGTGGTCCAAGCTGCAGGCACATGGTATGCAGCAGAAACTGGCAGGCAAGGTCGTTTTTCAGGATGTTACTTGGAGCGCAGAGGTGATTGAACATTTTCCAGACCCACCCGGGTTCAAATTTGAAGTATTATTTTACTCTGGGAGCGGCTCACTGGAGCGTGATTTATTGAACTACTAGAACCAGCAGGCTCTGGGGGCGGCAACGCCCACTGGAGCAGGTGCTACTCATTTAACGACTCTGAAAGCTCCACACAGAGTTTACAGAAGCCTCTGAAGAAATGCTCAGGGGAGCATGAAACGCGTCAGGCTTGTAAATTGCATGGACTTTGTTTTCATCATTACACGCTGTTTTCCTGAAAATAAAAAACGAAATTACAAAACATCCCTGAATGCTGGCTCTCCTAAATGGGGCAACCTTTTTGTTGGATGTATTTACTGGCCAGTCCCTGTCAGGGAAGAGCCCTACCACATGGAAGTGGTCCAAGCTGCAGGCACATGGTATGCAGCAGAAACTGGCAGGCAAGGTCGTTTTTCAGGATGTTACTTGCAGGGCAGAGGTGATTGAACATTTTCCAGACCCACACGGGTTCAAATTTGAAGTATTATTTTACTCTGGGAGCAGTTCACTGGAGCGTGATTTATTGAACTACTAGAACCAGCAGGCTCTGTGGGCGCCAACGCCCACTGGAGCAGGTGCAACTCATTTAAAGACTCTGAAAGCTCCACACAGAGTTTACAGAAGCCTCTGAAGAAATGCTCAGGGGAGCATGAAACGCGTCAGGCTTGTAAATTGCATGGACTTTGTTTTCATCATTCCACGCTGTTTTCCTGAAAATAAAAAACGAAATTACAAAACCTCCCTGAATGCTGGCTCTTCTAAATGGGGCAACCTTTTTGTTGGATGTATTTACTGGCCAGTCCCGGTCAGGGAAGAGCCCTACCACATGGAAGTGGTCCAAGCTGCAGGCACCTGGTATGCAGCAGAAACTGGCAGGCAAGGTCGTTTTTCAGGATGTTACTTGCAGCGCAGAGGTGATTGAACATTTTCCAGACCCACACGGGTTCAAATTTGAAGTATTATTTTACTCTGGGAGCAGCTCACTGGAGTCTGATTTATTGAACTACTAGAACCAGCAGGCTCTGGGGGCGCCAACGCCCACTGGAGCAGGTGCTACTCATTTAAAGACTCTGAAAGCTCCACACAGAGTTTACAGAAGCCTCTGAAGAAATGCTCAGGGGAGCATGAAACGCGTCAGGCTTGTAAATTGCATGGACTTTGTTTTCATCATTCCACGCTGTTTTCCTTAAAATAAAAAACGAAATTACAAAACCTCCCTGAATGCTGGCTCTTCTAAATGGGGCAACCTTTTTGTTGGATGTATTTACTGGCCAGTCCCGGTCAGGGAAGAGCCCTACCACATGGAAGTGGTCCAAGCTGCAGGCACATGGTATGCAGCAGAAACCTGCAGGCAAGGTCGTTTTTCAGGATGTTACTTGCAGCGCAGAGGTGATTGAACATTTTCCAGACCCACCCGGGTTCACATTTGAAGTATTATTTTACTCTGGGAGCAGTTCACTGGAGCGTGATTTATTGAACTACTAGAACCAGCAGGCTCTGGGGGCGCCAATGCCCACTGGAGCAGGTGCAACTCATTTAAAGACTCTGAAAGCTCCACACTGAGTTTACAGAAGCCTCTGAAGAAATGCTCAGGGGAGCATGAAACGCGTCAGGCTTGTAAATTGCATGGACTTTGTTTTCATCATTCCACGCTGTTTTCCTGAAAATAAAAAACGAAATTACAAAACCTCCCTGAATGCTGGCTCTTCTAAATGGGGCAACCTTTTTGTTGGATGTATTTACTGGCCAGTCCCGGTCAGGGAAGAGCCCTACCACATGGAAGTGGTCCAAGCGGCAGGCACATGGTATGCAGCAGAAACTGGCAGGCAAGGTCGTTTTTCAGGATGTTACTTGCAGCGCAGAGGTGATTGAACATTTTCCAGACCCACCCGGGTTCAAATTTGAAGTATTATTTTACTCTGGGAGCAGCTCACTGGAGCGTGATTTATTGAACTACTAGAACCAGCAGGCTCTGGGGGCGCCAACGCCCACTGGAGCAGGTGCTACTCATTTAAAGACTCTGAAAGCTCCACACAGAGTTTACAGAAGCCTCTGAAGAAATGCTCAGGGGAGCATGAAACGCGTCAGGCTTGTAAATTGCATGGACTTTGTTTTCATCATTCCACGCTTTTTTCCTGAAAATAAAAAACGAAATTACAAAACCTCCCTGAATGCTGGCTCTTCTAAATGGGGCAACCTTTTTGTTGGATGTATTTACTGGCCAGTCCCGGTCAGGGAAGAGCCCTACCACATGGAAGTGGTCCAAGCTGCAGGCACATGGTATGCAGCAGAAACTGGCAGGCAAGGTCGTTTTTCAGGATGTTACTTGCAGCGCAGAGGTGATTGAACATTTTCCAGACCCACACGGGTTCAAATTTGAAGTATTATTTTACTCTGGGAGCAGCTCACTGGAGCGTGATTTATTGAACTACTAGAACCAGCAGGCTCTGGGGGCGCCAACGCCCACTGGAGCAGGTGCTACTCATTTAAAGACTCTGAAAGCTCCACACAGAGTTTACAGAAGCCTCTGAAGAAATGCTCAGGGGAGCATGAAACGCGTCAGGCTTGTAAATTGCATGGACTTTGTTTTCATCATTCCACGCTGTTTTCCTGAAAATAAAAAACGAAATTACAAAACCTCCCTGAATGCTGGCTCTTCTAAATGGGGCAACCTTTTTGTTGGATGTATTTACTGGCCAGTCCCGGTCAGGGAAGAGCCCTACCACATGGAAGTGGTCCAAGCTGCAGGCACATGGTTTGCAGCAGAAACCTGCAGGCAAGGTCGTTTTTCAGGATGTTACTTGCAGCGCAGAGGTGATTGAACATTTTCCAGACCCACCCGGGTTCACATTTGAAGTATTATTTTACTCTGGGAGCAGCTCACTGGAGCGTAATTTATTGAACTACTAGAACCAGCAGGCTCTGGGGGCGCCAACGCCCACTGGAGCAGGTGCTACTCATTTAAAGACTCTGAAAGCTCCACACAGAGTTTACAGAAGCCTCTGAAGAAATGCTCAGGGGAGCATGAAATGCGTCAGGCTTGTAAATTGCATGGACTTTGTTTTCATCATTCCACGCTGTTTTCCTGAAAATAAAAAACAAAATTACAAAACCTCCCTGAATGCTGGCTCTTCTAAATGGGGCAACCATTTTGTTGGATGTATTTACTGGCCAGTCCCGGTCATGGAAGAGCCCTACCACATGGAAGTGGTCCAAGCTGCAGGAACATGGTATGCAGCAGAAACTGGCAGGCAAGGTCGTTTTTCAGGATGTTACTTGCAGCGCAGAGGTGATTGAACATTTTCCAGACCCACACGGGTTCAAATTTGAAGTATTATTTTACTCTGGGAGCAGCTCACTGGAGCGTGATTTATTGAACTACTAGAACCAGCATTCTCTGGGGGCGCCAACGCCCACTGGAGCAGGTCCAACTCATTTAAAGACTCTGAAAGCTCCACACAGAGTTTACAGAAGCCTCTGAAGAAATGCTCAGGGGAGCATGAAACGCGTCAGGCTTGTAAATTGCATGGACTTTGTTTTCATCATTCCACGCTGTTTTCCTGAAAATAAAAAACGAAATTACAAAACCTCCCTCAATGCTGGCTCTTCTAAATGGGGCAAACTTTTTGTTGGATGTATTTACTGGCCAGTCCCGGTCAGGGAAGAGCCCTACCACATGGAAGTGGTCCAAGCTGCAGGCACATGGTATGCAGCAGAAACCTGCAGGCAAGGTCGTTTTTCAGGATGTTACTTGCAGCGCAGAGGTGATTGAACATTTTCCAGACCCACCCGGGTTCACATTTGAAGTATTATTTTACTCTGGGAGCAGCTCACTGGAGCGTGATTTATTGAACTACTAGAACCAGCAGGCTCTGGGGGCGCCAACGCCCACTGGAACAGGTGCTACTCATTTAAAGACTCTGAAAGCTCCACACAGAGTTTACAGAAGCCTCTGAAGAAATGCTCAGGGGAGCATGAAACGCGTCAGGCTTGTAAATTGCATGGACTTTGTTTTCATCATTCCACGCTGTTTTCCTGTAAATAAAAAATGAAATTACAAAACCTCCCTGAATGCTGGCTCTTCTAAATGGGGCAACCTTTTTGTTGGATGTATTTACTGGCCAGTCCCGGTCATGGAAGTGCCCTACCACATGGAAGTGGTCCAAGCTGCAGGCACATGGTATGCAGCAGAAACTGGCAGGCAAGGTCATTTTTCAGGATGTTACTTGCAGCGCAGAGGTGATTGAACATTTTCCAGACCCACATGGGTTCAAATTTGAAGTATTATTTTACTCTGGGAGCAGCTCACTGGAGCGTGATTTATTAAACTACTAGAACCAGCAGGCTCTGGGGGCGCCAACGCCCACTGGAGCAGGTGCTACTCATTTAAAGACTCTGAAAGCTCCACACAGAGTTTACAGAAGCCTCTGAAGAAATGCTCAGGGGAGCATGAAACGCGTCAGGCTTGTAAATTGCATGGACTTTGTTTGCATCATTCCACGCTGTTTTCCTGAAAATAAAAAACGAAATTACAAAACCTCCCTGAATGCTGGCTCTTCTAAATGGGGCAACCTTTTTGTTGGATGTATTTACTGGCCAGTCCCGGTCAGGGAAGAGCCCTACCACATGGAAGTGGTCCAAGCTGCAGGCACATGGTATGCAGCAGAAACTGGCAGGCAAGGTCGTTTTTCAGGATGTTACTTGCAGCGCAGAGGTGATTGAACATTTTCCAGACCCACCCGGGTTCACATTTGAAGTATTATTTTACTCTGGGAGCAGCTCACTGGAGCGTGATTTATTGAACTACTAGAACCAGCAGGCTCTGGGGGCGCCAACGCCCACTGGAGCAGGTGCTACTCATTTAAAGACTCTGAAAGCTCCACACAGAGTTTACAGAAGCCTCTGAAGAAATGCTCAGGGGAGCATGAAACGCGTCAGGCTTGTAAATTGCAAGGACTTTGATTTCATCATTCCACGCTGTTTTCCTGTAAATAAAAAATGAAATTACAAAACCTCCCTGAATGCTGGCTCTTCTAAATGGGGCAACCTTTTTGTTGGATGTATTTACTGGCCAGTCCCGGTCATGGAAGTGCCCTACCACATGGAAGTGGTCCAAGCTGCAGGCACATGGTATGCAGCAGAAACTGGCAGGCAAGGTCGTTTTTCAGGATGTTACTTGCAGCGCAGAGGTGATTGAACATTTTCCAGACCCACACGGGTTCAAATTTGAAGTATTATTTTACTCTGGGAGCAGCTCACTGGAGCGTGAGTTATTAAACTACTAGAACCAGCAGGCTCTGGGGGCGCCAACGCCCACTGGAGCAGGTGCTACTCATTTAAAGACTCTGAAAGCTCCACACAGAGTTTACAGAAGCCTCTGAAGAAATGCTCAGGGGAGCATGAAACGCGTCAGGCTTGTAAATTGCATGGACTTTGTTTTCATCATTCCACGCTGTTTTCCTGAAAATAAAAAACGAAATTACAAAACCTCCCTGAATGCTGGCTCTTCTAAATGGGGCAACCTTTTTGTTGGATGTATTTACTGGCCAGTCCCGGTCAGGGAAGAGCCCTACTACATGGAAGTGGTCCAAGCTGCAAGCACATGGTATGCAGCAGAAACTGGCAGGCAAGGTCGTTTTTCAGGATGTTACTTGCAGCGCAGAGGTGATTGAACATTTTCCAGACCCACCCGGGTTCAAATTTGAAGTATTATTTTACTCTGGGAGCGGCTCACTGGAGCGTGATTTATTGAACTACTAGAACCAGCAGGCTCTGGGGGCGACAACGCCCACTGGAGCAGGTGCTACTCATTTAAAGACTCTGAAAGCTCCACACAGAGTTTACAGAAGCCTCTGAAGAAATGCTCAGGGGAGCATGAAACGCGTCAGGCTTGTAAATTGCATGGACTTTGTTTTCATCATTCCACGCTGTTTTCCTGTAAATAAAAAATGAAATTACAAAACCTCCCTGAATGCTGGCTCTTCTAAATGGGGCAACCTTTTTGTTGGATGTATTTACTGGCCAGTCCCGGTCATGAAAGTGCCCTACCACATGGAAGTGGTCCAAGCTGCAGGCACATGGTATGCAGCAGAAACTGGCAGACAAGGTCGTTTTTCAGGATGTTACTTGCAGCGCAGAGGTGATTGAACATTTTCCAGACCCACACGGGTTCAAATTTGAAGTATTATTTTACTGTGGGAGCAGCTCACTGGAGCGTGATTTATTAAACTACTAGAACCAGCAGGCTCTGGGGGCGCCAACGCCCACTGGAGCAGGTGCTACTCATTTAAAGACTCTGAAAGCTCCACATAGAGTTTACAGAAGCCTCTGAAGAAATGCTCAGGGGAGCATGAAACGCGTCAGGCTTGTAAATTGCATGGACTTTGTTTTCATCATTCCACGCTGTTTTCCTGAAAATAAAAAACGAAATTACAAAACCTCCCTGAATGCTGGCTCTTCTAAATGGGGCAACCTTTTTGTTGGATGTATTTACTGGCCAGTCCCGGTCAGGGAAGAGCCCTACCACATGGAAGTGGTCCAAGCTGCAGGCACATGGTATGCAGCAGAAACTGGCAGGCAAGGTCGTTTTTCAGGATGTTACTTGGAGCGCAGAGGTGATTGAACATTTTCCAGACCCACCCGGGTTCAAATTTGAAGTATTATTTTACTCTGGGAGCGGCTCACTGGAGCGTGATTTATTGAACTACTAGAACCAGCAGGCTCTGGGGGCGCCAACGCCCACTGGAGCAGGTGCTACTCATTTAAAGACTCTGAAAGCTCCACACGGAGTTTACAGAAGCCTCTGAAGAAATGCTCAGGGGAGCATGAAACGCGTCAGGCTTGTAAATTGCATGGACTTTGTTTGCATCATTCCACGCTGTTTTCCTGAAAATAAAAAATGAAATTACAAAACCTCCCTGAATGCTGGCTCTTCTAAATGGGGCAACCTTTTTGTTGGATGTATTTACTGGCCAGTCCCGGTCAGGGAAAAGCCCTACCACATGGAAGTGGTCCAAGCTGCAGGCACATGGTATGCAGCAGAAACTGGCAGGCAAGGTCGTTTTTCAGGATGTTACTTGCAGCGCAGAGGTCATTGAACATTTTCCAGACCCACACGGGTTCAAATTTGAAGTATTATTTTACTCTGGGAGCAGCTCTCTGGAGCGTGATTTATTGCACTACTAGAGCCAGCAGGCTCTGGGGTCGCCAACGCCCACTGGAGCAGGTGCTACTCATTTAAAGACTCTGAAAGCTCCACACAGAGTTTACAGAAGCCTCTGAAGAAATGCTCAGGGGAGCATGAAACGCGTCAGGCTTGTAAATTGCATGGACTTTGTTTTCATCATTCCACGCTGTTTTCCTGAAAATAAAAAACGAAATTACAAAACCTCCCTGAATGCTGGCTCTTCTAAATGGGGCAACCTTTTTGTTGGATGTATTTACTGGCCAGTCCCGGTCAGGGAAGAGCCCTACCACATGGAAGTGGTCCAAGCTGCAGGCACATGGTATGCAGCAGAAACTGGCAGGCAAGGTCGTTTTTCAGGATGTTACTTGCAGCGCAGAGGTGATTGAACATTTTCCAGACCCACCCGGGTTCAAATTTGAAGTATTATTTTACTCTGGGAGCAGCTCACTGGAGCGTGATTTATTGAACTACTAGAAGCAGCAGGCTCGGGGGGCGCCAACGCCCACTGGAGCAGGTGCTACTCATTTAAAGACTCTGAAAGCTCCACACAGAGTTTACAGAAGCCTCTGAAGAAATGCTCAGGGGAGCATGAAACACGTCAGGCTTGTAAATTGCATGGACTTTGTTTTCATCATTCCACGCTGTTTTCCTGAAAATAAAAAACGAAATTACAAAACCTCCCTGAAGGCTGGCTCTTCAAAATGGGGCAACCTTTTTGTTGGATGTATTTACTGGCCAGTCCCGGTCAGGGAAGAGCCCTACCACATGGAAGTGGTCCAAGCTGCAGGCACATGGTATGCAGGAGAAACTGGCAGGCAAGGTCGTTTTTCAGGATGTTACTTGCAGCGCAGAGGTGATTGAACATTTTCCAGACCCACACGGGTTCAAATTTGAAGTATTATTTTACTCTGGGAGCAGCTCACTGGAGCGTGATTTATTGAACTACTAGAACCAGCAGGCTCTGGGGGCGCCAACGCCCACTGGAGCAGGTGCTACTCATTTAAAGACTCTGAAAGCTCCACGCAGAGTTTACAGAAGCCTCTGAAGAAATGCTCAGGGGAGCATGAAACGCGTCAGGCTTGTAAATTGCATGGACTTTGTTTTCATCATTCCACGCTGTTTTCCTGAAAATAAAAAACGAAATTACAAAACCTCCCTGAATGCTGGCTCTTCTAAATGGCCCAACCTTTTTGTTGGATGTATTTACTGGCCAGTCCCGGTCAGTGAAGAGCCCTACCACATGGAAGTGGTCCAAGCTGCAGGCACATGGTATGCAGCAGAAACTGGCAGGCAGGGTCGTTTTTCAGGATGTTACTTGCAGCGCAGAGGTGATTGAACATTTTCCAGACCCACCCGGGTTCAAATATGAAGTATTATTTTACTCTGGGAGCAGCTCACTGGAGCGTGATTTATTGAACTACTAGAACCAGCAGGCTCTGGGGGCGCCAACGCCCACTGGAGCAGGTGCTACTCATTTAAAGACTCTGAAAGCTCCACACAGAGTTTACAGAAGCCTCTGAAGAAATGCTCAGGGGAGCATGAAACCCGTCAGGCTTGTAAATTGCATGGACTTTGTTTTCATCATTCCACGCTGTTTTCCTGAAAATAAAAAACGAAATTACAAAACCTCCCTCAATGCTGGCTCTTCTAAATGGGGCAACCTTTTTGGTGGATGTATTTACTGGCCAGTCCCGGTCAGGGAAGAGCCCTACCACATGGAAGTGGTCCAAGCTGCAGGCACATGGTATGCAGCAGAAACCTGCAGGCAAGGTCGTTTTTCAGGATGTTACTTGCAGCGCAGAGGTGATTGAACATTTTCCAGACCCACCCGGGTTCACATTTGAAGTATTATTTTACTCTGGGAGCAGCTCACTGGAGCGTGATTTATTGAACTACTAGAACCAGCAGGCTCTGGGGGCGACAACGCCCACTGGAGCAGGTGCTACTCATTTAAAGACTCTGAAAGCTCCACACAGAGTTTACAGAAGCCTCTGAAGAAATGCTCAGGGGAGCATGAAACGCGTCAGGCTTGCAAATTGCATGGACTTTGTTTTCATCATTCCACGCTGTTTTCCTGTAAATAAAAAATGAAATTACAAAACCTCCCTGAATGCTGGCTCTTCTAAATGGGGCAACCTTTTTGTTGGATGTATTTACTGGCCAGTCCCGGTCATGAAAGTGCCCTACCACATGGAAGTGGTCCAAGCTGCAGGCACATGGTATGCAGCAGAAACTGGCAGGCAAGGTCGTTTTTCAGGATGTTACTTGCAGCGCAGAGGTGATTGAACATTTTCCAGACCCACACTGGTTCAAATTTGAAGTATTATTTTACTGTGGGAGCAGCTCACTGGAGCATGATTTATTAAACTACTAGAACCAGCAGGCTCTGGGGGCACCAACGCCCACTGGAGCAGGTGCTACTCATTTAAAGACTCTGAAAGCTCCACATAGAGTTTACAGAAGCCTCTGAAGAAATGCTCAGGGGAGCATGAAACGCGTCAGGCTTGTAAATTGCATGGACTTTGTTTTCATCATTCCACGCTGTTTTCCTGAAAATAAAAAACGAAATTACAAAACCTCCCTGAATGCTGGCTCTTCTAAATGGGGCAACCTTTTTGTTGGATGTATTTACTGGCCAGTCCCGGTCAGGGAAGAGCCCTACCACATGGAAGTGGTCCAAGCTGCAGGCACATGGTATGCAGCAGAAACTGGCAGGCAAGGTCGTTTTTCAGGATGTTACTTGGAGCGCAGAGGTGATTGAACATTTTCCAGACCCACCCGGGTTCAAATTTGAAGTATTATTTTACTCTGGGAGCGGCTCACTGGAGCGTGATTTATTGAACTACTAGAACCAGCAGGCTCTGGGGGCGGCAACGCCCACTGGAGCAGGTGCTACTCATTTAACGACTCTGAAAGCTCCACACAGAGTTTACAGAAGCCTCTGAAGAAATGCTCAGGGGAGCATGAAACGCGTCAGGCTTGTAAATTGCATGGACTTTGTTTTCATCATTACACGCTGTTTTCCTGAAAATAAAAAACGAAATTACAAAACATCCCTGAATGCTGGCTCTCCTAAATGGGGCAACCTTTTTGTTGGATGTATTTACTGGCCAGTCCCTGTCAGGGAAGAGCCCTACCACATGGAAGTGGTCCAAGCTGCAGGCACATGGTATGCAGCAGAAACTGGCAGGCAAGGTCGTTTTTCAGGATGTTACTTGCAGGGCAGAGGTGATTGAACATTTTCCAGACCCACACGGGTTCAAATTTGAAGTATTATTTTACTCTGGGAGCAGTTCACTGGAGCGTGATTTATTGAACTACTAGAACCAGCAGGCTCTGTGGGCGCCAACGCCCACTGGAGCAGGTGCAACTCATTTAAAGACTCTGAAAGCTCCACACAGAGTTTACAGAAGCCTCTGAAGAAATGCTCAGGGGAGCATGAAACGCGTCAGGCTTGTAAATTGCATGGACTTTGTTTTCATCATTCCACGCTGTTTTCCTGAAAATAAAAAACGAAATTACAAAACCTCCCTGAATGCTGGCTCTTCTAAATGGGGCAACCTTTTTGTTGGATGTATTTACTGGCCAGTCCCGGTCAGGGAAGAGCCCTACCACATGGAAGTGGTCCAAGCTGCAGGCACCTGGTATGCAGCAGAAACTGGCAGGCAAGGTCGTTTTTCAGGATGTTACTTGCAGCGCAGAGGTGATTGAACATTTTCCAGACCCACACGGGTTCAAATTTGAAGTATTATTTTACTCTGGGAGCAGCTCACTGGAGTCTGATTTATTGAACTACTAGAACCAGCAGGCTCTGGGGGCGCCAACGCCCACTGGAGCAGGTGCTACTCATTTAAAGACTCTGAAAGCTCCACACAGAGTTTACAGAAGCCTCTGAAGAAATGCTCAGGGGAGCATGAAACGCGTCAGGCTTGTAAATTGCATGGACTTTGTTTTCATCATTCCACGCTGTTTTCCTTAAAATAAAAAACGAAATTACAAAACCTCCCTGAATGCTGGCTCTTCTAAATGGGGCAACCTTTTTGTTGGATGTATTTACTGGCCAGTCCCGGTCAGGGAAGAGCCCTACCACATGGAAGTGGTCCAAGCTGCAGGCACATGGTATGCAGCAGAAACCTGCAGGCAAGGTCGTTTTTCAGGATGTTACTTGCAGCGCAGAGGTGATTGAACATTTTCCAGACCCACCCGGGTTCACATTTGAAGTATTATTTTACTCTGGGAGCAGTTCACTGGAGCGTGATTTATTGAACTACTAGAACCAGCAGGCTCTGGGGGCGCCAATGCCCACTGGAGCAGGTGCAACTCATTTAAAGACTCTGAAAGCTCCACACTGAGTTTACAGAAGCCTCTGAAGAAATGCTCAGGGGAGCATGAAACGCGTCAGGCTTGTAAATTGCATGGACTTTGTTTTCATCATTCCACGCTGTTTTCCTGAAAATAAAAAACGAAATTACAAAACCTCCCTGAATGCTGGCTCTTCTAAATGGGGCAACCTTTTTGTTGGATGTATTTACTGGCCAGTCCCGGTCAGGGAAGAGCCCTACCACATGGAAGTGGTCCAAGCGGCAGGCACATGGTATGCAGCAGAAACTGGCAGGCAAGGTCGTTTTTCAGGATGTTACTTGCAGCGCAGAGGTGATTGAACATTTTCCAGACCCACCCGGGTTCAAATTTGAAGTATTATTTTACTCTGGGAGCAGCTCACTGGAGCGTGATTTATTGAACTACTAGAACCAGCAGGCTCTGGGGGCGCCAACGCCCACTGGAGCAGGTGCTACTCATTTAAAGACTCTGAAAGCTCCACACAGAGTTTACAGAAGCCTCTGAAGAAATGCTCAGGGGAGCATGAAACGCGTCAGGCTTGTAAATTGCATGGACTTTGTTTTCATCATTCCACGCTTTTTTCCTGAAAATAAAAAACGAAATTACAAAACCTCCCTGAATGCTGGCTCTTCTAAATGGGGCAACCTTTTTGTTGGATGTATTTACTGGCCAGTCCCGGTCAGGGAAGAGCCCTACCACATGGAAGTGGTCCAAGCTGCAGGCACATGGTATGCAGCAGAAACTGGCAGGCAAGGTCGTTTTTCAGGATGTTACTTGCAGCGCAGAGGTGATTGAACATTTTCCAGACCCACACGGGTTCAAATTTGAAGTATTATTTTACTCTGGGAGCAGCTCACTGGAGCGTGATTTATTGAACTACTAGAACCAGCAGGCTCTGGGGGCGCCAACGCCCACTGGAGCAGGTGCTACTCATTTAAAGACTCTGAAAGCTCCACACAGAGTTTACAGAAGCCTCTGAAGAAATGCTCAGGGGAGCATGAAACGCGTCAGGCTTGTAAATTGCATGGACTTTGTTTTCATCATTCCACGCTGTTTTCCTGAAAATAAAAAACGAAATTACAAAACCTCCCTGAATGCTGGCTCTTCTAAATGGGGCAACCTTTTTGTTGGATGTATTTACTGGCCAGTCCCGGTCAGGGAAGAGCCCTACCACATGGAAGTGGTCCAAGCTGCAGGCACATGGTTTGCAGCAGAAACCTGCAGGCAAGGTCGTTTTTCAGGATGTTACTTGCAGCGCAGAGGTGATTGAACATTTTCCAGACCCACCCGGGTTCACATTTGAAGTATTATTTTACTCTGGGAGCAGCTCACTGGAGCGTAATTTATTGAACTACTAGAACCAGCAGGCTCTGGGGGCGCCAACGCCCACTGGAGCAGGTGCTACTCATTTAAAGACTCTGAAAGCTCCACACAGAGTTTACAGAAGCCTCTGAAGAAATGCTCAGGGGAGCATGAAATGCGTCAGGCTTGTAAATTGCATGGACTTTGTTTTCATCATTCCACGCTGTTTTCCTGAAAATAAAAAACAAAATTACAAAACCTCCCTGAATGCTGGCTCTTCTAAATGGGGCAACCATTTTGTTGGATGTATTTACTGGCCAGTCCCGGTCATGGAAGAGCCCTACCACATGGAAGTGGTCCAAGCTGCAGGAACATGGTATGCAGCAGAAACTGGCAGGCAAGGTCGTTTTTCAGGATGTTACTTGCAGCGCAGAGGTGATTGAACATTTTCCAGACCCACACGGGTTCAAATTTGAAGTATTATTTTACTCTGGGAGCAGCTCACTGGAGCGTGATTTATTGAACTACTAGAACCAGCATTCTCTGGGGGCGCCAACGCCCACTGGAGCAGGTCCAACTCATTTAAAGACTCTGAAAGCTCCACACAGAGTTTACAGAAGCCTCTGAAGAAATGCTCAGGGGAGCATGAAACGCGTCAGGCTTGTAAATTGCATGGACTTTGTTTTCATCATTCCACGCTGTTTTCCTGAAAATAAAAAACGAAATTACAAAACCTCCCTCAATGCTGGCTCTTCTAAATGGGGCAAACTTTTTGTTGGATGTATTTACTGGCCAGTCCCGGTCAGGGAAGAGCCCTACCACATGGAAGTGGTCCAAGCTGCAGGCACATGGTATGCAGCAGAAACCTGCAGGCAAGGTCGTTTTTCAGGATGTTACTTGCAGCGCAGAGGTGATTGAACATTTTCCAGACCCACCCGGGTTCACATTTGAAGTATTATTTTACTCTGGGAGCAGCTCACTGGAGCGTGATTTATTGAACTACTAGAACCAGCAGGCTCTGGGGGCGCCAACGCCCACTGGAACAGGTGCTACTCATTTAAAGACTCTGAAAGCTCCACACAGAGTTTACAGAAGCCTCTGAAGAAATGCTCAGGGGAGCATGAAACGCGTCAGGCTTGTAAATTGCATGGACTTTGTTTTCATCATTCCACGCTGTTTTCCTGTAAATAAAAAATGAAATTACAAAACCTCCCTGAATGCTGGCTCTTCTAAATGGGGCAACCTTTTTGTTGGATGTATTTACTGGCCAGTCCCGGTCATGGAAGTGCCCTACCACATGGAAGTGGTCCAAGCTGCAGGCACATGGTATGCAGCAGAAACTGGCAGGCAAGGTCATTTTTCAGGATGTTACTTGCAGCGCAGAGGTGATTGAACATTTTCCAGACCCACATGGGTTCAAATTTGAAGTATTATTTTACTCTGGGAGCAGCTCACTGGAGCGTGATTTATTAAACTACTAGAACCAGCAGGCTCTGGGGGCGCCAACGCCCACTGGAGCAGGTGCTACTCATTTAAAGACTCTGAAAGCTCCACACAGAGTTTACAGAAGCCTCTGAAGAAATGCTCAGGGGAGCATGAAACGCGTCAGGCTTGTAAATTGCATGGACTTTGTTTGCATCATTCCACGCTGTTTTCCTGAAAATAAAAAACGAAATTACAAAACCTCCCTGAATGCTGGCTCTTCTAAATGGGGCAACCTTTTTGTTGGATGTATTTACTGGCCAGTCCCGGTCAGGGAAGAGCCCTACCACATGGAAGTGGTCCAAGCTGCAGGCACATGGTATGCAGCAGAAACTGGCAGGCAAGGTCGTTTTTCAGGATGTTACTTGCAGCGCAGAGGTGATTGAACATTTTCCAGACCCACCCGGGTTCACATTTGAAGTATTATTTTACTCTGGGAGCAGCTCACTGGAGCGTGATTTATTGAACTACTAGAACCAGCAGGCTCTGGGGGCGCCAACGCCCACTGGAGCAGGTGCTACTCATTTAAAGACTCTGAAAGCTCCACACAGAGTTTACAGAAGCCTCTGAAGAAATGCTCAGGGGAGCATGAAACGCGTCAGGCTTGTAAATTGCAAGGACTTTGATTTCATCATTCCACGCTGTTTTCCTGTAAATAAAAAATGAAATTACAAAACCTCCCTGAATGCTGGCTCTTCTAAATGGGGCAACCTTTTTGTTGGATGTATTTACTGGCCAGTCCCGGTCATGGAAGTGCCCTACCACATGGAAGTGGTCCAAGCTGCAGGCACATGGTATGCAGCAGAAACTGGCAGGCAAGGTCGTTTTTCAGGATGTTACTTGCAGCGCAGAGGTGATTGAACATTTTCCAGACCCACACGGGTTCAAATTTGAAGTATTATTTTACTCTGGGAGCAGCTCACTGGAGCGTGAGTTATTAAACTACTAGAACCAGCAGGCTCTGGGGGCGCCAACGCCCACTGGAGCAGGTGCTACTCATTTAAAGACTCTGAAAGCTCCACACAGAGTTTACAGAAGCCTCTGAAGAAATGCTCAGGGGAGCATGAAACGCGTCAGGCTTGTAAATTGCATGGACTTTGTTTTCATCATTCCACGCTGTTTTCCTGAAAATAAAAAACGAAATTACAAAACCTCCCTGAATGCTGGCTCTTCTAAATGGGGCAACCTTTTTGTTGGATGTATTTACTGGCCAGTCCCGGTCAGGGAAGAGCCCTACTACATGGAAGTGGTCCAAGCTGCAAGCACATGGTATGCAGCAGAAACTGGCAGGCAAGGTCGTTTTTCAGGATGTTACTTGCAGCGCAGAGGTGATTGAACATTTTCCAGACCCACCCGGGTTCAAATTTGAAGTATTATTTTACTCTGGGAGCGGCTCACTGGAGCGTGATTTATTGAACTACTAGAACCAGCAGGCTCTGGGGGCGGCAACGCCCACTGGAGCAGGTGCTACTCATTTAAAGACTCTGAAAGCTCCACACAGAGTTTACAGAAGCCTCTGAAGAAATGCTCAGGGGAGCATGAAACGCGTCAGGCTTGTAAATTGCATGGACTTTGTTTTCATCATTACACGCTGTTTTCCTGAAAATAAAAAACGAAATTACAAAACATCCCTGAATGCTGGCTCTCCTAAATGGGGCAACCTTTTTGTTGGATGTATTTACTGGCCAGTCCCTGTCAGGGAAGAGCCCTACCACATGGAAGTGGTCCAAGCTGCAGGCACATGGTATGCAGCAGAAACTGGCAGGCAAGGTCGTTTTTCAGGATGTTACTTGCAGGGCAGAGGTGATTGAACATTTTCCAGACCCACACGGGTTCAAATTTGAAGTATTATTTTACTCTGGGAGCAGTTCACTGGAGCGTGATTTATTGAACTACTAGAACCAGCAGGCTCTGGGGGCGCCAACGCCCACTGGAGCAGGTGCAACTCATTTAAAGACTCTGAAAGCTCCACACAGAGTTTACAGAAGCCTCTGAAGAAATGCTCAGGGGAGCATGAAACGCGTCAGGCTTGTAAATTGCATGGACTTTGTTTTCATCATTCCACGCTGTTTTCCTGAAAATAAAAAACGAAATTACAAAACCTCCCTGAATGCTGGCTCTTCTAAATGGGGCAACCTTTTTGTTGGATGTATTTACTGGCCAGTCCCGGTCAGGGAAGAGCCCTACCACATGGAAGTGGTCCAAGCTGCAGGCACCTGGTATGCAGCAGAAACTGGCAGGCAAGGTCGTTTTTCAGGATGTTACTTGCAGCGCAGAGGTGATTGAACATTTTCCAGACCCACACGGGTTCAAATTTGAAGTATTATTTTACTCTGGGAGCAGCTCACTGGAGCGTGATTTATTGAACTACTAGAACCAGCAGGCTCTGGGGGCGCCAACGCCCACTGGAGCAGGTGCTACTCATTTAAAGACTCTGAAAGCTCCACACAGAGTTTACAGAAGCCTCTGAAGAAATGCTCAGGGGAGCATGAAACGCGTCAGGCTTGTAAATTGCATGGACTTTGTTTTCATCATTCCACGCTGTTTTCCTGAAAATAAAAAACGAAATTACAAAACCTCCCTGAATGCTGGCTCTTCTAAATGGGGCAACCTTTTTGTTGGATGTATTTACTGGCCAGTCCCGGTCAGGGAAGAGCCCTACCACATGGAAGTGGTCCAAGCTGCAGGCACATGGTATGCAGCAGAAACCTGCAGGCAAGGTCGTTTTTCAGGATGTTACTTGCAGCGCAGAGGTGATTGAACATTTTCCAGACCCACCCGGGTTCACATTTGAAGTATTATTTTACTCTGGGAGCAGTTCACTGGAGCGTGATTTATTGAACTACTAGAACCAGCAGGCTCTGGGGGCGCCAACGCCCACTGGAGCAGGTGCAACTCATTTAAAGACTCTGAAAGCTCCACACTGAGTTTACAGAAGCCTCTGAAGAAATGCTCAGGGGAGCATGAAACGCGTCAGGCTTGTAAATTGCATGGACTTTGTTTTCATCATTCCACGCTGTTTTCCTGAAAATAAAAAACGAAATTACAAAACCTCCCTGAATGCTGGCTCTTCTAAATGGGGCAACCTTTTTGTTGGATGTATTTACTGGCCAGGCCCGGTCAGGGAAGAGCCCTACCACATGGAAGTGGTCCAAGCTGCAGGCACATGGTATGCAGCAGAAACTGGCAGGCAAGGTCGTTTTTCAGGATGTTTCTTGCAGCGCAGAGGTGATTGAACATTTTCCAGACCCACCCGGGTTCAAATTTGAAGTATTATTTTACTCTGGGAGCAGCTCACTGGAGCGTGATTTATTGAACTACTAGAACCAGCAGGCTCTGGGGGCGCCAACGCCCACTGGAGCAGGTGCTACTCATTTAAAGACTCTGAAAGCTCCACACAGAGTTTACAGAAGCCTCTGAAGAAATGCTCAGGGGAGCATGAAACGCGTCAGGCGTGTAAATTGCATGGACTTTGTTTTCATCATTCCACGCTGTTTTCCTGAAAATAAAAAACGAAATTACAAAACCTCCCTGAATGCTGGCTCTTCTAAATGGGGCAACCTTTTTGTTGGATGTATTTACTGGCCAGTCCCGGTCAGGGAAGAGCCCTACCACATGGAAGTGGTCCAAGCTGCAGGCACATGGTATGCAGCAGAAACTGGCAGGCAAGGTCGTTTTTCAGGATGTTACTTGCAGCGCAGAGGTGATTGAATATTTTCCAGACCCACACGGGTTCAAATTTGAAGTATTATTTTACTCTGGGAGCAGCTCACTGGAGCGTGATTTATTGAACTACTAGAACCAGCAGGCTCTGGGGGCGCCAACGCCCACTGGAGCAGGTGCTACTCATTTAAAGACTCTGAAAGCTCCACACAGAGTTTACAGAAGCCTCTGAAGAAATGCTCAGGGGAGCATGAAACGCGTCAGGCTTGTAAATTGCATGGACTTTGTTTTCATCATTCCACGCTGTTTTCCTGAAAATAAAAAACGAAATTACAAAACCTCCCTGAATGCTGGCTCTTCTAAATGGGGCAACCTTTTTGTTGGATGTATTTACTGGCCAGTCCCGGTCAGGGAAGAGCCCTACCACATGGAAGTGGTCCAAGCTGCAGGCACATGGTATGCAGCAGAAACCTGCAGGCAAGGTCGTTTTTCAGGATGTTACTTGCAGCGCAGAGGTGATTGAACATTTTCCAGACCCACCCGGGTTCACATTTGAAGTATTATTTTACTCTGGGAGCAGCTCACTGGAGCGTGATTTATTGAACTACTAGAACCAGCAGGCTCTGGGGGCGCCAACGCCCACTGGAGCAGGTGCTACTCATTTAAAGACTCTGAAAGCTCCACACAGAGTTTACAGAAGCCTCTGAAGAAATGCTCAGGGGAGCATGAAATGCGTCAGGCTTGTAAATTGCATAGACTTTGTTTTCATCATTCCACGCTGTTTTCCTGAAAATAAAAAACAAAATTACAAAACCTCCCTGAATGCTGGCTCTTCTAAATGGGGCAACCTTTTTGTTGGATGTATTTACTGGCCAGTCCCGGTCATGGAAGAGCCCTACCACATGGAAGTGGTCCAAGCTGCAGGCACGTGGTATGCAGCAGAAACTGGCAGGCAAGGTCGTTTTTCAGGATGTTACTTGCAGCGCAGAGGTGATTGAACATTTTCCAGACCCACACGGGTTCAAATTTGAAGTATTATTTTACTCTGGGAGCAGCTCACTGGAGCGTGATTTATTAAACTACTAGAACCAGCAGGCTCTGGGGGCGCCGACGCCCACTGGAGCAGGTGCTACTCATTTAAAGACTCTGAAAGCTCCACACAGAGTTTACAGAAGCCTCTGAAGAAATGCTCAGGGGAGCATGAAACACGTCAGGCTTGTAAATTGCATGGACTTTGTTTTCATCATTCCACGCTGTTTTCCTGAAAATAAAAAACGAAATTACAAAACCTCCCTGAATGCTGGCTCTTCTAAATGGGGCAACCATTTTGTTGGATGTATTTACTGGCCAGTCCCGGTCATGGAAGAGCCCTACCACATGGAAGTGGTCCAAGCTGCAGGCACATGGTATGCAGCAGAAACTGGCAGGCAAGGTCGTTTTTCAGGATGTTACTTGCAGCGCAGAGGTGATTGAACATTTTCCAGACCCACACGGGTTCAAATTTGAAGTATTATTTTACTCTGGGAGCAGCTCACTGGAGCGTGATTTATTGAACTACTAGAACCAGCATTCTCTGGGGGCGCCAACGCCCACTGGAGCAGGTCCAACTCATTTAAAGACTCTGAAAGCTCCACACAGAGTTTACAGAAGCCTCTGAAGAAATGCTCAGGGGAGCATGAAACGCGTCAGGCTTGTAAATTGCATGGACTTTGTTTTTATCATTCCACGCTGTTTTCCTGAAAATAAAAAACGAAATTACAAAACCTCCCTCAATGCTGGCTCTTCTAAATGGGGCAACCTTTTTGTTGGATGTATTTACTGGCCAGTACCGGTCAGGGAAGAGCCCTACCACATGGAAGTGGTCCAAGCTGCAGGCACATGGTATGCAGCAGAAACCTGCAGGCAAGGTCGTTTTTCAGGATGTTACTTGCAGCGCAGAGGTGATTGAACATTTTCCAGACCCACCTGGGTTCACATTTGAAGTATTATTTTACTCTGGGAGCAGCTCACTGGAGCGTGATTTATTGAACTACTAGAACCAGCAGGCTCTGGGGGCGCCAACGCCCACTGGAGCAGGTGCTACTCATTTAAAGACTCTGAAAGCTCCACACAGAGTTTACAGAAGCCTCTGATAAATGCTCAGGGGAGCATGAAACGCGTCAGGCTTGTAAATTGCATGGACTTTGTTTTCATCATTCCACGCTGTTTTCCTGTAAATAAAAAATGAAATTACAAAACCTCCCTGAATGCTGGCTCTTCTAAATGGGGCAACCTTTTTGTTGGATGTATTTACTGGCCAGTCCCGGTCATGGAAGTGCCCTACCACATGGAAGTGGTCCAAGCTGCAGGCACATGGTATGCAGCAGAAACTGGCAGGCAAGGTCGTTTTTCAGGATGTTACTTGCAGCGCAGAGGTGATTGAACATTTTCCAGACCCACATGGGTTCAAATTTGAAGTATTATTTTACTCTGGGAGCAGCTCACTGGAGCGTGATTTATTAAACTACTAGAACCAGCAGGCTCTGGGGGCGCCAACGCCCACTGGAGCAGGTGCTACTCATTTAAAGACTCTGAAAGCTCCACACAGAGTTTACAGAAGCCTCTGAAGAAATGCTCAGGGGAGCATGAAACGCGTCAGGCTTGTAAATTGCATGGACTTTGTTTGCATCATTCCACGCTGTTTTCCTGAAAATAAAAAACGAAATTACAAAACCTCCCTGAATGCTGGCTCTTCTAAATGGGGCAACCTTTTTGTTGGATGTATTTACTGGCCAGTCCCGGTCAGGGAAGAGCCCTACCACATGGAAGTGGTCCAAGCTGCAGGCACATGGTATGCAGCAGAAACTGGCAGGCAAGGTCGTTTTTCAGGATGTTACTTGCAGCGCAGAGGTGATTGAACATTTTCCAGACCCACCCGGGTTCACATTTGAAGTATTATTTTACTCTGGGAGCAGCTCACTGGAGCGTGATTTATTGAACTACTAGAACCAGCAGGCTCTGGGGGCGCCAACGCCCACTGGAGCAGGTGCTACTCATTTAAAGACTCTGAAAGCTCCACACAGAGTTTACAGAAGCCTCTGAAGAAATGCTCAGGGGAGCATGAAACGCGTCAGGCTTGTAAATTGCATGGACTTTGTTTTCATCATTCCACGCTGTTTTCCTGAAAATAAAAAACAAAATTACAAAACCTCCCTGAATGCTGGCTCTTCTAAATGGGGCAACCTTTTTGTTGGATGTATTTACTGGCCAGTCCCGGTCATGGAAGTGCCCTACCACATGGAAGTGGTCCAAGCTGCAGGCACATGGTATGCAGCAGAAACTGGCAGGCAAGGTCGTTTTTCAGGATGTTACTTGCAGCGCAGAGGTGATTGAACATTTTCCAGACCCACCCGGGTTCACATTTGAAGTATTATTTTACTCTGGGAGCAGCTCACTGGAGCGTGATTTATTGAACTACTAGAACCAGCAGGCTCTGGGGGCGCCAACGCCCACTGGAGCAGGTGCTACTCATTTAAAGACTCCGAAAGCTCCACACAGAGTTTACAGAAGCCTCTGAAGAAATGCTCAGGGGAGCATGAAACGCGTCAGGCTTGTAAATTGCATGGACTTTGTTTTCATCATTCCACGCTGTTTTCCTGTAAATAAAAAATGAAATTACAAAACCTCCCTGAATGCTGGCTCTTCTAAATGGGGCAACCTTTTTGTTGGATGTATTTACTGGCCAGTCCCGGTCACGGAAGTGCCCTACCACATGGAAGTGGTCCAAGCTGCAGGCACATGGTATGCAGCAGAAACTGGCAGGCAAGGTCGTTTTTCAGGATGTTACTTGCAGCGTAGAGGTGATTGAACATTTTCCAGACCCACACGGGTTCAAATTTGAAGTATTATTTTACTCTGGGAGCAGCTCACTGGAGCGTGAGTTATTAAACTACTAGAACCAGCAGGCTCTGGGGGCGCCAACGCCCACTGGAGCAGGTGCTACTCATTTAAAGACTCTGAAAGCTCCACACAGAGTTTACAGAAGCCTCTGAAGAAATGCTCAGGGGAGCATGAAACGCGTCAGGCTTGTAAATTGCATGGACTTTGTTTTCATCATTCCACGCTGTTTTCCTGAAAATAAAAAACGAAATTACAAAACCTCCCTGAATGCTGGCTCTTCTAAATGGGGCAACCTTTTTGTTGGATGTA
This sequence comes from Lissotriton vulgaris, assembly GCF_964263255.1. Lineage (NCBI taxonomy): Eukaryota > Metazoa > Chordata > Amphibia > Caudata > Salamandridae > Lissotriton > Lissotriton vulgaris. The sequence continues at coordinate 224,172 of NW_028254399.1, read as the reverse complement.
TTTACTGGCCAGTCCCGGTCAGGGAAGAGCCCTACTACATGGAAGTGGTCCAAGCTGCAAGCACATGGTATGCAGCAGAAACTGGCAGGCAAGGTCGTTTTTCAGGATGTTACTTGCAGCGCAGAGGTGATTGAACATTTTCCAGACCCACATGGGTTCAAATTTGAAGTATTATTTTACTCTAGGAGAAGCTCACTGGAGCGTGATTTATTGAACTACTAGAACCAGCAGGCTCTGGGGGCGCCAACGCCCACTGGAGCAAGTGCTACTCATTTAAAGACTCAGAAAGCTCCACACAGAGTTTACAGAAGCCTCTGAAGAAATGCTCAGGGGAGCATGAAACGCGCCAGGCTTGTAAATTGCATGGACTTTGTTTTCATCATTCCACGCTGTTTTCCTGAAAATAAAAAACGAAATTACAAAACCTCCCTGAATGCTGGCTCTTCTAAATGGGGCAACCTTTTTGTTGGATGTATTTACTGGCCAGTCCCGGTCAGGGAAGAGCCCTACCACATGGAAGTGGTCCAAGCTGCAGGCACATGGTATGCAGCAGAAACCTGCAGGCAAGGTCGTTTTTCAGGATGTTACTTGCAGCGCAGAGGTGATTGAACATTTTCCAGACCCACCCGGGTTCACATTTGAAGTATTATTTTACTCTGGGAGCAGCTCATTGGAGCGTGATTTATTGAACTACTAGAACCAGCAGGCTCTGGGGGCGCCAACGCCCACTGGAGCAGGTGCTACTCATTTAAAGACTCTGAAAGCTCCACACAGAGTTTACAGAAGCCTCTGAAGAAATGCTCAGGGGAGCATGAAACGCGTCAGGCTTGTAAATTGCATGGACTTTGTTTTCATCATTCCACGCTGTTTTCCTGAAAATAAAAAACAAAATTACAAAACCTCCCTGAATGCTGGCTCTTCTAAATGGGGCAACCTTTTTGTTGGATGTATTTACTGGCCAGTCCCCGTCATGGAAGAGCCCTACCACATGGAAGTGGTCCAAGCTGCAGGCACATGGTATGCAGCAGAAACCTGCAGGCAAGGTCGTTTTTCAGGATGTTACTTGCAGCGCAGAGGTGATTGAACATTTTCCAGACCCACACGGGTTCAAATTTGAAGTATTATTTTACTCTGGGAGCAGCTCACTGGAGCGTGAGTTATTAAACTACTAGAACCAGCAGGCTCTGGGGGCGCCAACGCCCACTGGAGCAGGTGCCACTCATTTAAAGACTCTGAAAGCTCCACACAGAGTTTACAGAAGCCTCTGAAGAAATGCTCAGGGGAGCATGAAACGCGTCAGGCTTGTAAATTGCATGGACTTTGTTTTCATCATTCCATGCTGTTTTCCTGAAAATAAAAAACGAAATTACAAAACCTCCCTGAATGCTGGCTCTTCTAAATGGGGCAACCTTTTTGTTGGATGTATTTACTGGCCAGTCCCGGTCAGGGAAGAGCCCTACTACATGGAAGTGGTCCAAGCTGCAAGCACATGGTATGCAGCAGAAACTGGCAGGCAAGGTCGTTTTTCAGGATGTTACTTGCAGCGCAGAGGTGATTGAACATTTTCCAGACCCACACGGGTTCAAATTTGAAGTATTATTTTACTCTAGGAGAAGCTCACTGGAGCGTGATTTATTGAACTACTAGAACCAGCAGGCTCTGGGGGCGCCAACGCCCACTGGAGCAGGTGCTACTCATTTAAAGACTCAGAAAGCTCCACACAGAGTTTACAGAAGCCTCTGAAGAAATGCTCAGGGGAGCATGAAACGCGCCAGGCTTGTAAATTGCATGGACTTTGTTATCATCATTCCACGCTGTTTTCCTGAAAATAAAAAACGAAATTACAAAACCTCCCTGAATGCTGGCTCTTCTAAATGGGGCAACCTTTTTGTTGGATGTATTTACTGGCCAGTCCCGGTCAGGGAAGAGCCCTACCACATGGAAGTGGTCCAAGCTGCAGGCACATGGTATGCAGCAGAAACCTGCAGGCAAGGTCGTTTTTCAGGATGTTACTTGCAGCGCAGAGGTGATTGAACATTTTCCAGACCCAACCGGGTTCACATTTGAAGTATTATTTTACTCTGGGAGCAGCTCACTGGAGCGTGATTTATTGAACTACTAGAACCAGCAGGCTCTGGGGGCGCCAACGCCCACTGGAGCAGGTGCTACTCATTTAAAGACTCTGAAAGCTCCACACAGAGTTTACAGAAGCCTCTGAAGAAATGCTCAGGGGAGCATGAAATGCGTCAGGCTTGTAAATTGCATAGACTTTGTTTTCATCATTCCACGCTGTTTTCCTGAAAATAAAAAACAAAATTACAAAACCTCCCTGAATGCTGGCTCTTCTAAATGGGGCAACCTTTTTGTTGGATGTATTTACTGGCCAGTCCCGGTCATGGAAGAGCCCTACCACATGGAAGTGGTCCAAGCTGCAGGCACGTGGTATGCAGCAGAAACTGGCAGGCAAGGTCGTTTTTCAGGATGTTACTTGCAGCGCAGAGGTGATTGAACATTTTCCAGACCCACACGGGTTCAAATTTGAAGTATTATTTTACTCTGGGAGCAGCTCACTGGAGCGTGATTTATTAAACTACTAGAACCAGCAGGCTCTGGGGGCGCCGACGCCCACTGGAGCAGGTGCTACTCATTTAAAGACTCTGAAAGCTCCACACAGAGTTTACAGAAGCCTCTGAAGAAATGCTCAGGGGAGCATGAAACACGTCAGGCTTGTAAATTGCATGGACTTTGTTTTCATCATTCCACGCTGTTTTCCTGAAAATAAAAAACGAAATTACAAAACCTCCCTGAATGCTGGCTCTTCTAAATGGGGCAACCATTTTGTTGGATGTATTTACTGGCCAGTCCCGGTCATGGAAGAACCCTACCACATGGAAGTGGTCCAAGCTGCAGGCACATGGTATGCAGCAGAAACTGGCAGGCAAGGTCGTTTTTAAGGATGTTACTTGCAGCGCAGAGGTGATTGAACATTTTCCAGACCCACACGGGTTCAAATTTGAAGTATTATTTTACTCTGGGAGCAGCTCACTGGAGCGTGATTTATTGAACTACTAGAACCAGCAGGCTCTGGGGGCACCAACGCCCACTGGAGCAGGTGCTACTCATTTAAAGACTCTGAAAGCTCCACACAGAGTTTACAGAAGCCTCTGAAGAAATGCTCAGGGGAGCATGAAACGCGTCAGGCTTGTAAATTGCATGGACTTTGTTTTCATCATTCCACGCTGTTTTCCTGTAAATAAAAAATGAAATTACAAAACCTCCCTGAATGCTGGCTCTTCTAAATGGGGCAACCTTTTTGTTGGATGTATTTACTCGCCAGTCCCGGTCATGGAAGTGCCCTACCACATGGAAGTGGTCCAAGCTGCAGGCACATGGTATGCAGCAGAAACTGGCAGGCAAGGTCGTTTTTCAGGATGTTACTTGCAGCGCAGAGGTGATTGAACATTTTCCAGACCCACATGGGTTCAAATTTGAAGTATTATTTTACTCTGGGAGCAGCTCACTGGAGCGTGATTTATTAAACTACTAGAACCAGCAGGCTCTGGGGGCGCCAACGCCCACTGGAGCAGGTGCTACTCATTTAAAGACTCTGAAAGCTCCACACAGAGTTTACAGAAGCCTCTGAAGAAATGCTCAGGGGAGCATGAAACGCGTCAGGCTTGTAAATTGCATGGACTTTGTTTTCATCATTCCACGCTGTTTTCCTGAAAATAAAAAACGAAATTACAAAACCTCCCTGAATGCTGGCTCTTCTAAATGGGGCAACCTTTTTGTTGGATGTATTTACTGGCCAGGCCCGGTCAGGGAAGAGCCCTACCACATGGAAGTGGTCCAAGCTGCAGGCACATGGTATGCAGCAGAAACTGGCAGGCAAGGTCGTTTTTCAGGATGTTTCTTGCAGCGCAGAGGTGATTGAACATTTTCCAGACCCACCCGGGTTCAAATTTGAAGTATTATTTTACTCTGGGAGCAGCTCACTGGAGCGTGATTTATTGAACTACTAGAACCAGCAGGCTCTGGGGGCGCCAACGCCCACTGGAGCAGGTGCTACTCATTTAAAGACTCTGAAAGCTCCACACAGAGTTTACAGAAGCCTCTGAAGAAATGCTCAGGGGAGCATGAAACGCGTCAGGCGTGTAAATTGCATGGACTTTGTTTTCATCATTCCACGCTGTTTTCCTGAAAATAAAAAACGAAATTACAAAACCTCCCTGAATGCTGGCTCTTCTAAATGGGGCAACCTTTTTGTTGGATGTATTTACTGGCCAGTCCCGGTCAGGGAAGAGCCCTACCACATGGAAGTGGTCCAAGCTGCAGGCACATGGTATGCAGCAGAAACTGGCAGGCAAGGTCGTTTTTCAGGATGTTACTTGCAGCGCAGAGGTGATTGAATATTTTCCAGACCCACACGGGTTCAAATTTGAAGTATTATTTTACTCTGGGAGCAGCTCACTGGAGCGTGATTTATTGAACTACTAGAACCAGCAGGCTCTGGGGGCGCCAACGCCCACTGGAGCAGGTGCTACTCATTTAAAGACTCTGAAAGCTCCACACAGAGTTTACAGAAGCCTCTGAAGAAATGCTCAGGGGAGCATGAAACGCGTCAGGCTTGTAAATTGCATGGACTTTGTTTTCATCATTCCACGCTGTTTTCCTGAAAATAAAAAACGAAATTACAAAACCTCCCTGAATGCTGGCTCTTCTAAATGGGGCAACCTTTTTGTTGGATGTATTTACTGGCCAGTCCCGGTCAGGGAAGAGCCCTACCACATGGAAGTGGTCCAAGCTGCAGGCACATGGTATGCAGCAGAAACCTGCAGGCAAGGTCGTTTTTCAGGATGTTACTTGCAGCGCAGAGGTGATTGAACATTTTCCAGACCCACCCGGGTTCACATTTGAAGTATTATTTTACTCTGGGAGCAGCTCACTGGAGCGTGATTTATTGAACTACTAGAACCAGCAGGCTCTGGGGGCGCCAACGCCCACTGGAGCAGGTGCTACTCATTTAAAGACTCTGAAAGCTCCACACAGAGTTTACAGAAGCCTCTGAAGAAATGCTCAGGGGAGCATGAAATGCGTCAGGCTTGTAAATTGCATAGACTTTGTTTTCATCATTCCACGCTGTTTTCCTGAAAATAAAAAACAAAATTACAAAACCTCCCTGAATGCTGGCTCTTCTAAATGGGGCAACCTTTTTGTTGGATGTATTTACTGGCCAGTCCCGGTCATGGAAGAGCCCTACCACATGGAAGTGGTCCAAGCTGCAGGCACGTGGTATGCAGCAGAAACTGGCAGGCAAGGTCGTTTTTCAGGATGTTACTTGCAGCGCAGAGGTGATTGAACATTTTCCAGACCCACACGGGTTCAAATTTGAAGTATTATTTTACTCTGGGAGCAGCTCACTGGAGCGTGATTTATTAAACTACTAGAACCAGCAGGCTCTGGGGGCGCCGACGCCCACTGGAGCAGGTGCTACTCATTTAAAGACTCTGAAAGCTCCACACAGAGTTTACAGAAGCCTCTGAAGAAATGCTCAGGGGAGCATGAAACACGTCAGGCTTGTAAATTGCATGGACTTTGTTTTCATCATTCCACGCTGTTTTCCTGAAAATAAAAAACGAAATTACAAAACCTCCCTGAATGCTGGCTCTTCTAAATGGGGCAACCATTTTGTTGGATGTATTTACTGGCCAGTCCCGGTCATGGAAGAGCCCTACCACATGGAAGTGGTCCAAGCTGCAGGCACATGGTATGCAGCAGAAACTGGCAGGCAAGGTCGTTTTTCAGGATGTTACTTGCAGCGCAGAGGTGATTGAACATTTTCCAGACCCACACGGGTTCAAATTTGAAGTATTATTTTACTCTGGGAGCAGCTCACTGGAGCGTGATTTATTGAACTACTAGAACCAGCATTCTCTGGGGGCGCCAACGCCCACTGGAGCAGGTCCAACTCATTTAAAGACTCTGAAAGCTCCACACAGAGTTTACAGAAGCCTCTGAAGAAATGCTCAGGGGAGCATGAAACGCGTCAGGCTTGTAAATTGCATGGACTTTGTTTTTATCATTCCACGCTGTTTTCCTGAAAATAAAAAACGAAATTACAAAACCTCCCTCAATGCTGGCTCTTCTAAATGGGGCAACCTTTTTGTTGGATGTATTTACTGGCCAGTACCGGTCAGGGAAGAGCCCTACCACATGGAAGTGGTCCAAGCTGCAGGCACATGGTATGCAGCAGAAACCTGCAGGCAAGGTCGTTTTTCAGGATGTTACTTGCAGCGCAGAGGTGATTGAACATTTTCCAGACCCACCTGGGTTCACATTTGAAGTATTATTTTACTCTGGGAGCAGCTCACTGGAGCGTGATTTATTGAACTACTAGAACCAGCAGGCTCTGGGGGCGCCAACGCCCACTGGAGCAGGTGCTACTCATTTAAAGACTCTGAAAGCTCCACACAGAGTTTACAGAAGCCTCTGATAAATGCTCAGGGGAGCATGAAACGCGTCAGGCTTGTAAATTGCATGGACTTTGTTTTCATCATTCCACGCTGTTTTCCTGTAAATAAAAAATGAAATTACAAAACCTCCCTGAATGCTGGCTCTTCTAAATGGGGCAACCTTTTTGTTGGATGTATTTACTGGCCAGTCCCGGTCATGGAAGTGCCCTACCACATGGAAGTGGTCCAAGCTGCAGGCACATGGTATGCAGCAGAAACTGGCAGGCAAGGTCGTTTTTCAGGATGTTACTTGCAGCGCAGAGGTGATTGAACATTTTCCAGACCCACATGGGTTCAAATTTGAAGTATTATTTTACTCTGGGAGCAGCTCACTGGAGCGTGATTTATTAAACTACTAGAACCAGCAGGCTCTGGGGGCGCCAACGCCCACTGGAGCAGGTGCTACTCATTTAAAGACTCTGAAAGCTCCACACAGAGTTTACAGAAGCCTCTGAAGAAATGCTCAGGGGAGCATGAAACGCGTCAGGCTTGTAAATTGCATGGACTTTGTTTGCATCATTCCACGCTGTTTTCCTGAAAATAAAAAACGAAATTACAAAACCTCCCTGAATGCTGGCTCTTCTAAATGGGGCAACCTTTTTGTTGGATGTATTTACTGGCCAGTCCCGATCAGGGAAGAGCCCTACCACATGGAAGTGGTCCAAGCTGCAGGCACATGGTATGCAGCAGAAACTGGCAGGCAAGGTCGTTTTTCAGGATGTTACTTGCAGCGCAGAGGTGATTGAACATTTTCCAGACCCACCCGGGTTCACATTTGAAGTATTATTTTACTCTGGGAGCAGCTCACTGGAGCGTGATTTATTGAACTACTAGAACCAGCAGGCTCTGGGGGCGCCAACGCCCACTGGAGCAGGTGCTACTCATTTAAAGACTCTGAAAGCTCCACACAGAGTTTACAGAAGCCTCTGAAGAAATGCTCAGGGGAGCATGAAACGCGTCAGGCTTGTAAATTGCATGGACTTTGTTTTCATCATTCCACGCTGTTTTCCTGAAAATAAAAAACAAAATTACAAAACCTCCCTGAATGCTGGCTCTTCTAAATGGGGCAACCTTTTTGTTGGATGTATTTACTGGCCAGTCCCGGTCATGGAAGTGCCCTACCACATGGAAGTGGTCCAAGCTGCAGGCACATGGTATGCAGCAGAAACTGGCAGGCAAGGTCGTTTTTCAGGATGTTACTTGCAGCGCAGAGGTGATTGAACATTTTCCAGACCCACCCGGGTTCACATTTGAAGTATTATTTTACTCTGGGAGCAGCTCACTGGAGCGTGATTTATTGAACTACTAGAACCAGCAGGCTCTGGGGGCGCCAACGCCCACTGGAGCAGGTGCTACTCATTTAAAGACTCCGAAAGCTCCACACAGAGTTTACAGAAGCCTCTGAAGAAATGCTCAGGGGAGCATGAAACGCGTCAGGCTTGTAAATTGCATGGACTTTGTTTTCATCATTCCACGCTGTTTTCCTGTAAATAAAAAATGAAATTACAAAACCTCCCTGAATGCTGGCTCTTCTAAATGGGGCAACCTTTTTGTTGGATGTATTTACTGGCCAGTCCCGGTCACGGAAGTGCCCTACCACATGGAAGTGGTCCAAGCTGCAGGCACATGGTATGCAGCAGAAACTGGCAGGCAAGGTCGTTTTTCAGGATGTTACTTGCAGCGTAGAGGTGATTGAACATTTTCCAGACCCACACGGGTTCAAATTTGAAGTATTATTTTACTCTGGGAGCAGCTCACTGGAGCGTGAGTTATTAAACTACTAGAACCAGCAGGCTCTGGGGGCGCCAACGCCCACTGGAGCAGGTGCTACTCATTTAAAGACTCTGAAAGCTCCACACAGAGTTTACAGAAGCCTCTGAAGAAATGCTCAGGGGAGCATGAAACGCGTCAGGCTTGTAAATTGCATGGACTTTGTTTTCATCATTCCACGCTGTTTTCCTGAAAATAAAAAACGAAATTACAAAACCTCCCTGAATGCTGGCTCTTCTAAATGGGGCAACCTTTTTGTTGGATGTATTTACTGGCCAGTCCCGGTCAGGGAAGAGCCCTACTACATGGAAGTGGTCCAAGCTGCAAGCACATGGTATGCAGCAGAAACTGGCAGGCAAGGTCGTTTTTCAGGATGTTACTTGCAGCGCAGAGGTGATTGAACATTTTCCAGACCCACATGGGTTCAAATTTGAAGTATTATTTTACTCTAGGAGAAGCTCACTGGAGCGTGATTTATTGAACTACTAGAACCAGCAGGCTCTGGGGGCGCCAACGCCCACTGGAGCAAGTGCTACTCATTTAAAGACTCAGAAAGCTCCACACAGAGTTTACAGAAGCCTCTGAAGAAATGCTCAGGGGAGCATGAAACGCGCCAGGCTTGTAAATTGCATGGACTTTGTTTTCATCATTCCACGCTGTTTTCCTGAAAATAAAAAACGAAATTACAAAACCTCCCTGAATGCTGGCTCTTCTAAATGGGGCAACCTTTTTGTTGGATGTATTTACTGGCCAGTCCCGGTCAGGGAAGAGCCCTACCACATGGAAGTGGTCCAAGCTGCAGGCACATGGTATGCAGCAGAAACCTGCAGGCAAGGTCGTTTTTCAGGATGTTACTTGCAGCGCAGAGGTGATTGAACATTTTCCAGACCCACCCGGGTTCACATTTGAAGTATTATTTTACTCTGGGAGCAGCTCATTGGAGCGTGATTTATTGAACTACTAGAACCAGCAGGCTCTGGGGGCGCCAACGCCCACTGGAGCAGGTGCTACTCATTTAAAGACTCTGAAAGCTCCACACAGAGTTTACAGAAGCCTCTGAAGAAATGCTCAGGGGAGCATGAAACGCGTCAGGCTTGTAAATTGCATGGACTTTGTTTTCATCATTCCACGCTGTTTTCCTGAAAATAAAAAACAAAATTACAAAACCTCCCTGAATGCTGGCTCTTCTAAATGGGGCAACCTTTTTGTTGGATGTATTTACTGGCCAGTCCCCGTCATGGAAGAGCCCTACCACATGGAAGTGGTCCAAGCTGCAGGCACATGGTATGCAGCAGAAACCTGCAGGCAAGGTCGTTTTTCAGGATGTTACTTGCAGCGCAGAGGTGATTGAACATTTTCCAGACCCACACGGGTTCAAATTTGAAGTATTATTTTACTCTGGGAGCAGCTCACTGGAGCGTGAGTTATTAAACTACTAGAACCAGCAGGCTCTGGGGGCGCCAACGCCCACTGGAGCAGGTGCCACTCATTTAAAGACTCTGAAAGCTCCACACAGAGTTTACAGAAGCCTCTGAAGAAATGCTCAGGGGAGCATGAAACGCGTCAGGCTTGTAAATTGCATGGACTTTGTTTTCATCATTCCATGCTGTTTTCCTGAAAATAAAAAACGAAATTACAAAACCTCCCTGAATGCTGGCTCTTCTAAATGGGGCAACCTTTTTGTTGGATGTATTTACTGGCCAGTCCCGGTCAGGGAAGAGCCCTACTACATGGAAGTGGTCCAAGCTGCAAGCACATGGTATGCAGCAGAAACTGGCAGGCAAGGTCGTTTTTCAGGATGTTACTTGCAGCGCAGAGGTGATTGAACATTTTCCAGACCCACACGGGTTCAAATTTGAAGTATTATTTTACTCTAGGAGAAGCTCACTGGAGCGTGATTTATTGAACTACTAGAACCAGCAGGCTCTGGGGGCGCCAACGCCCACTGGAGCAGGTGCTACTCATTTAAAGACTCAGAAAGCTCCACACAGAGTTTACAGAAGCCTCTGAAGAAATGCTCAGGGGAGCATGAAACGCGCCAGGCTTGTAAATTGCATGGACTTTGTTATCATCATTCCACGCTGTTTTCCTGAAAATAAAAAACGAAATTACAAAACCTCCCTGAATGCTGGCTCTTCTAAATGGGGCAACCTTTTTGTTGGATGTATTTACTGGCCAGTCCCGGTCAGGGAAGAGCCCTACCACATGGAAGTGGTCCAAGCTGCAGGCACATGGTATGCAGCAGAAACCTGCAGGCAAGGTCGTTTTTCAGGATGTTACTTGCAGCGCAGAGGTGATTGAACATTTTCCAGACCCAACCGGGTTCACATTTGAAGTATTATTTTACTCTGGGAGCAGCTCACTGGAGCGTGATTTATTGAACTACTAGAACCAGCAGGCTCTGGGGGCGCCAACGCCCACTGGAGCAGGTGCTACTCATTTAAAGACTCTGAAAGCTCCACACAGAGTTTACAGAAGCCTCTGAAGAAATGCTCAGGGGAGCATGAAATGCGTCAGGCTTGTAAATTGCATAGACTTTGTTTTCATCATTCCACGCTGTTTTCCTGAAAATAAAAAACAAAATTACAAAACCTCCCTGAATGCTGGCTCTTCTAAATGGGGCAACCTTTTTGTTGGATGTATTTACTGGCCAGTCCCGGTCATGGAAGAGCCCTACCACATGGAAGTGGTCCAAGCTGCAGGCACGTGGTATGCAGCAGAAACTGGCAGGCAAGGTCGTTTTTCAGGATGTTACTTGCAGCGCAGAGGTGATTGAACATTTTCCAGACCCACACGGGTTCAAATTTGAAGTATTATTTTACTCTGGGAGCAGCTCACTGGAGCGTGATTTATTAAACTACTAGAACCAGCAGGCTCTGGGGGCGCCGACGCCCACTGGAGCAGGTGCTACTCATTTAAAGACTCTGAAAGCTCCACACAGAGTTTACAGAAGCCTCTGAAGAAATGCTCAGGGGAGCATGAAACACGTCAGGCTTGTAAATTGCATGGACTTTGTTTTCATCATTCCACGCTGTTTTCCTGAAAATAAAAAACGAAATTACAAAACCTCCCTGAATGCTGGCTCTTCTAAATGGGGCAACCATTTTGTTGGATGTATTTACTGGCCAGTCCCGGTCATGGAAGAACCCTACCACATGGAAGTGGTCCAAGCTGCAGGCACATGGTATGCAGCAGAAACTGGCAGGCAAGGTCGTTTTTAAGGATGTTACTTGCAGCGCAGAGGTGATTGAACATTTTCCAGACCCACACGGGTTCAAATTTGAAGTATTATTTTACTCTGGGAGCAGCTCACTGGAGCGTGATTTATTGAACTACTAGAACCAGCAGGCTCTGGGGGCACCAACGCCCACTGGAGCAGGTGCTACTCATTTAAAGACTCTGAAAGCTCCACACAGAGTTTACAGAAGCCTCTGAAGAAATGCTCAGGGGAGCATGAAACGCGTCAGGCTTGTAAATTGCATGGACTTTGTTTTCATCATTCCACGCTGTTTTCCTGTAAATAAAAAATGAAATTACAAAACCTCCCTGAATGCTGGCTCTTCTAAATGGGGCAACCTTTTTGTTGGATGTATTTACTCGCCAGTCCCGGTCATGGAAGTGCCCTACCACATGGAAGTGGTCCAAGCTGCAGGCACATGGTATGCAGCAGAAACTGGCAGGCAAGGTCGTTTTTCAGGATGTTACTTGCAGCGCAGAGGTGATTGAACATTTTCCAGACCCACATGGGTTCAAATTTGAAGTATTATTTTACTCTGGGAGCAGCTCACTGGAGCGTGATTTATTAAACTACTAGAACCAGCAGGCTCTGGGGGCGCCAACGCCCACTGGAGCAGGTGCTACTCATTTAAAGACTCTGAAAGCTCCACACAGAGTTTACAGAAGCCTCTGAAGAAATGCTCAGGGGAGCATGAAACGCGTCAGGCTTGTAAATTGCATGGACTTTGTTTGCATCATTCCACGCTGTTTTCCTGAAAATAAAAAACGAAATTACAAAACCTCCCTGAATGCTGGCTCTTCTAAATGGGGCAACCTTTTTGTTGGATGTATTTACTGGCCAGTCCCGGTCAGGGAAGAGCCCTACCACATGGAAGTGGTCCAAGCTGCAGGCACATGGTATGCAGCAGAAACTGGCAGGCAAGGTCGTTTTTCAGGATGTTACTTGCAGTGCAGAGGTGATTGAACATTTTCCAGACCCACCCGGGTTCACATTTGAAGTATTATTTTACTCTGGGAGCAGCTCACTGGAGCGTGATTTATTGAACTACTAGAACCAGCAGGCTCTGGGGGCGCCAACGCCCACTGGAGCAGGTGCTACTCATTTAAAGACTCTGAAAGCTCCACACAGAGTTTACAGAAGCCTCTGAAGAAATGCTCAGGGGAGCATGAAACGCGTCAGGCTTGTAAATTGCATGGACTTTGTTTTCATCATTCCACGCTGTTTTCCTGAAAATAAGAAACAAAATTACAAAACCTCCCTGAATGCTGGCTCTTCTAAATGGGGCAACCTTTTTGTTGGATGTATTTACTGGCCAGTCCCCGTCATGGAAGAGCCCTACCACATGGAAGTGGTCCAAGCTGCAGGCACATGGTATGCAGCAGAAACTGGCAGGCAAGGTCGTTTTTCAGGATGTTACTTGCAGCGCAGAGGTGATTGAACATTTTCCAGACCCACCCGGGTTCACATTTGAAGTATTATTTTACTCTGGGAGCAGCTCACTGGAGCGTGATTTATTGAACTACTAGAACCAGCAGGCTCTGGGGGCGCCAACGCCCACTGGAGCAGGTGCTACTCATTTAAAGACTCCGAAAGCTCCACACAGAGTTTACAGAAGCCTCTGAAGAAATGCTCAGGGGAGCATGAAACGCGTCAGGCTTGTAAATTGCATGGACTTTGTTTTCATCATTCCACGCTGTTTTCCTGTAAATAAAAAATGAAATTACAAAACCTCCCTGAATGCTGGCTCTTCTAAATGGGGCAACCTTTTTGTTGGATGTATTTACTGGCCAGTCCCTGTCATGGAAGTGCCCTACCACATGGAAGTGGTCCAAGCTGCAGGCACATGGTATGCAGCAGAAACTGGCAGGCAAGGTCGTTTTTCAGGATGTTACTTGCAGCGCAGAGGTGATTGAACATTTTCCAGACCCACACGGGTTCAAATTTGAAGTATTATTTTACTCTGGGAGCAGCTCACTGGAGCATGAGTTATTAAACTACTAGAACCAGCAGGCTCTGGGGGCGCCAACGCCCACTGGAGCAGGTGCTACTCATTTAAAGACTCTGAAAGCTCCACACAGAGTTTACAGAAGCCTCTGAAGAAATGCTCAGGGGAGCATGAAACGCGTCAGGCTTGTAAATTGCATGGACTTTATTTTCATCATTCCACGCTGTTTTCCTGAAAATAAAAAACGAAATTACAAAACCTCCCTGAATGCTGGCTCTTCTAAATGGGGCAACCTTTTTGTTGGATGTATTTACTGGCCAGTCCCGGTCAGGGAAGAGCCCTACTACATGGAAGTGGTCCAAGCTGCAAGCACATGGTATGCAGCAGAAACTGGCAGGCAAGGTCGTTTTTCAGGATGTTACTTGCAGCGCAGAGGTGATTGAACATTTTCCAGACCCACACGGGTTCAAATTTGAAGTATTATTTTACTCTAGGAGAAGCTCACTGGAGCGTGATTTATTGAACTACTAGAACCAGCAGGCTCTGGGGGCGCCAACGCCCACTGGAGCAAGTGCTACTCATTTAAAGACTCAGAAAGCTCCACACAGAGTTTACAGAAGCCTCTGAAGAACTGCTCAGGGGAGCATGAAACGCGCCAGGCTTGTAAATTGCATGGACTTTGTTTTCATCATTCCACGCTGTTTTCCTGAAAATAAAAAACGAAATTACAAAACCTCCCTGAATGCTGGCTCTTCTAAATGGGGCAACCTTTTTGTTGGATGTATTTACTGGCCAGTCCCGGTCAGGGAAGAGCCCTACCACATGGAAGTGGTCCAAGCTGCAGGCACATGGTATGCAGCAGAAACCTGCAGGCAAGGTCATTTTTCAGGATGTTACTTGCAGCGCAGAGGTGATTGAACATTTTCCAGACCCACCCGGGTTCACATTTGAAGTATTATTTTACTCTGGGAGCAGCTCACTGGAGCGTGATTTATTGAACTACTAGAACCAGCAGGCTCTGGGGGCGCCAACGCCCACTGGAGCAGGTGCTACTCATTTAAAGACTCTGAAAGCTCCACACAGAGTTTACAGAAGCCTCTGAAGAAATGCTCAGGGGAGCATGAAACGCGCCAGGCTTGTAAATTGCATGGACTTTGTTTTCATCATTCCACGCTGTTTTCCTGAAAATAAAAAACAAAATTACAAAACCTCCCTGAATGCTGGCTCTTCTAAATGGGGCAACCTTTTTGTTGGATGTATTTACTGGCCAGTCCCCGTCATGGAAGAGCCCTACCACATGGAAGTGGTCCAAGCTGCAGGCACATGGTATGCAGCAGAAACCTGCAGGCAAGGTCGTTTTTCAGGATGTTACTTGCAGCGCAGAGGTGATTGAACATTTTCCAGACCCACACGGGTTCAAATTTGAAGTATTATTTTACTCTGGGAGCAGCTCACTGGAGCGTGAGTTATTAAACTACTAGAACCAGCAGGCTCTGGGGGCGCCAACGCCCACTGGAGCAGGTGCCACTCATTTAAAGACTCTGAAAGCTCCACACAGAGTTTACAGAAGCCTCTGAAGAAATGCTCAGGGGAGCATGAAACGCGTCAGGCTTGTAAATTGCATGGACTTTGTTTTCATCATTCCACGCTGTTTTCCTGAAAATAAAAAACGAAATTACAAA
This sequence comes from Lissotriton vulgaris, assembly GCF_964263255.1. NCBI lineage: Eukaryota > Metazoa > Chordata > Amphibia > Caudata > Salamandridae > Lissotriton > Lissotriton vulgaris. The sequence goes on along the minus strand of NW_028254399.1, from coordinate 209,025 downwards.
ACCTCCCTGAATGCTGGCTCTTCTAAATGGGGCAACCTTTTTGTTGGATGTATTTACTGGCCAGTCCCGGTCAGGGAAGAGCCCTACTACATGGAAGTGGTCCAAGCTGCAAGCACATGGTATGCAGCAGAAACTGGCAGGCAAGGTCGTTTTTCAGGATGTTACTTGCAGCGCAGAGGTGATTGAACATTTTCCAGACCCACACGGGTTCAAATTTGAAGTATTATTTTACTCTAGGAGAAGCTCACTGGAGCGTGATTTATTGAACTACTAGAACCAGCAGGCTCTGGGGGCGCCAACGCCCACTGGAGCAGGTGCTACTCATTTAAAGACTCAGAAAGCTCCACACAGAGTTTACAGAAGCCTCTGAAGAAATGCTCAGGGGAGCATGAAACGCGCCAGGCTTGTAAATTGCATGGACTTTGTTTTCATCATTCCACGCTGTTTTCCTGAAAATAAAAAACGAAATTACAAAACCTCCCTGAATGCTGGCTCTTCTAAATGGGGCAACCTTTTTGTTGGATGTATTTACTGGCCAGTCCCGGTCAGGGAAGAGCCCTACCACATGGAAGTGGTCCAAGCTGCAGGCACATGGTATGCAGCAGAAACTGGCAGGCAAGGTCGTTTTTCAGGATGTTACTTGCAGCGCAGAGGTGATTGAACATTTTCCAGACCCACCCGGGTTCACATTTGAAGTATTATTTTACTCTGGGAGCAGCTCACTGGAGCGTGATTTATTGAACTACTAGAACCAGCAGGCTCTGGGGGCGCCAACGCCCACTGGAGCAGGTGCTACTCATTTAAAGACTCTGAAAGCTCCACACAGAGTTTACAGAAGCCTCTGAAGAAATGCTCAGGGGAGCATGAAACGCGTCAGGCTTGTAAATTGCATGGACTTTGTTTTCATCATTCCACGCTGTTTTCCTGAAAATAAAAAACAAAATTACAAAACCTCCCTGAATGCTGGCTCTTCTAAATGGGGCAACCTTTTTGTTGGATGTATTTACTGGCCAGTCCCCGTCATGGAAGAGCCCTACCACATGGAAGTGGTCCAAGCTGCAGGCACATGGTATGCAGCAGAAACTGGCAGGCAAGGTCGTTTTTCAGGATGTTACTTGCAGCGCAGAGGTGATTGAACATTTTCCAGACCCACACGGGTTCAAATTTGAAGTATTATTTTACTCTGGGAGCAGCTCACTGGAGCGTGAGTTATTAAACTACTAGAACCAGCAGGCTCTGGGGGCGCCAACGCCCACTGGAGCAGGTGCTACTCATTTAAAGACTCTGAAAGCTCCACACAGAGTTTACAGAAGCCTCTGAAGAAATGCTCAGGAGAGCATGAAACGCGTCAGGCTTGTAAATTGCATGGACTTTGTTTTCATCATTCCACGCTGTTTTCCTGAAAATAAAAAACGAAATTACAAAACCTCCCTGAATGCTGGCTCTTCTAAATGGGGCAACCTTTTTGTTGGATGTATTTACTGGCCAGTCCCGGTCAGGGAAGAGCCCTACTACATGGAAGTGGTCCAAGCTGCAAGCACATGGTATGCAGCAGAAACTGGCAGGCAAGGTCGTTTTTCAGGATGTTACTTGCAGCGCAGAGGTGATTGAACATTTTCCAGACCCACACGGGTTCAAATTTGAAGTATTATTTTACTCTAGGAGAAGCTCACTGGAGCGTGATTTATTGAACTACTAGAACCAGCAGGCTCTGGGGGCGCCAACGCCCACTGGAGCAAGTGCTACTCATTTAAAGACTCAGAAAGCTCCACACAGAGTTTACAGAAGCCTCTGAAGAAATGCTCAGGGGAGCATGAAACGCGCCAGGCTTGTAAATTGCATGGACTTTGTTTTCATCATTCCACGCTGTTTTCCTGAAAATAAAAAACGAAATTACAAAACCTCCCTGAATGCTGGCTCTTCTAAATGGAGCAACCTTTTTGTTGGATGTATTTACTGGCCAGTCCCGGTCAGGGAAGAGCCCTACCACATGGAAGTGGTCCAAGCTGCAGGCACATGGTATGCAGCAGAAACCTGCAGGCAAGGTCGTTTTTCAGGATGTTACTTGCAGCGCAGAGGTGATTGAACATTTTCCAGACCCACCCGGGTTCACATTTGAAGTATTATTTTACTCTGGGAGCAGCTCACTGGAGCGTGATTTATTGAACTACTAGAACCAGCAGGCTCTGGGGGCGCCAACGTCCACTGGAGCAGGTGCTACTCATTTAAAGACTCTGAAAGCTCCACACAGAGTTTAGAGAAGCCTCTGAAGAAATGCTCAGGGGAGCATGAAACGCGTCAGGCTTGTAAATTGCATGGACTTTGTTTTCATCATTCCACGCTGTTTTCCTGAAAATAAAAAACAAAATTACAAAACCTCCCTGAATGCTGGCTCTTCTAAATGGGGCAACCTTTTTGTTGGATGTATTTACTGGCCAGTCCCCGTCATGGAAGAGCCCTACCACATGGAAGTGGTCCAAGCTGCAGGCACATGGTATGCAGCAGAAACCTGCAGGCAAGGTCGTTTTTCAGGATGTTACTTGCAGCGCAGAGGTGATTGAACATTTTCCAGACCCACACGGGTTCAAATTTGAAGTATTATTTTACTCTGGGAGCAGCTCACTGGAGCGTGAGTTATTAAACTACTAGAACCAGCAGGCTCTGGGGGCGCCAACGCCCACTGGAGCAGGTGCCACTCATTTAAAGACTCTGAAAGCTCCACACAGAGTTTACAGAAGCCTCTGAAGAAATGCTCAGGGGAGCATGAAACGCGTCAGGCTTGTAAATTGCATGGACTTTGTTTTCATCATTCCACGCTGTTTTCCTGAAAATAAAAAACGAAATTACAAAACCTCCCTGAATGCTGGCTCTTCTAAATGGGGCAACCTTTTTGTTGGATGTATTTACTGGCCAGTCCCGGTCAGGGAAGAGCCCTACTACATGGAAGTGGTCCAAGCTGCAAGCACATGGTATGCAGCAGAAACTGGCAGGCAAGGTCGTTTTTCAGGATGTTACTTGCAGCGCAGAGGTGATTGAACATTTTCCAGACCCACATGGGTTCAAATTTGAAGTATTATTTTACTCTAGGAGAAGCTCACTGGAGCGTGATTTATTGAACTACTAGAACCAGCAGGCTCTGGGGGCGCCAACGCCCACTGGAGCAGGTGCTACTCATTTAAAGACTCAGAAAGCTCCACACAGAGTTTACAGAAGCCTCTGAAGAAATGCTCAGGGGAGCATGAAACGCGCCAGGCTTGTAAATTGCATGGACTTTGTTTTCATCATTCCACGCGGTTTTCCAGAAAAATAAAAAACGAAATTACAAAACCTCCCTGAATGCTGGCTCTTCTAAATGGGGCAACCTTTTTGTTGGATGTATTTACTGGCCAGTCCCGGTCAGGGAAGAGCCCTACCACATGGAAGTGGTCCAAGCTGCAGGCACATGGTATGCAGCAGAAACCTGCAGGCAAGGTCGTTTTTCAGGATGTTACTTGCAGCGCAGAGGTGATTGAACATTTTCCAGACCCACCCGGGTTCACATTTGAAGTATTATTTTACTCTGGGAGCAGCTCACTGGAGCGTGATTTATTGAACTACTAGAACCAGCAGGCTCTGGGGGCGCCAACGCCCACTGGAGCAGGTGCTACTCATTTAAAGACTCTGAAAGCTCCACACAGAGTTTACAGAAGCCTCTCAAGAAATGCTCAGGGGAGCATGAAACGCGTCAGGCTTGTAAATTGCATGGACTTTGTTTTCATCATTCCACGCTGTTTTCCTGAAAATAAAAAACGAAATTACAAAACCTCCCTGAATGCTGGCTCTTCTAAATGGGGCAACCTTTTTGTTGCATGTATTTACTGGCCAGTCCCGGTCAGGGAAGAGCCCTACCACATGGAAGTGGTCCAAGCTGCAGGCACATGGTATGCAGCAGAAACTGGCAGGCAAGGTCGTTTTTCAGGATGTTACTTGCAGCGGAGAGGTGATTGAACATTTTCCAGACCCACACGGGTTCAAATTTGAAGTATTATTTTACTCTGGGAGCAGCTCACTGGAGCGTGATTTATTGAACTACTAGAACCAGCAGGCTCTGGGGGCGCCAACGCCCACTGGAGCAGGTGCTACTCATTTAAAGACTCTGAAAGCTCCACACAGAGTTTACAGAAGCCTCTGAAGAAATGCTCAGGGGAGCATGAAATGCGTCAGGCTTGTAAATTGCATGGACTTTGTTTTCATCATTCCACGCTGTTTTCCTGAAAATAAAAAACGAAATTACAAAACCTCCCTGAATGCTGGCTCTTCTAAATGGGGCAACCTTTTTGTTGGATGTATTTACTGGCCAGTCCCGGTCAGGGAAGAGCCCTACCACATGGAAGTGGTCCAAGCTGCAGGCACATGGTATGCAGCAGAAACCTGCAGGCAAGGTCGTTTTTCAGGATGTTACTTGCAGCGCAGAGGTGATTGAACATTTTCCAGACCCACCCGGGTTCACATTTGAAGTATTATTTTACTCTGGGAGCAGCTCACTGGAGCGTGATTTATTGAACTACTAGAACCAGCAGGCTCTGGGGGCGCCAACGCCCACTGGAGCAGGTGCTACTCATTTAAAGACTCTGAAAGCTCCACACAGAGTTTACAGAAGCCTCTGAAGAAATGCTCAGGGGAGCATGAAATGCGTCAGGCTTGTAAATTGCATAGACTTTGTTTTCATCATTCCACGCTGTTTTCCTGAAAATAAAAAACAAAATTACAAAACCTCCCTGAATGCTGGCTCTTCTAAATGGGGCAACCTTTTTGTTGGATGTATTTACTGGCCAGTCCCGGTCATGGAAGAGCCCTACCACATGGAAGTGGTCCAAGCTGCAGGCACGTGGTATGCAGCAGAAACTGGCAGGCAAGGTCGTTTTTCAGGATGTTACTTGCAGCGCAGAGGTGATTGAACATTTTCCAGACCCACACGGGTTCAAATTTGAAGTATTATTTTACTCTGGGAGCAGCTCACTGGAGCGTGATTTATTAAACTACTAGAACCAGCAGGCTCTGGGGGCGCCGACGCCCACTGGAGCAGGTGCTACTCATTTAAAGACTCTGAAAGCTCCACACAGAGTTTACCGAAGCCTCTGAAGAAATGCTCAGGGGAGCATGAAACACGTCAGGCTTGTAAATTGCATGGACTTTGTTTTCATCATTCCACGCTGTTTTCCTGAAAATAAAAAACGAAATTACAAAACCTCCCTGAATGCTGGCTCTTCTAAATGGGGCAACCATTTTGTTGGATGTATTTACTGGCCAGTCCCGGTCATGGAAGAGCCCTACCACATGGAAGTGGTCCAAGCTGCAGGCACATGGTATGCAGCAGAAACTGGCAGGCAAGGTCGTTTTTCAGGATGTTACTTGCAGCGCAGAGGTGATTGAACATTTTCCAGACCCACACGGGTTCAAATTTGAAGTATTATTTTACTCTGGGAGCAGCTCACTGGAGCGTGATTTATTGAACTACTAGAACCAGCATTCTCTGGGGGCGCCAACGCCCACTGGAGCAGGTCCAACTCATTTAAAGACTCTGAAAGCTCCACACAGAGTTTACAGAAGCCTCTGAAGAAATGCTCAGGGGAGCATGAAACGCGTCAGGCTTGTAAATTGCATGGACTTTGTTTTCATCATTCCACGCTGTTTTCCTGAAAATAAAAAACGAAATTACAAAACCTCCCTCAATGCTGGCTCTTCTAAATGGGGCAACCTTTTTGTTGGATGTATTTACTGGCCAGTACCGGTCAGGGAAGAGCCCTACCACATGGAAGTGGTCCAAGCTGCAGGCACATGGTATGCATCAGAAACCTGCAGGCAAGGTCGTTTTTCAGGATGTTACTTGCAGCGCAGAGGTGATTGAACATTTTCCAGACCCACCCGGGTTCACATTTGAAGTATTATTTTACTCTGGGAGCAGCTCACTGGAGCGTGATTTATTGAACTACTAGAACCAGCAGGCTCTGGGGGCGCCAACGCCCACTGGAGCAGGTGCTACTCATTTAAAGACTCTGAAAGCTCCACACAGAGTTTACAGAAGCCTCTGAAGAAATGCTCAGGGGAGCATGAAACGCGTCAGGCTTGTAAATTGCATGGACTTTGTTTTCATCATTCCACGCTGTTTTCCTGTAAATAAAAAATGAAATTACAAAACCTCCCTGAATGCTGGCTCTTCTAAATGGGGCAACCTTTTTGTTGGATGTATTTACTGGCCAGTCCCGGTCATGGAAGTGCCCTACCACATGGAAGTGGTCCAAGCTGCAGGCACATGGTATGCAGCAGAAACTGGCAGGCAAGGTCGTTTTTCAGGATGTTACTTGCAGCGCAGAGGTGATTGAACATTTTCCAGACCCACATGGGTTCAAATTTGAAGTATTATTTTACTCTGGGAGCAGCTCACTGGAGCGTGATTTATTAAACTACTAGAACCAGCAGGCTCTGGGGGCGCCAACGCCCACTGGAGCAGGTGCTACTCATTTAAAGACTCTGAAAGCTCCACACAGAGTTTACAGAAGCCTCTGAAGAAATGCTCAGGGGAGCATGAAACGCGTCAGGCTTGTAAATTGCATGGACTTTGTTTGCATCATTCCACGCTGTTTTCCTGAAAATAAAAAACGAAATTACAAAACCTCCCTGAATGCTGGCTCTTCTAAATGGGGCAACCTTTTTGTTGGATGTATTTACTGGCCAGTCCCGGTCAGGGAAGAGCCCTACCACATGGAAGTGGTCCAAGCTGCAGGCACATGGTATGCAGCAGAAACTGGCAGGCAAGGTCGTTTTTCAGGATGTTACTTGCAGTGCAGAGGTGATTGAACATTTTCCAGACCCACCCGGGTTCACATTTGAAGTATTATTTTACTCTGGGAGCAGCTCACTGGAGCGTGATTTATTGAACTACTAGAACCAGCAGGCTCTGGGGGCGCCAACGCCCACTGGAGCAGGTGCTACTCATTTAAAGACTCTGAAAGCTCCACACAGAGTTTACAGAAGCCTCTGAAGAAATGCTCAGGGGAGCATGAAACGCGTCAGGCTTGTAAATTGCATGGACTTTGTTTTCATCATTCCACGCTGTTTTCCTGAAAATAAAAAACAAAATTACAAAACCTCCCTGAATGCTGGCTCTTCTAAATGGGGCAACCTTTTTGTTGGATGTATTTACTGGCCAGTCCCCGTCATGGAAGAGCCCTACCACATGGAAGTGGTCCAAGCTGCAGGCACATGGTATGCAGCAGAAACTGGCAGGCAAGGTCGTTTTTCAGGATGTTACTTGCAGCGCAGAGGTGATTGAACATTTTCCAGACCCACCCGGGTTCACATTTGAAGTATTATTTTACTCTGGGAGCAGCTCACTGGAGCGTGATTTATTGAACTACTAGAACCAGCAGGCTCTGGGGGCGCCAACGCCCACTGGAGCAGGTGCTACTCATTTAAAGACTCCGAAAGCTCCACACAGAGTTTACAGAAGCCTCTGAAGAAATGCTCAGGGGAGCATGAAACGCGTCAGGCTTGTAAATTGCATGGACTTTGTTTTCATCATTCCACGCTGTTTTCCTGTAAATAAAAAATGAAATTACAAAACCTCCCTGAATGCTGGCTCTTCTAAATGGGGCAACCTTTTTGTTGGATGTATTTACTGGCCAGTCCCGGTCATGGAAGTGCCCTACCACATGGAAGTGGTCCAAGCTGCAGGCACATGGTATGCAGCAGAAACTGGCAGGCAAGGTCGTTTTTCAGGATGTTACTTGCAGCGCAGAGGTGATTGAACATTTTCCAGACCCACACGGGTTCAAATTTGAAGTATTATTTTACTCTGGGAGCAGCTCACTGGAGCGTGAGTTATTAAACTACTAGAACCAGCAGGCTCTGGGGGCGCCAACGCCCACTGGAGCAGGTGCTACTCATTTAAAGACTCTGAAAGCTCCACACAGAGTTTACAGAAGCCTCTGAAGAAATGCTCAGGGGAGCATGAAACGCGTCAGGCTTGTAAATTGCATGGACTTTATTTTCATCATTCCACGCTGTTTTCCTGAAAATAAAAAACGAAATTACAAAACCTCCCTGAATGCTGGCTCTTCTAAATGGGGCAACCTTTTTGTTGGATGTATTTACTGGCCAGTCCCGGTCAGGGAAGAGCCCTACTACATGGAAGTGGTCCAAGCTGCAAGCACATGGTATGCAGCAGAAACTGGCAGGCAAGGTCGTTTTTCAGGATGTTACTTGCAGCGCAGAGGTGATTGAACATTTTCCAGACCCACACGGGTTCAAATTTGAAGTATTATTTTACTCTAGGAGAAGCTCACTGGAGCGTGATTTATTGAACTACTAGAACCAGCAGGCTCTGGGGGCGCCAACGCCCACTGGAGCAAGTGCTACTCATTTAAAGACTCAGAAAGCTCCACACAGAGTTTACAGAAGCCTCTGAAGAACTGCTCAGGGGAGCATGAAACGCGCCAGGCTTGTAAATTGCATGGACTTTGTTTTCATCATTCCACGCTGTTTTCCTGAAAATAAAAAACGAAATTACAAAACCTCCCTGAATGCTGGCTCTTCTAAATGGGGCAACCTTTTTGTTGGATGTATTTACTGGCCAGTCCCGGTCAGGGAAGAGCCCTACCACATGGAAGTGGTCCAAGCTGCAGGCACATGGTATGCAGCAGAAACCTGCAGGCAAGGTCATTTTTCAGGATGTTACTTGCAGCGCAGAGGTGATTGAACATTTTCCAGACCCACCCGGGTTCACATTTGAAGTATTATTTTACTCTGGGAGCAGCTCACTGGAGCGTGATTTATTGAACTACTAGAACCAGCAGGCTCTGGGGGCGCCAACGCCCACTGGAGCAGGTGCTACTCATTTAAAGACTCTGAAAGCTCCACACAGAGTTTACAGAAGCCTCTGAAGAAATGCTCAGGGGAGCATGAAACGCGTCAGGCTTGTAAATTGCATGGACTTTGTTTTCATCATTCCACGCTGTTTTCCTGAAAATAAAAAACAAAATTACAAAACCTCCCTGAATGCTGGCTCTTCTAAATGGGGCAACCTTTTTGTTGGATGTATTTACTGGCCAGTCCCCGTCATGGAAGAGCCCTACCACATGGAAGTGGTCCAAGCTGCAGGCACATGGTATGCAGCAGAAACCTGCAGGCAAGGTCGTTTTTCAGGATGTTACTTGCAGCGCAGAGGTGATTGAACATTTTCCAGACCCACACGGGTTCAAATTTGAAGTATTATTTTACTCTGGGAGCAGCTCACTGGAGCGTGAGTTATTAAACTACTAGAACCAGCAGGCTCTGGGGGCGCCAACGCCCACTGGAGCAGGTGCCACTCATTTAAAGACTCTGAAAGCTCCACACAGAGTTTACAGAAGCCTCTGAAGAAATGCTCAGGGGAGCATGAAACGCGTCAGGCTTGTAAATTGCATGGACTTTGTTTTCATCATTCCACGCTGTTTTCCTGAAAATAAAAAACGAAATTACAAAACCTCCCTGAATGCTGGCTCTTCTAAATGGGGCAACCTTTTTGTTGGATGTATTTACTGGCCAGTCCCGGTCAGGGAAGAGCCCTACTACATGGAAGTGGTCCAAGCTGCAAGCACATGGTATGCAGCAGAAACTGGCAGGCAAGGTCGTTTTTCAGGATGTTACTTGCAGCGCAGAGGTGATTGAACATTTTCCAGACCCACACGGGTTCAAATTTGAAGTATTATTTTACTCTAGGAGAAGCTCACTGGAGCGTGATTTATTGAACTACTAGAACCAGCAGGCTCTGGGGGCGCCAACGCCCACTGGAGCAGGTGCTACTCATTTAAAGACTCAGAAAGCTCCACACAGAGTTTACAGAAGCCTCTGAAGAAATGCTCAGGGGAGCATGAAACGCGCCAGGCTTGTAAATTGCATGGACTTTGTTTTCATCATTCCACGCTGTTTTCCTGAAAATAAAAAACGAAATTACAAAACCTCCCTGAATGCTGGCTCTTCTAAATGGGGCAACCTTTTTGTTGGATGTATTTACTGGCCAGTCCCGGTCAGGGAAGAGCCCTACCACATGGAAGTGGTCCAAGCTGCAGGCACATGGTATGCAGCAGAAACTGGCAGGCAAGGTCGTTTTTCAGGATGTTACTTGCAGCGCAGAGGTGATTGAACATTTTCCAGACCCACCCGGGTTCACATTTGAAGTATTATTTTACTCTGGGAGCAGCTCACTGGAGCGTGATTTATTGAACTACTAGAACCAGCAGGCTCTGGGGGCGCCAACGCCCACTGGAGCAGGTGCTACTCATTTAAAGACTCTGAAAGCTCCACACAGAGTTTACAGAAGCCTCTGAAGAAATGCTCAGGGGAGCATGAAACGCGTCAGGCTTGTAAATTGCATGGACTTTGTTTTCATCATTCCACGCTGTTTTCCTGAAAATAAAAAACAAAATTACAAAACCTCCCTGAATGCTGGCTCTTCTAAATGGGGCAACCTTTTTGTTGGATGTATTTACTGGCCAGTCCCCGTCATGGAAGAGCCCTACCACATGGAAGTGGTCCAAGCTGCAGGCACATGGTATGCAGCAGAAACTGGCAGGCAAGGTCGTTTTTCAGGATGTTACTTGCAGCGCAGAGGTGATTGAACATTTTCCAGACCCACCCGGGTTCACATTTGAAGTATTATTTTACTCTGGGAGCAGCTCACTGGAGCGTGATTTATTGAACTACTAGAACCAGCAGGCTCTGGGGGCGCCAACGCCCACTGGAGCAGGTGCTACTCATTTAAAGACTCAGAAAGCTCCACACAGAGTTTACAGAAGCCTCTGAAGAAATGCTCAGGGGAGCATGAAACGCGCCAGGCTTGTAAATTGCATGGACTTTGTTTTCATCATTCCACGCTGTTTTCCTGAAAATAAAAAACGAAATTACAAAACCTCCCTGAATGCTGGCTCTTCTAAATGGGGCAACCTTTTTGTTGGATGTATTTACTGGCCAGTCCCGGTCAGGGAAGAGCCCTACCACATGGAAGTGGTCCAAGCTGCAGGCACATGGTATGCAGCAGAAACCTGCAGGCAAGGTCGTTTTTCAGGATGTTACTTGCAGCGCAGAGGTGATTGAACATTTTCCAGACCCACCCGGGTTCACATTTGAAGTATTATTTTACTCTGGGAGCAGCTCACTGGAGCGTGATTTATTGAACTACTAGAACCAGCAGGCTCTGGGGGCGCCAACGCCCACTGGAGCAGGTGCTACTCATTTAAAGACTCTGAAAGCTCCACACAGAGTTTACAGAAGCCTCTGAAGAAATGCTCAGGGGAGCATGAAACGCGTCAGGCTTGTAAATTGCATGGACTTTGTTTTCATCATTCCACGCTGTTTTCCTGAAAATAAAAAACGAAATTACAAAACCTCCCTGAATGCTGGCTCTTCTAAATGGGGCAACCTTTTTGTTGGATGTATTTACTGGCCAGTCCCGGTCAGGGAAGAGCCCTACCACATGGAAGTGGTCCAAGCTGCAGGCACATGGTATGCAGCAGAAACCTGCAGGCAAGGTCGTTTTTCAGGATGTTACTTGCAGCGCAGAGGTGATTGAACATTTTCCAGACCCACCCGGGTTCACATTTGAAGTATTATTTTACTCTGGGAGCAGCTCACTGGAGCGTGATTTATTGAACTACTAGAACCAGCAGGCTCTGGGGGCGCCAACGCCCACTGGAGCAGGTGCTACTCATTTAAAGACTCTGAAAGCTCCACACAGAGTTTACAGAAGCCTCTGAAGAAATGCTCAGGGAAGCATGAAACGCGTCAGGCTTGTAAATTGCATGGACTTTGTTTTCATCATTCCACGCTGTTTTCCTGAAAATAAAAAACGAAATTACAAAACCTCCCTGAATGCTGGCTCTTCTAAATGGGGCAACCTTTTTGTTTGATGTATTTACTGGCCAGTCCCCGTCATGGAAGAGCCCTACCACATGGAAGTGGTCCAAGCTGCAGGCACATGGTATGCAGCAGAAACTGGCAGGCAAGGTCGTTTTTCAGGATGTTACTTGCAGCGCAGAGGTGATTGAACATTTTCCAGACCCACACGGGTTCAAATTTAAAGTATTATTTTACTCTGGGAGCAGCTCACTGGAGCGTGATTTATTGAACTACTAGAACCAGCAGGCTCTGGGGGCGCCAACGCCCTCTGGAGCAGGTCCGACTCATTTAAAGACTCTGAAAGCTCCACACAGAGTTTACAGAAGCCTCTGAAGAAATGCTCAGGGGAGCATGAAACGCGTCAGGCTTGTAAATTGCATGGACTTTGTTTTCATCATTCCACGCTGTTTTCCTGAAAATAAAAAACGAAATTACAAAACCTCCCTCAATGCTGGCTCTTCTAAATGGGGCAACCTTTTTGTTGGATGTATTTACTGGCCAGTCCCGGTCAGGGAAGAGCCCTACCACATGGAAGTGGTCCAAGCTGCAGGCACATGGTATGCAGCAGAAACCTGCAGGCAAGGTCGTTTTTCAGGATGTTACTTGCAGCGCAGAGGTGATTGAACATTTTCCAGACCCACCCGGGTTCACATTTGAAGTATTATTTTACTCTGGGAGCAGCTCACTGGAGCGTGATTTATTGAACTACTAGAACCAGCAGGCTCTGGGGGCGCCAACGCCCACTGGAGCAGGTGCTACTCATTTAAAGACTCTGAAAGCTCCACACAGAGTTTACAGAAGCCTCTGAAGAAATGCTCAGGGGAGCATGAAACGCGTCAGGCTTGTAAATTGCATGGACTTTGTTTTCATCATTCCACGCTGTTTTCCTGTAAATAAAAAATGAAATTACAAAACCTCCCTGAATGCTGGCTCTTCTAAATGGGGCAACCTTTTTGTTGGATGTATTTACTGGCCAGTCCCGGTCATGGAAGTGCCCTACCACATGGAAGTGGTCCAAGCTGCAGGCACATGGTATGCAGCAGAAACTGGCAGGCAAGGTCGTTTTTCAGGATGTTACTTGCAGCGCAGAGGTGATTGAACATTTTCCAGACCCACACGGGTTCAAATTTGAAGTATTATTTTACTCTGGGAGCAGCTCACTGGAGCGTGATTTATTAAACTACTAGAACCAGCAGGCTCTGGGGGCGCCAACGCCCACTGGAGCAGGTGCTACTCATTTAAAGACTCTGAAAGCTCCACACAGAGTTTACAGAAGCCTCTGAAGAAATGCTCAGGGGAGCATGAAACGCGTCAGGCTTGTAAATTGCATGGACTTTGTTTACATCATTCCACGCTGTTTTCCTGAAAATAAAAAACGAAATTACAAAACCTCCCTGAATGCTGGCTCTTCTAAATGGGGCAACCTTTTTGTTGGATGTATTTACTGGCCAGTCCCGGTCAGGGAAGAGCCCTACCACATGGAAGTGGTCCAAGCTGCAGGCACATGGTATGCAGCAGAAACCTGCAGGCAAGGTCGTTTTTCAGGATGTTACTTGCAGCGCAGAGGTGATTGAACATTTTCCAGACCCACCCGGGTTCACATTTGAAGTATTATTTTACTCTGGGAGCAGCTCACTGGAGCGTGAGTTATTAAACTACTAGAACCAGCAGGCTCTGGGGGCGCCAACGCCCACTGGAGCAGGTGCTACTCATTTAAAGACTCAGAAAGCTCCACACAGAGTTTACAGAAGCCTCTGAAGAAATGCTCAGGGGAGCATGAAACGCGTCAGGCTTGTAAATTGCATGGACTTTGTTTTCATCATTCCACGCTGTTTTCCTGAAAATAAAAAACAAAATTACAAAACCTCCCTGAATGCTGGCTCTTCTAAATGGGGCAACCTTTTTGTTGGATGTATTTACTGGCCAGTCCCGGTCAGGGAAGAGCCCTACTACATGGAAGTGGTCCAAGCTGCAAGCACATGGTATGCAGCAGAAACTGGCAGGCAAGGTCGTTTTTCAGGATGTTACTTGCAGCGCAGAGGTGATTGAACATTTTCCAGACCCACACGGGTTCAAATTTGAAGTATTATTTTACTCTAGGAGCAGCTCACTGGAGCGTGATTTATTGAACTACTAGAACCAGCAGGCTCTGGGGGCGCCAACGCCCACTGGAGCAGGTGCTACTCATTTAAAGACTCAGAAAGCTCCACACAGAGTTTACAGAAGCCTCTGAAGAAATGCTCAGGGGAGCATGAAACGCGTCAGGCTTGTAAATTGCATGGACTTTGTTTTCATCATTCCACGCTGTTTTCCTGAAAATAAAAAACGAAATTACAAAACCTCCCTGAATGCTGGCTCTTCTAAATGGGGCAACCTTTTTGTTGGATGTATTTACTGGCCAGTCCCGGTCAGGGAAGAGCCCTACCACATGGAAGTGGTCCAAGCTGCAGGCACATGGTATGCAGCAGAAACCTGCAGGCAAGGTCGTTTTTCAGGATGTTGCTTGCAGCGCAGAGGTGATTGAACATTTTCCAGACCCACCCGGGTTCACATTTGAAGTATTATTTTACTCTGGGAGCAGCTCACTGGAGCGTGATTTATTGAACTACTAGAACCAGCAGGCTCTGGGGGCGCCAACGCCCACTGGAGCAGGTGCTACTCATTTAAAGACTCTGAAAGCTCCACACAGAGTTTACAGAAGCCTCTGAAGAAATGCTCAGGGGAGCATGAAACGCGTCAGGCTTGTAAATTGCATGGATTTTGTTTTCATCATTCCACGCTGTTTTCCTGAAAATAAAAAACGAAATTACAAAACCTCCCTGAATGCTGGCTCTTCTAAATGGGGCAACCTTTTTGTTGGATGTATTTACTGGCCAGTCCCGGTCAGGGAAGAGCCCTACCACATGGAAGTGGTCCAAGCTGCAGGCACATGGTATGCAGCAGAAACCTGCAGGCAAGGTCGTTTTTCAGGATGTTACTTGCAGCGCAGAGGTGATTGAACATTTTCCAGACCCACCCGGGTTCACATTTGAAGTATTATTTTACTCTGGGAGCAGCTCACTGGAGCGTGATTTATTGAACTACTAGAACCAGCAGGCTCTGGGGGCGCCAACGCCCACTGGAGCAGGTGCTACTCATTTAAAGACTCTGAAAGCTCCACACAGAGTTTACAGAAGCCTCTGAAGAAATGCTCAGGGAAGCATGAAACGTGTCAGGCTTGTAAATTGCATGGACTTTGTTTTCATCATTCCACGCTGTTTTCCTGAAAATAAAAAACGAAATTACAAAACCTCCCTGAATGCTGGCTCTTCTAAATGGGGCAACCTTTTTGTTTGATGTATTTACTGGCCAGTCCCCGTCATGGAAGAGCCCTACCACATGGAAGTGGTCCAAGCTGCAGGCACATGGTATGCAGCAGAAACTGGCAGGCAAGGTCGTTTTTCAGGATGTTACTTGCAGCGCAGAGGTGATAGAACATTTTCCAGACCCACACGGGTTCAAATTTAAAGTATTATTTTACTCTGGGAGCAGCTCACTGGAGCGTGATTTATTGAACTACTAGAACCAGCAGGCTCTGGGGGCGCCAACGCCCTCTGGAGCAGGTCCGACTCATTTAAAGACTCTGAAAGCTCCACACAGAGTTTACAGAAGCCTCTGAAGAAATGCTCAGGGGAGCATGAAACGCGTCAGGCTTGTAAATTGCATGGACTTTGTTTTCATCATTCCACGCTGTTTTCCTGAAAATAAAAAACGAAATTACAAAACCTCCCTCAATGCTGGCTCTTCTAAATGGGGCAACCTTTTTGTTGGATGTATTTACTGGCCAGTCCCGGTCAGGGAAGAGCCCTACCACATGGAAGTGGTCCAAGCTGCAGGCACATGGTATGCAGCAGAAACCTGCAGGCAAGGTCGTTTTTCAGGATGTTACTTGCAGCGCAGAGGTGATTGAACATTTTCCAGACCCACCCGGGTTCACATTTGAAGTATTATTTTACTCTGGGAGCAGCTCACTGGAGCGTGATTTATTGAACTACTAGAACCAGCAGGCTCTGGGGGCGCCAACGCCCACTGGAGCAGGTGCTACTCATTTAAAGACTCTGAAAGCTCCACACAGAGTTTACAGAAGCCTCTGAAGAAATGCTCAGGGGAGCATGAAACGCGTCAGGCTTGTAAATTGCATGGACTTTGTTTTCATCATTCCACGCTGTTTTCCTGTAAATAAAAAATGAAATTACAAAACCTCCCTGAATGCTGGCTCTTCTAAATGGGGCAACCTTTTTGTTGGATGTATTTACTGGCCAGTCCCGGTCATGGAAGTGCCCTACCACATGGAAGTGGTCCAAGCTGCAGGCACATGGTATGCAGCAGAAACTGGCAGGCAAGGTCGTTTTTCAGGATGTTACTTGCAGCGCAGAGGTGATTGAACATTTTCCAAACCCACACGGGTTCAAATTTGAAGTATTATTTTACTCTGGGAGCAGCTCACTGGAGCGTGATTGATTAAACTACTAGAACCAGCAGGCTCTGGGGGCGCCAACGCCCACTGGAGCAGGTGCTACTCATTTAAAGACTCTGAAAGCTCCACACAGAGTTTACAGAAGCCTCTGAAGAAATGCTCAGGGGAGCATGAAACGCGTCAGGCTTGTAAATTGCATGGACTTTGTTTACATCATTCCACGCTGTTTTCCTGAAAATAAAAAACGAAATTACAAAACCTCCCTGAATGCTGGCTCTTCTAAATGGGGCAACCTTTTTGTTGGATGTATTTACTGGCCAGTCCCGGTCAGGGAAGAGCCCTACCACATGGAAGTGGTCCAAGCTGCAGGCACATGGTATGCAGCAGAAACCTGCAGGCAAGGTCGTTTTTCAGGATGTTACTTGCAGCGCAGAGGTGATTGAACATTTTCCAGACCCACCCGGGTTCACATTTGAAGTATTATTTTACTCTGGGAGCAGCTCACTGGAGCGTGAGTTATTAAACTACTAGAACCAGCAGGCTCTGGGGGCGCCAACGCCCACTGGAGCAGGTGCTACTCATTTAAAGACTCAGAAAGCTCCACACAGAGTTTACAGAAGCCTCTGAAGAAATGCTCAGGGGAGCATGAAACGCGTCAGGCTTGTAAATTGCATGGACTTTGTTTTCATCATTCCACGCTGTTTTCCTGAAAATAAAAAACGAAATTACAAAACCTCCCTGAATGCTGGCTCTTCTAAATGGGGCAACCTTTTTGTTGGATGTATTTACTGGCCAGTCCCGGTCAGGGAAGAGCCCTACCACATGGAAGTGGTCCAAGCTGCAGGCACATGGTATGCAGCAGAAACCTGCAGGCAAGGTCGTTTTTCAGGATGTTACTTGCAGCGCAGAGGTGATTGAACATTTTCCAGACCCACCCGGGTTCACATTTGAAGTATTATTTTACTCTGGGAGCAGATCACTGGAGCGTGATTTATTGAACTACTAGAACCAGCAGGCTCTGGGGGCGCCAACGCCCACTGGAGCAGGTGCTACTCATTTAAAGACTCTGAAAGCTCCACACAGAGTTTACAGAAGCCTCTGAAGAAATGCTCAGGGGAGCATGAAACGCGTCAGGCTTGTAAATTGCATGGACTTTGTTTTCATCATTCCACGCTGTTTTCCTGAAAATAAAAAACAAAATTACAAAACCTCCCTGAATGCTGGCTCTTCTAAATGGGGCAACCTTTTTGTTGGATGTATTTACTGGCCAGTCCCCGTCATGGAAGAGCCCTACCACATGGAAGTGGTCCAAGCTGCAGGCACATGGTATGCAGCAGAAACCTGCAGGCAAGGTCGTTTTTCAGGATGTTGCTTGCAGCGCAAGGTGATTGAACATTTTCCAGACCCACCCGGGTTCACATTTGAAGTATTATTTTACTCTGGGAGCAGCTCACTGGAGCGTGATTTATTGAACTACTAGAACCAGCAGGCTCTGGGGGCGCCAACGCCCACTGGAGCAGGTGCTACTCATTTAAAGACTCTGAAAGCTCCACACAGAGTTTACAGAAGCCTCTGAAGAAATGCTCAGGGGAGCATGAAACGCGTCAGGCTTGTAAATTGCATGGACTTTGTTTTCATCATTCCACGCTGTTTTCCTGAAAATAAAAAATGAAATTACAAAACCTCCCTGAATGCTGGCTCTTCTAAATGGGGCAACCTTTTTGTTGGATGTATTTACTGGCCAGTCCCGGTCAGGGAAGAGCCCTACCACATGGAAGTGGTCCAAGCTGCAGGCACATGGTATGCAGCAGAAACCTGCAGGCAAGGTCGTTTTTCAGGATGTTACTTGCAGCGCAGAGGTGATTGAACATTTTCCAGACCCACCCGGGTTCACATTTGAAGTATTATTTTACTCTGGGAGCAGCTCACTGGAGCGTGATTTATTGAACTACTAGAACCAGCAGGCTCTGGGGGCGCCAACGCCCACTGGAGCAGGTGCTACTCATTTAAAGACTCTGAAAGCTCCACACAGAGTTTACAGAAGCCTCTGAAGAAATGCTCAGGGGAGCATGAAACGCGTCAGGCTTGTAAATTGCATGGACTTTGTTTTCATCCTTCCACGCTGTTTTCCTGAAAATAAAAAACGAAATTACAAAACCTCCCTGAATGCTGGCTCTTCTAAATGGGGCAACCTTTTTGTTTGATGTATTTACTGGCCAGTCCCCGTCATGGAAGAGCCCTACCACATGGAAGTGGTCCAAGCTGCAGGCACATGGTATGCAGCAGAAACTGGCAGGCAAGGTCGTTTTTCAGGATGTTACTTGCAGCGCAGAGGTGATTGAACATTTTTCAGACCCACACGGGTTCAAATTTAAAGTATTATTTTACTCTGGGAGCAGCTCACTGGAGCGTGATTTATTGAACTACTAGAACCAGCAGGCTCTGGGGGCGCCAACGCCCTCTGGAGCAGGTCCGACTCATTTAAAGACTCTGAAAGCTCCACACAGAGTTTACAGAAGCCTCTGAAGAAATGCTCAGGGGAGCATGAAACGCGTCAGGCTTGTAAATTGCATGGACTTTGTTTTCATCATTCCACGCTGTTTTCCTGAAAATAAAAAACGAAATTACAAAACCTCCCTCAATGCTGGCTCTTCTAAATGGGGCAACCTTTTTGTTGGATGTATTTACTGGCCAGTCCCGGTCAGGGAAGAGCCCTACCACATGGAAGTGGTCCAAGCTGCAGGCACATGGTATGCAGCAGAAACCTGCAGGCAAGGTCATTTTTCAGGATGTTACTTGCAGCGCAGAGGTGATTGAACATTTTCCAGACCCACCCGGGTTCACATTTGAAGTATTATTTTACTCTGGGAGCAGCTCACTGGAGCGTGATTTATTGAACTACTAGAACCAGCAGGCTCTGGGGGCGCCAACGCCCACTGGAGCAGGTGCTACTCATTTAAAGACTCTGAAAGCTCCACACAGAGTTTACAGAAGCCTCTGAAGAAATGCTCAGTGGAGCATGAAACGCGTCAGGCTTGTAAATTGCATGGACTTTGTTTTCATCATTCCACGCTGTTTTCCTGTAAATAAAAAATGAAATTACAAAACCTCCCTGAATGCTGGCTCTTCTAAATGGGGCAACCTTTTTGTTGGATGTATTTACTGGCCAGTCCCGGTCATGGAAGTGCCCTACCACATGGAAGTGGTCCAAGCTGCAGGCACATGGTATGCAGCAGAAACTGGCAGGCAAGGTCGTTTTTCAGGATGTTACTTGCAGCGCAGAGGTGATTGAACATTTTCCAGACACACATGGGTTCAAATTTGAAGTATTATTTTACTCTGGGAGCAGCTCACTGGAGCGTGATTTATTAAACTACTAGAACCAGCAGGCTCTGGGGGCGCCAACGCCCACTGGAGCAGGTGCTACTCATTTAAAGACTCTGAAAGCTCCACACAGAGTTTACAGAAGCCTCTGAAGAAATGCTCAGGGGAGCATGAAACGCGTCAGGCTTGTAAATTGCATGGACTTTGTTTTCATCATTCCACGCTGTTTTCCTGAAAATAAAAAACGAAATTACAAAACCTCCCTGAATGCTGGCTCTTCTAAATGGGGCAACCTTTTTGTTGGATGTATTTACTGGCCAGTCCCGGTCAGGGAAGAGCCCTACCACATGGAAGTGGTCCAAGCTGCAGGCACATGGTATGCAGCAGAAACTGGCAGGCAAGGTCGTTTTTCAGGATGTTACTTGCAGCGCAGAGGTGATTGAACATTTTCCAGACCCACCCGGGTTCAAATTTGAAGTATTATTTTACTCTGGGAGCGGCTCACTGGAGCGTGATTTATTGAACTACTAGAACCAGCAGGCTCTGGAGCGGCAACGCCCACTGGAGCAGGTGCTACTCATTTAAAGACTCTGAAAGCTCCACACAGAGTTTACAGAAGCCTCTGAAGAAATGCTCAGGGGAGCATGAAACGCGTCAGGCTTGTAAATTGCATGGACTTTGTTTTCATCATTCCACGCTGTTTTCCTGAAAATAAAAAACGAAATTACAAAACATCCCTGAATGCTGGCTCTCCTAAATGGGGCAACCTTTTTGTTGGATGTATTTACTGGCCAGTCCCGGTCAGGGAAGAGCCCTACCACATGGAAGTGGTCCAAGCTGCAGGCACATGGTATGCAGCAGAAACTGGCAGGCAAGGTCGTTTTTCAGGATGTTACTTGCAGCGCAGAGGTGATTGAACATTTTCCAGACCCACACGGGTTCAAATTTGAAGTATTATTTTACTCTGGGAGCAGTTCACTGGAGCGTGATTTATTGAACTACTAGAACCAGCAGGCTCTGGGGGCGCCAACGCCCACTGGAGCAGGTGCAACTCATTTAAAGACTCTGAAAGCTCCACACAAAGTTTACAGAAGCCTCTGAAGAAATGCTCAGGGGAGCATGAAACGCGTCAGGCTTGTAAATTGCATGGACTTTGTTTTCATCATTCCACGCTGTTTTCCTGAAAATAAAAAACGAAATTACAAAACCTCCCTGAATGCTGGCTCTTCTAAATGGGGCAACCTTTTTGTTTGATGTATTTACTGGCCAGTCCCCGTCATGGAAGAGCCCTACCACATGGAAGTGGTCCAAGCTGCAGGCACATGGTATGCAGCAGAAACTGGCAGGCAAGGTCGTTTTTCAGGATGTTACTTGCAGCGCAGAGGTGATTGAACATTTTCCAGACCCACCCGGGTTCAAATTTGAAGTATTATTTTACTCTGGGAGCGGCTCACTGGAGCGTGATTTATTGAACTACTAGAACCAGCAGGCTCTGGAGCGCCAACGCCCTCTGGAGCAGGTCCGACTCATTTAAAGACTCTGAAAGCTCCACACAGAGTTTACAGAAGCCTCTGAAGAAATGCTCAGGGGAGCATGAAACGCGTCAGGCTTGTAAATTGCATGGACTTTGTTTTCATCATTCCACGCTGTTTTCCTGAAAATAAAAAACGAAATTACAAAACCTCCCTGAATGCTGGCTCTTCTAAATGGGGCAACCTTTTTGTTGGATGTATTTACTGGCCAGTCCCGGTCAGGGAAGAGCCCTACCACATGGAAGTGGTCCAAGCTGCAGGCACATGGTATGCAGCAGAAACTGGCAGGCAAGGTCGTTTTTTCAGGATGTTACTTGCAGCGCAGAGGTGATTGAACATTTTCCAGACCCACCCGGGTTCAAATTTGAAGTATTATTTTACTCTGGGAGCAGCTCTCTGGAGCGTGATTTATTGAAATACTAGAAGCAGCAGGCTCGGGGGGTGCCAACGCCCACTGGAGCAGGTGCTACTCATTTAAAGACTCTGAAAGCTCCACACAGAGTTTACAGAAGCCTCTGAAGAAATGCTCAGGGGAGCATGAAACGCGTCAGGCTTGTAAATTGCATGGACTTTGTTTTCATCATTCCACGCTGTTTTCCTGAAAATAAAAAACGAAATTACAAAACCTCCCTGAATGCTGGCTCTTCAAAATGGGGCAACCTTTTTGTTGGATGTATTTACTGGCCAGTCCCGGTCAGGGAAGAGCCCTACCACATGGAAGTGGTCCAAGCTGCAGGCACATGGTATGCAGGAGAAACTGGCAGGCAAGGTCGTTTTTCAGGATGTTACTTGCAGCGCAGAGGTGATTGAACATTTTCCAGACCCACACGGGTTCAAATTTGAAGTATTATTTTACTCTGGGAGCAGCTCACTGGAGCGTGATTTATTGAACTACTAGAACCAGCAGGCTCTGGGGGCGCCAACGCCCACTGGAGCAGGTGCTACTCATTTAAAGACTCTGAAAGCTCCACGCAGAGTATACAGAAGCCTCTGAAGAAATGCTCAGGGGAGCATGAAACGCGTCAGGCTTGTAAATTGCATGGACTTTGTTTTCATCATTCCACGCTGTTTTCCTGAAAATAAAAAACGAAATTACAAAACCTCCCTGAATGCTGGCTCTTCTAAATGGGGCAACCTTTTTGTTTGATGTATTTACTGGCCAGTCCCCGTCATGGAAGAGCCCTACCACATGGAAGTGGTCCAAGCTGCAGGCACATGGTATGCAGCAGAAACTGGCAGGCAAGGTCGTTTTTCAGGATGTTACTTGCAGCGCAGAGGTGATTGAACATTTTCCAGACCCACCCGGGTTCAAATTTGAAGTATTATTTTACTCTGGGAGCGGCTCACTGGAGCGTGATTTATTGAACTACTAGAACCAGCAGGCTCTGGAGCGCCAACGCCCTCTGGAGCAGGTCCGACTCATTTAAAGACTCTGAAAGCTCCACACAGAGTTTACAGAAGCCTCTGAAGAAATGCTCAGGGGAGCATGAAACGCGTCAGGCTTGTAAATTGCATGGACTTTGTTTTCATCATTCCACGCTGTTTTCCTGAAAATAAAAAACGAAATTACAAAACCTCCCTGAATGCTGGCTCTTCTAAATGGGGCAACCTTTTTGTTGGATGTATTTACTGGCCAGTCCCGGTCAGGGAAGAGCCCTACCACATGGAAGTGGTCCAAGCTGCAGGCACATGGTATGCAGCAGAAACTGGCAGGCAAGGTCGTTTTTTCAGGATGTTACTTGCAGCGCAGAGGTGATTGAACATTTTCCAGACCCACCCGGGTTCAAATTTGAAGTATTATTTTACTCTGGGAGCAGCTCTCTGGAGCGTGATTTATTGAAATACTAGAAGCAGCAGGCTCGGGGGGTGCCAACGCCCACTGGAGCAGGTGCTACTCATTTAAAGACTCTGAAAGCTCCACACAGAGTTTACAGAAGCCTCTGAAGAAATGCTCAGGGGAGCATGAAACGCGTCAGGCTTGTAAATTGCATGGACTTTGTTTTCATCATTCCACGCTGTTTTCCTGAAAATAAAAAACGAAATTACAAAACCTCCCTGAATGCTGGCTCTTCAAAATGGGGCAACCTTTTTGTTGGATGTATTTACTGGCCAGTCCCGGTCAGGGAAGAGCCCTACCACATGGAAGTGGTCCAAGCTGCAGGCACATGGTATGCAGGAGAAACTGGCAGGCAAGGTCGTTTTTCAGGATGTTACTTGCAGCGCAGAGGTGATTGAACATTTTCCAGACCCACACGGGTTCAAATTTGAAGTATTATTTTACTCTGGGAGCAGCTCACTGGAGCGTGATTTATTGAACTACTAGAACCAGCAGGCTCTGGGGGCGCCAACGCCCACTGGAGCAGGTGCTACTCATTTAAAGACTCTGAAAGCTCCACGCAGAGTATACAGAAGCCTCTGAAGAAATGCTCAGGGGAGCATGAAACGCGTCAGGCTTGTAAATTGCATGGACTTTGTTTTCATCATTCCACGCTGTTTTCCTGAAAATAAAAAACGAAATTACAAAACCTCCCTGAATGCTGGCTCTTCTAAATGGGCCAACCTTTTTGTTGGATGTATTTACTGGCCAGTCCCGGTCAGTGAAGAGCCCTACCACATGGAAGTGGTCCAAGCTGCAGGCACATGGTATGCAGCAGAAACTGGCAGGCAGGGTCGTTTTTCAGGATGTTACTTGCAGCGCTGAGGTGATTGAACATTTTCCAGACCCACCCAGGTTCAAATTTGAAGTATTATTTTACTCTGGGAGCAGCTCACTGGAGCGTGATTTATTGAACTACTAGAACCAGCAGGCTCTGGGGGCGCCAACGCCCACTGGAGCAGGTGCTACTCATTTAAAGACTCTGAAAGCTCCACACAGAGTTTACAGAAGCCTCTGAAGAAATGCTCAGGGGAGCATGAAACGCGTCAGGCTTGTAAATTGCATGGACTTTGTTTTCATCATTCCACGCTGTTTTCCTGAAAATAAAAAACGAAATTACAAAACCTCCCTCAATGCTGGCTCTTCTAAATGGGGCAACCTTTTTGTTGGATGTATTTACTGGCCAGTCCTGGTCAGGGAAGAGCCCTACCACATGGAAGTGGTCCAAGCTGCAGGCACATGGTATGCAGCAGAAACCTGCGGGCAAGGTCGTTTTTCAGGATGTTACTTGCAGCGCAGAGGTGATTGAACATTTTCCAGACCCACCCGGGTTCACATTTGAAGTATTATTTTACTCTGGGAGCAGCTCACTGGAGCGTGATTTATTGAACTACTAGAACCAGCAGGCTCTGGGGGCGACAACGCCCACTGGAGCAGGTGCTACTCATTTAAAGACTCTGAAAGCTCCACACAGAGTTTACAGAAGCCTCTGAAGAAATGCTCAGGGGAGCATGAAACGCGTCAGGCTTGTAAATTGCATGGACTTTGTTTTCATCATTCCACGCTGTTTTCCTGTAAATAAGAAATGAAATTACAAAACCTCCCTGAATGCTGGCTCTTCTAAATGGGGCAACCTTTTTGTTGGATGTATTTACTGGCCAGTCCCGGTCATGAAAGTGCCCTACCACATGGAAGTGGTCCAAGCTGCAGGCACATGGTATGCAGCAGAAACTGGCAGACAAGGTCGTTTTTCAGGATGTTACTTGCAGCGCAGAGGTGATTGAACATTTTCCAGACCCACACGGGTTCAAATTTGAAGTATTATTTTACTGTGGGAGCAGCTCACTGGAGCGTGATTTATTAAACTACTAGAACCAGCAGGCTCTGGGGGCGCCAACGCCCACTGGAGCAGGTGCTACTCATTTAAAGACTCTGAAAGCTCCACATAGAGTTTACAGAAGCCTCTGAAGAAATGCTCAGGGGAGCATGAAACGCGTCAGGCTTGTAAATTGCATGGACTTTGTTTTCATCATTCCACGCTGTTTTCCTGAAAATAAAAAACGAAATTACAAAACCTCCCTGAATGCTGGCTCTTCTAAATGGGGCAACCTTTTTGTTGGATGTATTTACTGGCCAGTCCCGGTCAGGGAAGAGCCCTACCACATGGAAGTGGTCCAAGCTGCAGGCACATGGTATGCAGCAGAAACTGGCAGGCAAGGTCGTTTTTCAGGATGTTACTTGGAGCGCAGAGGTGATTGAACATTTTCCAGACCCACCCGGGTTCAAATTTGAAGTATTATTTTACTCTGGGAGCGGCTCACTGGAGCGTGATTTATTGAACTACTAGAACCAGCAGGCTCTGGGGGCGCCAACGCCCACTGGAGCAGGTGCTACTCATTTAAAGACTCTGAAAGCTCCACACGGAGTTTACAGAAGCCTCTGAAGAAATGCTCAGGGGAGCATGAAACGCGTCAGGCTTGTAAATTGCATGGACTTTGTTTGCATCATTCCACGCTGTTTTCCTGAAAATAAAAAATGAAATTACAAAACCTCCCTGAATGCTGGCTCTTCTAAATGGGGCAACCTTTTTGTTGGATGTATTTACTGGCCAGTCCCGGTCAGGGAAAAGCCCTACCACATGGAAGTGGTCCAAGCTGCAGGCACATGGTATGCAGCAGAAACTGGCAGGCAAGGTCGTTTTTCAGGATGTTACTTGCAGCGCAGAGGTCATTGAACATTTTCCAGACCCACACGGGTTCAAATTTGAAGTATTATTTTACTCTGGGAGCAGCTCTCTGGAGCGTGATTTATTGCACTACTAGAGCCAGCAGGCTCTGGGGTCGCCAACGCCCACTGGAGCAGGTGCTACTCATTTAAAGACTCTGAAAGCTCCACACAGAGTTTACAGAAGCCTCTGAAGAAATGCTCAGGGGAGCATGAAACGCGTCAGGCTTGTAAATTGCATGGACTTTGTTTTCATCATTCCACGCTGTTTTCCTGAAAATAAAAAACGAAATTACAAAACCTCCCTGAATGCTGGCTCTTCTAAATGGGGCAACCTTTTTGTTGGATGTATTTACTGGCCAGTCCCGGTCAGGGAAGAGCCCTACCACATGGAAGTGGTCCAAGCTGCAGGCACATGGTATGCAGCAGAAACTGGCAGGCAAGGTCGTTTTTCAGGATGTTACTTGCAGCGCAGAGGTGATTGAACATTTTCCAGACCCACCCGGGTTCAAATTTGAAGTATTATTTTACTCTGGGAGCGGCTCACTGGAGCGTGATTTATTGAACTACTAGAACCAGCAGGCTCTGGAGCGGCAATGCCCACTGGAGCAGGTGCTACTCATTTAAAGACTCTGAAAGCTCCACACAGAGTTTACAGAAGCCTCTGAAGAAATGCTCAGGGGAGCATGAAACGCGTCAGGCTTGTAAATTGCATGGACTTTGTTTTCATCATTCCACGCTGTTTTCCTGAAAATAAAAAACGAAATTACAAAACCTCCCTGAATGCTGGCTCTTCTAAATGGGGCAACCTTTTTGTTGGATGTATTTACTGGCCAGTCCCGGTCAGGGAAGAGCCCTACCACATGGAAGTGGTCCAAGCTGCAGGCACATGGTATGCAGCAGAAACTGGCAGGCAAGGTCGTTTTTCAGGATGTTACTTGCAGCGCAGAGGTGATTGAACATTTTCCAGACCCACCCGGGTTCAAATTTGAAGTATTATTTTACTCTGGGAGCAGCTCACTGGAGCGTGATTTATTGAACTACTAGAAGCAGCAGGCTCGGGGGGCGCCAACGCCCACTGGAGCAGGTGCTACTCATTTAAAGACTCTGAAAGCTCCACACAGAGTTTACAGAAGCCTCTGAAGAAATGCTCAGGGGAGCATGAAACACGTCAGGCTTGTAAATTGCATGGACTTTGTTTTCATCATTCCACGCTGTTTTCCTGAAAATAAAAAACGAAATTACAAAACCTCCCTGAATGCTGGCTCTTCAAAATGGGGCAACCTTTTTGTTGGATGTATTTACTGGCCAGTCCCGGTCAGGGAAGAGCCCTACCACATGGAAGTGGTCCAAGCTGCAGGCACATGGTATGCAGGAGAAACTGGCAGGCAAGGTCGTTTTTCAGGATGTTACTTGCAGCGCAGAGGTGATTGAACATTTTCCAGACCCACACGGGTTCAAATTTGAAGTATTATTTTACTCTGGGAGCAGCTCACTGGAGCGTGATTTATTGAACTACTAGAACCAGCAGGCTCTGGGGGCGCCAACGCCCACTGGAGCAGGTGCTACTCATTTAAAGACTCTGAAAGCTCCACGCAGAGTTTACAGAAGCCTCTGAAGAAATGCTCAGGGGAGCATGAAACGCGTCAGGCTTGTAAATTGCATGGACTTTGTTTTCATCATTCCACGCTGTTTTCCTGAAAATAAAAAACGAAATTACAAAACCTCCCTGAATGCTGGCTCTTCTAAATGGCCCAACCTTTTTGTTGGATGTATTTACTGGCCAGTCCCGGTCAGTGAAGAGCCCTACCACATGGAAGTGGTCCAAGCTGCAGGCACATGGTATGCAGCAGAAACTGGCAGGCAGGGTCGTTTTTCAGGATGTTACTTGCAGCGCAGAGGTGATTGAACATTTTCCAGACCCACCCGGGTTCAAATATGAAGTATTATTTTACTCTGGGAGCAGCTCACTGGAGCGTGATTTATTGAACTACTAGAACCAGCAGGCTCTGGGGGCGCCAACGCCCACTGGAGCAGGTGCTACTCATTTAAAGACTCTGAAAGCTCCACACAGAGTTTACAGAAGCCTCTGAAGAAATGCTCAGGGGAGCATGAAACCCGTCAGGCTTGTAAATTGCATGGACTTTGTTTTCATCATTCCACGCTATTTTCCTGAAAATAAAAAACGAAATTACAAAACCTCCCTCAATGCTGGCTCTTCTAAATGGGGCAACCTTTTTGGTGGATGTATTTACTGGCCAGTCCGGGTCAGGGAAGAGCCCTACCACATGGAAGTGGTCCAAGCTGCAGGCACATGGTATGCAGCAGAAACCTGCAGGCAAGGTCGTTTTTCAGGATGTTACTTGCAGCGCAGAGGTGATTGAACATTTTCCAGACCCACCCGGGTTCACATTTGAAGTATTATTTTACTCTGGGAGCAGCTCACTGGAGCGTGATTTATTGAACTACTAGAACCAGCAGGCTCTGGGGGCGACAACGCCCACTGGAGCAGGTGCTACTCATTTAAAGACTCTGAAAGCTCCACACAGAGTTTACAGAAGCCTCTGAAGAAATGCTCAGGGGAGCATGAAACGCGTCAGGCTTGCAAATTGCATGGACTTTGTTTTCATCATTCCACGCTGTTTTCCTGTAAATAAAAAATGAAATTACAAAACCTCCCTGAATGCTGGCTCTTCTAAATGGGGCAACCTTTTTGTTGGATGTATTTACTGGCCAGTCCCGGTCATGAAAGTGCCCTACCACATGGAAGTGGTCCAAGCTGCAGGCACATGGTATGCAGCAGAAACTGGCAGGCAAGGTCGTTTTTCAGGATGTTACTTGCAGCGCAGAGGTGATTGAACATTTTCCAGACCCACACTGGTTCAAATTTGAAGTATTATTTTACTGTGGGAGCAGCTCACTGGAGCATGATTTATTAAACTACTAGAACCAGCAGGCTCTGGGGGCACCAACGCCCACTGGAGCAGGTGCTACTCATTTAAAGACTCTGAAAGCTCCACATAGAGTTTACAGAAGCCTCTGAAGAAATGCTCAGGGGAGCATGAAACGCGTCAGGCTTGTAAATTGCATGGACTTTGTTTTCATCATTCCACGCTGTTTTCCTGAAAATAAAAAACGAAATTACAAAACCTCCCTGAATGCTGGCTCTTCTAAATGGGGCAACCTTTTTGTTGGATGTATTTACTGGCCAGTCCCGGTCAGGGAAGAGCCCTACCACATGGAAGTGGTCCAAGCTGCAGGCACATGGTATGCAGCAGAAACTGGCAGGCAAGGTCGTTTTTCAGGATGTTACTTGGAGCGCAGAGGTGATTGAACATTTTCCAGACCCACCCGGGTTCAAATTTGAAGTATTATTTTACTCTGGGAGCGGCTCACTGGAGCGTGATTTATTGAACTACTAGAACCAGCAGGCTCTGGGGGCGGCAACGCCCACTGGAGCAGGTGCTACTCATTTAACGACTCTGAAAGCTCCACACAGAGTTTACAGAAGCCTCTGAAGAAATGCTCAGGGGAGCATGAAACGCGTCAGGCTTGTAAATTGCATGGACTTTGTTTTCATCATTACACGCTGTTTTCCTGAAAATAAAAAACGAAATTACAAAACATCCCTGAATGCTGGCTCTCCTAAATGGGGCAACCTTTTTGTTGGATGTATTTACTGGCCAGTCCCTGTCAGGGAAGAGCCCTACCACATGGAAGTGGTCCAAGCTGCAGGCACATGGTATGCAGCAGAAACTGGCAGGCAAGGTCGTTTTTCAGGATGTTACTTGCAGGGCAGAGGTGATTGAACATTTTCCAGACCCACACGGGTTCAAATTTGAAGTATTATTTTACTCTGGGAGCAGTTCACTGGAGCGTGATTTATTGAACTACTAGAACCAGCAGGCTCTGGGGGCGCCAACGCCCACTGGAGCAGGTGCAACTCATTTAAAGACTCTGAAAGCTCCACACAGAGTTTACAGAAGCCTCTGAAGAAATGCTCAGGGGAGCATGAAACGCGTCAGGCTTGTAAATTGCATGGACTTTGTTTTCATCATTCCACGCTGTTTTCCTGAAAATAAAAAACGAAATTACAAAACCTCCCTGAATGCTGGCTCTTCTAAATGGGGCAACCTTTTTGTTGGATGTATTTACTGGCCAGTCCCGGTCAGGGAAGAGCCCTACCACATGGAAGTGGTCCAAGCTGCAGGCACCTGGTATGCAGCAGAAACTGGCAGGCAAGGTCGTTTTTCAGGATGTTACTTGCAGCGCAGAGGTGATTGAACATTTTCCAGACCCACACGGGTTCAAATTTGAAGTATTATTTTACTCTGGGAGCAGCTCACTGGAGTCTGATTTATTGAACTACTAGAACCAGCAGGCTCTGGGGGCGCCAACGCCCACTGGAGCAGGTGCTACTCATTTAAAGACTCTGAAAGCTCCACACAGAGTTTACAGAAGCCTCTGAAGAAATGCTCAGGGGAGCATGAAACGCGTCAGGCTTGTAAATTGCATGGACTTTGTTTTCATCATTCCACGCTGTTTTCCTTAAAATAAAAAATGAAATTACAAAACCTCCCTGAATGCTGGCTCTTCTAAATGGGGCAACCTTTTTGTTGGATGTATTTACTGGCCAGTCCCGGTCAGGGAAGAGCCCTACCACATGGAAGTGGTCCAAGCTGCAGGCACATGGTATGCAGCAGAAACCTGCAGGCAAGGTCGTTTTTCAGGATGTTACTTGCAGCGCAGAGGTGATTGAACATTTTCCAGACCCACCCGGGTTCACATTTGAAGTATTATTTTACTCTGGGAGCAGTTCACTGGAGCGTGATTTATTGAACTACTAGAACCAGCAGGCTCTGGGGGCGCCAATGCCCACTGGAGCAGGTGCAACTCATTTAAAGACTCTGAAAGCTCCACACTGAGTTTACAGAAGCCTCTGAAGAAATGCTCAGGGGAGCATGAAACGCGTCAGGCTTGTAAATTGCATGGACTTTGTTTTCATCATTCCACGCTGTTTTCCTGAAAATAAAAAACGAAATTACAAAACCTCCCTGAATGCTGGCTCTTCTAAATGGGGCAACCTTTTTGTTGGATGTATTTACTGGCCAGTCCCGGTCAGGGAAGAGCCCTACCACATGGAAGTGGTCCAAGCGGCAGGCACATGGTATGCAGCAGAAACTGGCAGGCAAGGTCGTTTTTCAGGATGTTACTTGCAGCGCAGAGGTGATTGAACATTTTCCAGACCCACCCGGGTTCAAATTTGAAGTATTATTTTACTCTGGGAGCAGCTCACTGGAGCGTGATTTATTGAACTACTAGAACCAGCAGGCTCTGGGGGCGCCAACGCCCACTGGAGCAGGTGCTACTCATTTAAAGACTCTGAAAGCTCCACACAGAGTTTACAGAAGCCTCTGAAGAAATGCTCAGGGGAGCACGAAACGCGTCAGGCTTGTAAATTGCATGGACTTTGTTTTCATCATTCCACGCTTTTTTCCTGAAAATAAAAAACGAAATTACAAAACCTCCCTGAATGCTGGCTCTTCTAAATGGGGCAACCTTTTTGTTGGATGTATTTACTGGCCAGTCCCGGTCAGGGAAGAGCCCTACCACATGGAAGTGGTCCAAGCTGCAGGCACATGGTATGCAGCAGAAACTGGCAGGCAAGGTCGTTTTTCAGGATGTTACTTGCAGCGCAGAGGTGATTGAACATTTTCCAGACCCACACGGGTTCAAATTTGAAGTATTATTTTACTCTGGGAGCAGCTCACTGGAGCGTGATTTATTGAACTACTAGAACCAGCAGGCTCTGGGGGCGCCAACGCCCACTGGAGCAGGTGCTACTCATTTAAAGACTCTGAAAGCTCCACACAGAGTTTACAGAAGCCTCTGAAGAAATGCTCAGGGGAGCATGAAACGCGTCAGGCTTGTAAATTGCATGGACTTTGTTTTCATCATTCCACGCTGTTTTCCTGAAAATAAAAAACGAAATTACAAAACCTCCCTGAATGCTGGCTCTTCTAAATGGGGCAACCTTTTTGTTGGATGTATTTACTGGCCAGTCCCGGTCAGGGAAGAGCCCTACCACATGGAAGTGGTCCAAGCTGCAGGCACATGGTATGCAGCAGAAACCTGCAGGCAAGGTCGTTTTTCAGGATGTTACTTGCAGCGCAGAGGTGATTGAACATTTTCCAGACCCACCCGGGTTCACATTTGAAGTATTATTTTACTCTGGGAGCAGCTCACTGGAGCGTAATTTATTGAACTACTAGAACCAGCAGGCTCTGGGGGCGCCAACGCCCACTGGAGCAGGTGCTACTCATTTAAAGACTCTGAAAGCTCCACACAGAGTTTACAGAAGCCTCTGAAGAAATGCTCAGGGGAGCATGAAATGCGTCAGGCTTGTAAATTGCATAGACTTTGTTTTCATCATTCCACGCTGTTTTCCTGAAAATAAAAAACAAAATTACAAAACCTCCCTGAATGCTGGCTCTTCTAAATGGGGCAACCATTTTGTTGGATGTATTTACTGGCCAGTCCCGGTCATGGAAGAGCCCTACCACATGGAAGTGGTCCAAGCTGCAGGAACATGGTATGCAGCAGAAACTGGCAGGCAAGGTCGTTTTTCAGGATGTTACTTGCAGCGCAGAGGTGATTGAACATTTTCCAGACCCACACGGGTTCAAATTTGAAGTATTATTTTACTCTGGGAGCAGCTCACTGGAGCGTGATTTATTGAACTACTAGAACCAGCATTCTCTGGGGGCGCCAACGCCCACTGGAGCAGGTCCAACTCATTTAAAGACTCTGAAAGCTCCACACAGAGTTTACAGAAGCCTCTGAAGAAATGCTCAGGGGAGCATGAAACGCGTCAGGCTTGTAAATTGCATGGACTTTGTTTTCATCATTCCACGCTGTTTTCCTGAAAATAAAAAACGAAATTACAAAACCTCCCTCAATGCTGGCTCTTCTAAATGGGGCAACCTTTTTGTTGGATGTATTTACTGGCCAGTCCCGGTCAGGGAAGAGCCCTACCACATGGAAGTGGTCCAAGCTGCAGGCACATGGTATGCAGCAGAAACCTGCAGGCAAGGTCGTTTTTCAGGATGTTACTTGCAGCGCAGAGGTGATTGAACATTTTCCAGACCCACCCGGGTTCACATTTGAAGTATTATTTTACTCTGGGAGCAGCTCACTGGAGCGTGATTTATTGAACTACTAGAACCAGCAGGCTCTGGGGGCGCCAACGCCCACTGGAACAGGTGCTACTCATTTAAAGACTCTGAAAGCTCCACACAGAGTTTACAGAAGCCTCTGAAGAAATGCTCAGGGGAGCATGAAACGCGTCAGGCTTGTAAATTGCATGGACTTTGTTTTCATCATTCCACGCTGTTTTCCTGTAAATAAAAAATGAAATTACAAAACCTCCCTGAATGCTGGCTCTTCTAAATGGGGCAACCTTTTTGTTGGATGTATTTACTGGCCAGTCCCGGTCATGGAAGTGCCCTACCACATGGAAGTGGTCCAAGCTGCAGGCACATGGTATGCAGCAGAAACTGGCAGGCAAGGTCATTTTTCAGGATGTTACTTGCAGCGCAGAGGTGATTGAACATTTTCCAGACCCACATGGGTTCAAATTTGAAGTATTATTTTACTCTGGGAGCAGCTCACTGGAGCGTGATTTATTAAACTACTAGAACCAGCAGGCTCTGGGGGCGCCAACGCCCACTGGAGCAGGTGCTACTCATTTAAAGACTCTGAAAGCTCCACACAGAGTTTACAGAAGCCTCTGAAGAAATGCTCAGGGGAGCATGAAACGCGTCAGGCTTGTAAATTGCATGGACTTTGTTTGCATCATTCCACGCTGTTTTCCTGAAAATAAAAAACGAAATTACAAAACCTCCCTGAATGCTGGCTCTTCTAAATGGGGCAACCTTTTTGTTGGATGTATTTACTGGCCAGTCCCGGTCAGGGAAGAGCCCTACCACATGGAAGTGGTCCAAGCTGCAGGCACATGGTATGCAGCAGAAACTGGCAGGCAAGGTCGTTTTTCAGGATGTTACTTGCAGCGCAGAGGTGATTGAACATTTTCCAGACCCACCCGGGTTCACATTTGAAGTATTATTTTACTCTGGGAGCAGCTCACTGGAGCGTGATTTATTGAACTACTAGAACCAGCAGGCTCTGGGGGCGCCAACGCCCACTGGAGCAGGTGCTACTCATTTAAAGACTCTGAAAGCTCCACACAGAGTTTACAGAAGCCTCTGAAGAAATGCTCAGGGGAGCATGAAACGCGTCAGGCTTGTAAATTGCATGGACTTTGTTTTCATCATTCCACGCTGTTTTCCTGTAAATAAAAAATGAAATTACAAAACCTCCCTGAATGCTGGCTCTTCTAAATGGGGCAACCTTTTTGTTGGATGTATTTACTGGCCAGTCCCGGTCATGGAAGTGCCCTACCACATGGAAGTGGTCCAAGCTGCAGGCACATGGTATGCAGCAGAAACTGGCAGGCAAGGTCGTTTTTCAGGATGTTACTTGCAGCGCAGAGGTGATTGAACATTTTCCAGACCCACACGGGTTCAAATTTGAAGTATTATTTTACTCTGGGAGCAGCTCACTGGAGCGTGAGTTATTAAACTACTAGAACCAGCAGGCTCTGGGGGCGCCAACGCCCACTGGAGCAGGTGCTACTCATTTAAAGACTCAGAAAGCTCCACACAGAGTTTACAGAAGCCTCTGAAGAAATGCTCAGGGGAGCATGAAACGCGTCAGGCTTGTAAATTGCATGGACTTTGTTTTCATCATTCCACGCTGTTTTCCTGAAAATAAAAAACGAAATTACAAAACCTCCCTGAATGCTGGCTCTTCTAAATGGGGCAACCTTTTTGTTGGATGTATTTACTGGCCAGTCCCGGTCAGGGAAGAGCCCTACTACATGGAAGTGGTCCAAGCTGCAAGCACATGGTATGCAGCAGAAACTGGCAGGCAAGGTCGTTTTTCAGGATGTTACTTGCAGCGCAGAGGTGATTGAACATTTTCCAGACCCACCCGGGTTCAAATTTGAAGTATTATTTTACTCTGGGAGCGGCTCACTGGAGCGTGATTTATTGAACTACTAGAACCAGCAGGCTCTGGGGGCGGCAACGCCCACTGGAGCAGGTGCTACTCATTTAAAGACTCTGAAAGCTCCACACAGAGTTTACAGAAGCCTCTGAAGAAATGCTCAGGGGAGCATGAAACGCGTCAGGCTTGTAAATTGCATGGACTTTGTTTTCATCATTACACGCTGTTTTCCTGAAAATAAAAAACGAAATTACAAAACATCCCTGAATGCTGGCTCTCCTAAATGGGGCAACCTTTTTGTTGGATGTATTTACTGGCCAGTCCCTGTCAGGGAAGAGCCCTACCACATGGAAGTGGTCCAAGCTGCAGGCACATGGTATGCAGCAGAAACTGGCAGGCAAGGTCGTTTTTCAGGATGTTACTTGCAGGGCAGAGGTGATTGAACATTTTCCAGACCCACACGGGTTCAAATTTGAAGTATTATTTTACTCTGGGAGCAGTTCACTGGAGCGTGATTTATTGAACTACTAGAACCAGCAGGCTCTGGGGGCGCCAACGCCCACTGGAGCAGGTGCAACTCATTTAAAGACTCTGAAAGCTCCACACAGAGTTTACAGAAGCCTCTGAAGAAATGCTCAGGGGAGCATGAAACGCGTCAGGCTTGTAAATTGCATGGACTTTGTTTTCATCATTCCACGCTGTTTTCCTGAAAATAAAAAACGAAATTACAAAACCTCCCTGAATGCTGGCTCTTCTAAATGGGGCAACCTTTTTGTTGGATGTATTTACTGGCCAGTCCCGGTCAGGGAAGAGCCCTACCACATGGAAGTGGTCCAAGCTGCAGGCACCTGGTATGCAGCAGAAACTGGCAGGCAAGGTCGTTTTTCAGGATGTTACTTGCAGCGCAGAGGTGATTGAACATTTTCCAGACCCACACGGGTTCAAATTTGAAGTATTATTTTACTCTGGGAGCAGCTCACTGGAGCGTGATTTATTGAACTACTAGAACCAGCAGGCTCTGGGGGCGCCAACGCCCACTGGAGCAGGTGCTACTCATTTAAAGACTCTGAAAGCTCCACACAGAGTTTACAGAAGCCTCTGAAGAAATGCTCAGGGGAGCATGAAACGCGTCAGGCTTGTAAATTGCATGGACTTTGTTTTCATCATTCCACGCTGTTTTCCTGAAAATAAAAAACGAAATTACAAAACCTCCCTGAATGCTGGCTCTTCTAAATGGGGCAACCTTTTTGTTGGATGTATTTACTGGCCAGTCCCGGTCAGGGAAGAGCCCTACCACATGGAAGTGGTCCAAGCTGCAGGCACATGGTATGCAGCAGAAACCTGCAGGCAAGGTCGTTTTTCAGGATGTTACTTGCAGCGCAGAGGTGATTGAACATTTTCCAGACCCACCCGGGTTCACATTTGAAGTATTATTTTACTCTGGGAGCAGTTCACTGGAGCGTGATTTATTGAACTACTAGAACCAGCAGGCTCTGGGGGCGCCAACGCCCACTGGAGCAGGTGCAACTCATTTAAAGACTCTGAAAGCTCCACACTGAGTTTACAGAAGCCTCTGAAGAAATGCTCAGGGGAGCATGAAACGCGTCAGGCTTGTAAATTGCATGGACTTTGTTTTCATCATTCCACGCTGTTTTCCTGAAAATAAAAAACGAAATTACAAAACCTCCCTGAATGCTGGCTCTTCTAAATGGGGCAACCTTTTTGTTGGATGTATTTACTGGCCAGGCCCGGTCAGGGAAGAGCCCTACCACATGGAAGTGGTCCAAGCTGCAGGCACATGGTATGCAGCAGAAACTGGCAGGCAAGGTCGTTTTTCAGGATGTTACTTGCAGCGCAGAGGTGATTGAACATTTTCCAGACCCACCCGGGTTCAAATTTGAAGTATTATTTTACTCTGGGAGCAGCTCACTGGAGCGTGATTTATTGAACTACTAGAACCAGCAGGCTCTGGGGGCGCCAACGCCCACTGGAGCAGGTGCTACTCATTTAAAGACTCTGAAAGCTCCACACAGAGTTTACAGAAGCCTCTGAAGAAATGCTCAGGGGAGCATGAAACGCGTCAGGCGTGTAAATTGCATGGACTTTGTTTTCATCATTCCACGCTGTTTTCCTGAAAATAAAAAACGAAATTACAAAACCTCCCTGAATGCTGGCTCTTCTAAATGGGGCAACCTTTTTGTTGGATGTATTTACTGGCCAGTCCCGGTCAGGGAAGAGCCCTACCACATGGAAGTGGTCCAAGCTGCAGGCACATGGTATGCAGCAGAAACTGGCAGGCAAGGTCGTTTTTCAGGATGTTACTTGCAGCGCAGAGGTGATTGAATATTTTCCAGACCCACACGGGTTCAAATTTGAAGTATTATTTTACTCTGGGAGCAGCTCACTGGAGCGTGATTTATTGAACTACTAGAACCAGCAGGCTCTGGGGGCGCCAACGCCCACTGGAGCAGGTGCTACTCATTTAAAGACTCTGAAAGCTCCACACAGAG
Organism: Lissotriton vulgaris; assembly: GCF_964263255.1. Taxonomy (NCBI): domain Eukaryota; kingdom Metazoa; phylum Chordata; class Amphibia; order Caudata; family Salamandridae; genus Lissotriton; species Lissotriton vulgaris. Next base: position 171,624 of record NW_028254399.1, on the reverse strand, counting down.
TTTACAGAAGCCTCTGAAGAAATGCTCAGGGGAGCATGAAATGCGTCAGGCTTGTAAATTGCATAGACTTTGTTTTCATCATTCCACGCTGTTTTCCTGAAAATAAAAAACAAAATTACAAAACCTCCCTGAATGCTGGCTCTTCTAAATGGGGCAACCTTTTTGTTGGATGTATTTACTGGCCAGTCCCGGTCATGGAAGAGCCCTACCACATGGAAGTGGTCCAAGCTGCAGGCACGTGGTATGCAGCAGAAACTGGCAGGCAAGGTCGTTTTTCAGGATGTTACTTGCAGCGCAGAGGTGATTGAACATTTTCCAGACCCACACGGGTTCAAATTTGAAGTATTATTTTACTCTGGGAGCAGCTCACTGGAGCGTGATTTATTAAACTACTAGAACCAGCAGGCTCTGGGGGCGCCGACGCCCACTGGAGCAGGTGCTACTCATTTAAAGACTCTGAAAGCTCCACACAGAGTTTACAGAAGCCTCTGAAGAAATGCTCAGGGGAGCATGAAACACGTCAGGCTTGTAAATTGCATGGACTTTGTTTTCATCATTCCACGCTGTTTTCCTGAAAATAAAAAACGAAATTACAAAACCTCCCTGAATGCTGGCTCTTCTAAATGGGGCAACCATTTTGTTGGATGTATTTACTGGCCAGTCCCGGTCATGGAAGAGCCCTACCACATGGAAGTGGTCCAAGCTGCAGGCACATGGTATGCAGCAGAAACTGGCAGGCAAGGTCGTTTTTCAGGATGTTACTTGCAGCGCAGAGGTGATTGAACATTTTCCAGACCCACACGGGTTCAAATTTGAAGTATTATTTTACTCTGGGAGCAGCTCACTGGAGCGTGATTTATTGAACTACTAGAACCAGCATTCTCTGGGGGCGCCAACGCCCACTGGAGCAGGTCCAACTCATTTAAAGACTCTGAAAGCTCCACACAGAGTTTACAGAAGCCTCTGAAGAAATGCTCAGGGGAGCATGAAACGCGTCAGGCTTGTAAATTGCATGGACTTTGTTTTTATCATTCCACGCTGTTTTCCTGAAAATAAAAAACGAAATTACAAAACCTCCCTCAATGCTGGCTCTTCTAAATGGGGCAACCTTTTTGTTGGATGTATTTACTGGCCAGTACCGGTCAGGGAAGAGCCCTACCACATGGAAGTGGTCCAAGCTGCAGGCACATGGTATGCAGCAGAAACCTGCAGGCAAGGTCGTTTTTCAGGATGTTACTTGCAGCGCAGAGGTGATTGAACATTTTCCAGACCCACCCGGGTTCACATTTGAAGTATTATTTTACTCTGGGAGCAGCTCACTGGAGCGTGATTTATTGAACTACTAGAACCAGCAGGCTCTGGGGGCGCCAACGCCCACTGGAGCAGGTGCTACTCATTTAAAGACTCTGAAAGCTCCACACAGAGTTTACAGAAGCCTCTGATAAATGCTCAGGGGAGCATGAAACGCGTCAGGCTTGTAAATTGCATGGACTTTGTTTTCATCATTCCACGCTGTTTTCCTGTAAATAAAAAATGAAATTACAAAACCTCCCTGAATGCTGGCTCTTCTAAATGGGGCAACCTTTTTGTTGGATGTATTTACTGGCCAGTCCCGGTCATGGAAGTGCCCTACCACATGGAAGTGGTCCAAGCTGCAGGCACATGGTATGCAGCAGAAACTGGCAGGCAAGGTCGTTTTTCAGGATGTTACTTGCAGCGCAGAGGTGATTGAACATTTTCCAGACCCACATGGGTTCAAATTTGAAGTATTATTTTACTCTGGGAGCAGCTCACTGGAGCGTGATTTATTAAACTACTAGAACCAGCAGGCTCTGGGGGCGCCAACGCCCACTGGAGCAGGTGCTACTCATTTAAAGACTCTGAAAGCTCCACACAGAGTTTACAGAAGCCTCTGAAGAAATGCTCAGGGGAGCATGAAACGCGTCAGGCTTGTAAATTGCATGGACTTTGTTTGCATCATTCCACGCTGTTTTCCTGAAAATAAAAAACGAAATTACAAAACCTCCCTGAATGCTGGCTCTTCTAAATGGGGCAACCTTTTTGTTGGATGTATTTACTGGCCAGTCCCGGTCAGGGAAGAGCCCTACCACATGGAAGTGGTCCAAGCTGCAGGCACATGGTATGCAGCAGAAACTGGCAGGCAAGGTCGTTTTTCAGGATGTTACTTGCAGCGCAGAGGTGATTGAACATTTTCCAGACCCACCCGGGTTCACATTTGAAGTATTATTTTACTCTGGGAGCAGCTCACTGGAGCGTGATTTATTGAACTACTAGAACCAGCAGGCTCTGGGGGTGCCAACGCCCACTGGAGCAGGTGCTACTCATTTAAAGACTCTGAAAGCTCCACACAGAGTTTACAGAAGCCTCTGAAGAAATGCTCAGGGGAGCATGAAACGCGTCAGGCTTGTAAATTGCATGGACTTTGTTTTCATCATTCCACGCTGTTTTCCTGAAAATAAAAAACAAAATTACAAAACCTCCCTGAATGCTGGCTCTTCTAAATGGGGCAACCTTTTTGTTGGATGTATTTACTGGCCAGTCCCGGTCATGGAAGTGCCCTACCACATGGAAGTGGTCCAAGCTGCAGGCACATGGTATGCAGCAGAAACTGGCAGGCAAGGTCGTTTTTCAGGATGTTACTTGCAGCGCAGAGGTGATTGAACATTTTCCAGACCCACCCGGGTTCACATTTGAAGTATTATTTTACTCTGGGAGCAGCTCACTGGAGCGTGATTTATTGAACTACTAGAACCAGCAGGCTCTGGGGGCGCCAACGCCCACTGGAGCAGGTGCTACTCATTTAAAGACTCCGAAAGCTCCACACAGAGTTTACAGAAGCCTCTGAAGAAATGCTCAGGGGAGCATGAAACGCGTCAGGCTTGTAAATTGCATGGACTTTGTTTTCATCATTCCACGCTGTTTTCCTGTAAATAAAAAATGAAATTACAAAACCTCCCTGAATGCTGGCTCTTCTAAATGGGGCAACCTTTTTGTTGGATGTATTTACTGGCCAGTCCCGGTCATGGAAGTGCCCTACCACATGGAAGTGGTCCAAGCTGCAGGCACATGGTATGCAGCAGAAACTGGCAGGCAAGGTCGTTTTTCAGGATGTTACTTGCAGCGCAGAGGTGATTGAACATTTTCCAGACCCACACGGGTTCAAATTTGAAGTATTATTTTACTCTGGGAGCAGCTCACTGGAGCGTGAGTTATTAAACTACTAGAACCAGCAGGCTCTGGGGGCGCCAACGCCCACTGGAGCAGGTGCTACTCATTTAAAGACTCTGAAAGCTCCACACAGAGTTTACAGAAGCCTCTGAAGAAATGCTCAGGGGAGCATGAAACGCGTCAGGCTTGTAAATTGCATGGACTTTGTTTTCATCATTCCACGCTGTTTTCCTGAAAATAAAAAACGAAATTACAAAACCTCCCTGAATGCTGGCTCTTCTAAATGGGGCAACCTTTTTGTTGGATGTATTTACTGGCCAGTCCCGGTCAGGGAAGAGCCCTACTACATGGAAGTGGTCCAAGCTGCAAGCACATGGTATGCAGCAGAAACTGGCAGGCAAGGTCGTTTTTCAGGATGTTACTTGCAGCGCAGAGGTGATTGAACATTTTCCAGACCCACATGGGTTCAAATTTGAAGTATTATTTTACTCTAGGAGAAGCTCACTGGAGCGTGATTTATTGAACTACTAGAACCAGCAGGCTCTGGGGGCGCCAACGCCCACTGGAGCAAGTGCTACTCATTTAAAGACTCAGAAAGCTCCACACAGAGTTTACAGAAGCCTCTGAAGAAATGCTCAGGGCAGCATGAAACGCGCCAGGCTTGTAAATTGCATGGACTTTGTTTTCATCATTCCACGCTGTTTTCCTGAAAATAAAAAACGAAATTACAAAACCTCCCTGAATGCTGGCTCTTCTAAATGGGGCAACCTTTTTGTTGGATGTATTTACTGGCCAGTCCCGGTCAGGGAAGAGCCCTACCACATGGAAGTGGTCCAAGCTGCAGGCACATGGTATGCAGCAGAAACCTGCAGGCAAGGTCGTTTTTCAGGATGTTACTTGCAGCGCAGAGGTGATTGAACATTTTCCAGACCCACCCGGGTTCACATTTGAAGTATTATTTTACTCTGGGAGCAGCTCATTGGAGCGTGATTTATTGAACTACTAGAACCAGCAGGCTCTGGGGGCGCCAACGCCCACTGGAGCAGGTGCTACTCATTTAAAGACTCTGAAAGCTCCACACAGAGTTTACAGAAGCCTCTGAAGAAATGCTCAGGGGAGCATGAAACGCGTCAGGCTTGTAAATTGCATGGACTTTGTTTTCATCATTCCACGCTGTTTTCCTGAAAATAAAAAACAAAATTACAAAACCTCCCTGAATGCTGGCTCTTCTAAATGGGGCAACCTTTTTGTTGGATGTATTTACTGGCCAGTCCCCGTCATGGAAGAGCCCTACCACATGGAAGTGGTCCAAGCTGCAGGCACATGGTATGCAGCAGAAACCTGCAGGCAAGGTCGTTTTTCAGGATGTTACTTGCAGCGCAGAGGTGATTGAACATTTTCCAGACCCACACGGGTTCAAATTTGAAGTATTATTTTACTCTGGGAGCAGCTCACTGGAGCGTGAGTTATTAAACTACTAGAACCAGCAGGCTCTGGGGGCGCCAACGCCCACTGGAGCAGGTGCCACTCATTTAAAGACTCTGAAAGCTCCACACAGAGTTTACAGAAGCCTCTGAAGAAATGCTCAGGGGAGCATGAAACGCGTCAGGCTTGTAAATTGCATGGACTTTGTTTTCATCATTCCATGCTGTTTTCCTGAAAATAAAAAACGAAATTACAAAACCTCCCTGAATGCTGGCTCTTCTAAATGGGGCAACCTTTTTGTTGGATGTATTTACTGGCCAGTCCCGGTCAGGGAAGAGCCCTACTACATGGAAGTGGTCCAAGCTGCAAGCACATGGTATGCAGCAGAAACTGGCAGGCAAGGTCGTTTTTCAGGATGTTACTTGCAGCGCAGAGGTGATTGAACATTTTCCAGACCCACACGGGTTCAAATTTGAAGTATTATTTTACTCTAGGAGAAGCTCACTGGAGCGTGATTTATTGAACTACTAGAACCAGCAGGCTCTGGGGGCGCCAACGCCCACTGGAGCAGGTGCTACTCATTTAAAGACTCAGAAAGCTCCACACAGAGTTTACAGAAGCCTCTGAAGAAATGCTCAGGGGAGCATGAAACGCGCCAGGCTTGTAAATTGCATGGACTTTGTTATCATCATTCCACGCTGTTTTCCTGAAAATAAAAAACGAAATTACAAAACCTCCCTGAATGCTGGCTCTTCTAAATGGGGCAACCTTTTTGTTGGATGTATTTACTGGCCAGTCCCGGTCAGGGAAGAGCCCTACCACATGGAAGCGGTCCAAGCTGCAGGCACATGGTATGCAGCAGAAACCTGCAGGCAAGGTCGTTTTTCAGGATGTTACTTGCAGCGCAGAGGTGATTGAACATTTTCCAGACCCACCCGGGTTCACATTTGAAGTATTATTTTACTCTGGGAGCAGCTCACTGGAGCGTGATTTATTGAACTACTAGAACCAGCAGGCTCTGGGGGCGCCAACGCCCACTGGAGCAGGTGCTACTCATTTAAAGACTCTGAAAGCTCCACACAGAGTTTACAGAAGCCTCTCAAGAAATGCTCAGGGGAGCATGAAACGCGTCAGGCTTGTAAATTGCATGGACTTTGTTTTCATCATTCCACGCTGTTTTCCTGAAAATAAAAAACGAAATTAGAAAACCTCCCTGAATGCTGGCTCTTCTAAATGGGGCAACCTTTTTGTTGGATGTATTTACTGGCCAGTCCCGGTCAGGGAAGAGCCCTACCACATGGAAGTGGTCCAAGCTGCAGGCACATGGTATGCAGCAGAAACCTGCAGGCAAGGTCGTTTTTCAGGATGTTACTTGCAGCGCAGAGGTGATTGAACATTTTCCAGACCCACCCGGGTTCACATTTGAAGTATTATTTTACTCTGGGAGCAGCTCATGGAGCGTGATTTATTGAACTACTAGAACCAGCAGGCTCTGGGGGCGCCAACGCCCACTGGAGCAGGTGCTACTCATTTAAAGACTCTGAAAGCTCCACACAGAGTTTACAGAAGCCTCTGAAGAAATGCTCAGGGGAGCATGAAACGCGTCAGGCTTGTAAATTGCATGGACTTTGTTTTCATCAGTCCACGCTGTTTTCCTGAAAATAAAAAACGAAATTACAAAACCTCCCTGAATGCTGGCTCTTCTAAATGGGGCAACCTTTTTGTTTGATGTATTTACTGGCCAGTCCCCGTCATGGAAGAGCCCTACCACATGGAAGTGGTCCAAGCTGCAGGCACATGGTATGCAGCAGAAACTGGCAGGCAAGGTCGTTTTTCAGGATGTTACTTGCAGCGCAGAGGTGATTGAACATTTTCCAGACCCACACGGGTTCAAATTTGAAGTATTATTTTACTCTGGGAGCAGCTCACTGGAGCGTGATTTATTGAACTACGAGAACCAGCAGGCTCTGGGGGCGCCAACGCCCTCTGGAGCATGTCCGACTCATTTAAAGACTCTGAAAGCTCCACACAGAGTTTACAGAAGCCTCTGAAGAAATGCTCAGGGGAGCATGAAACGCGTCAGGCTTGTAAATTGCATGGACTTTGTTTTCATCATTCCACGCTGTTTTCCTGAAAATAAAAAACGAAATTACAAAACCTCCCTCAATGCTGGCTCTTCTAAATGGGGCAACCTTTTTGTTGGATGTATTTACTGGCCAGTCCCGGTCAGGGAAGAGCCCTACCACATGGAAGTGGTCCAAGCTGCAGGCACATGGTATGCAGCAGAAACCTGCAGGCAAGGTCGTTTTTCAGGATGTTACTTGCAGCGCAGAGGTGATTGAACATTTTCCAGACCCACCCGGGTTCACATTTGAAGTATTATTTTACTCTAGGAGCAGCTCACTGGAGCGTGATTTATTGAACTACTAGAACCAGCAGGCTCTGGGGGCGCCAACGCCCACTGGAGCAGGTGCTACTCATTTAAAGACTCTGAAAGCTCCACACAGAGTTTACAGAAGCCTCTGAAGAAATGCTCAGGGGAGCATGAAACGCGTCAGGCTTGTAAATTGCATGGACTTTGTTTTCATCATTCCACGCTGTTTTCCTGTAAATAAAAAATGAAATTACAAAACCTCCCTGAATGCTGGCTCTTCTAAATGGGGCAACCTTTTTGTTGGATGTATTTACTGGCCAGTCCCGGTCATGGAAGTGCCCTACCACATGGAAGTGGTCCAAGCTGCAGGCACATGGTATGCAGCAGAAACTGGCAGGCAAGGTCGTTTTTCAGGATGTTACTTGCAGCGCAGAGGTGATTGAACATTTTCCAGACCCACACGGGTTCAAATTTGAAGTATTATTTTACTCTGGGAGCAGCTCACTGGAGCGTGATTTATTAAACTACTAGAACCAGCAGGCTCTGGGGGCGCCAACGCCCACTGGAGCAGGTGCTACTCATTTAAAGACTCTGAAAGCTCCACACAGAGTTTACAGAAGCCTCTGAAGAAATGCTCAGGGGAGCATGAAACGCGTCAGGCTTGTAAATTGCATGGACTTTGTTTACATCATTCCACGCTGTTTTCCTGAAAATAAAAAACGAAATTACAAAACCTCCCTGAATGCTGGCTCTTCTAAATGGGGCAACCTTTTTGTTGGATGTATTTACTGGCCAGTCCCGGTCAGGGAAGAGCCCTACCACATGGAAGTGGTCCAAGCTGCAGGCACCTGGTATGCAGCAGAAACCTGCAGGCAAGGTCGTTTTTCAGGATGTTACTTGCAGCGCAGAGGTGATTGAACATTTTCCAGACCCACCCGGGTTCACATTTGAAGTATTATTTTACTCTGGGAGCAGCTCACTGGAGCGTGAGTTATTAAACTACTAGAACCAGCAGGCTCTGGGGGCGCCAACGCCCACTGGAGCAGGTGCTACTCATTTAAAGACTCTGAAAGCTCCACACAGAGTTTACAGAAGCCTCTGAAGAAATGCTCAGGGGAGCATGAAACGCGTCAGGCTTGTAAATTGCATGGACTTTGTTTTCATCATTCCACGCTGTTTTCCTGAAAATAAAAAACAAAATTACAAAACCTCCCTGAATGCTGGCTCTTCTAAATGGGGCAACCTTTTTGTTGGATGTATTTACTGGCCAGTCCCGGTCAGGGAAGAGCCCTACTACATGGAAGTGGTCCTAGCTGCAAGCACATGGTATGCAGCAGAAACTGGCAGGCAAGGTCGTTTTTCAGGATGTTACTTGCAGCGCAGAGGTGATTGAACATTTTCCAGACCCACACGGGTTCAAATTTGAAGTATTATTTTACTCTAGGAGCAGCTCACTGGAGCGTGATTTATTGAACTACTAGAACCAGCAGGCTCTGGGGGCGCCAAAGCCCACTGGAGCAGGTGCTACTCATTTAAAGACTCAGAAAGCTCCACACAGAGTTTACAGAAGCCTCTGAAGAAATGCTCAGGGGAGCATGAAACGCGTCAGGCTTGTAAATTGCATGGACTTTGTTTTCATCATTCCACGCTGTTTTCCTGAAAATAAAAAACGAAATTACAAAACCTCCCTGAATGCTGGCTCTTCTAAATGGGGCAACCTTTTTGTTGGATGTATTTACTGGCCAGTCCCGGTCAGGGAAGAGCCCTACCACATGGAAGTGGTCCAAGCTGCAGGCACATGGTATGCAGCAGAAACCTGCAGGCAAGGTCGTTTTTCAGGATGTTACTTGCAGCGCAGAGGTGATTGAACATTTTCCAGACCCACCCGGGTTCACATTTGAAGTATTATTTTACTCTGGGAGCAGCTCACTGGAGCGTGATTTATTGAACTACTAGAACCAGCAGGCTCTGGGGGCGCCAACGCCCACTGGAGCAGGTGCTACTCATTTAAAGACTCTGAAAGCTCCACACAGAGTTTACAGAAGCCTCTGAAGAAATGCTCAGGGGAGCATGAAACGCGTCAGGCTTGTAAATTGCATGGACTTTGTTTTCATCATTCCACGCTGTTTTCCTGAAAATAAAAAACAAAATTACAAAACCTCCCTGAATGCTGGCTCTTCTAAATGGGGCAACCTTTTTGTTGGATGTATTTACTGGCCAGTCCCCGTCATGGAAGAGCCCTACCACATGGAAGTGGTCCAAGCTGCAGGCACATGGTATGCAGCAGAAACCTGCAGGCAAGGTCGTTTTTCAGGATGTTGCTTGCAGCGCAGAGGTGATTGAACATTTTCCAGACCCACCCGGGTTCACATTTGAAGTATTATTTTACTCTGGGAGCAGCTCACTGGAGCGTGATTTATTGAACTACTAGAACCAGCAGGCTCTGGGGGCGCCAACGCCCACTGGAGCAGGTGCTACTCATTTAAAGACTCTGAAAGCTCCACACAGAGTTTACAGAAGCCTCTGAAGAAATGCTCAGGGGAGCATGAAACGCGTCAGGCTTGTAAATTGCATGGACTTTGTTTTCATCATTCCACGCTGTTTTCCTGAAAATAAAAAACGAAATTACAAAACCTCCCTGAATGCTGGCTCTTCTAAATGGGGCAACCTTTTTGTTGGATGTATTTACTGGCCAGTCCCGGTCAGGGAAGAGCCCTACCACATGGAAGTGGTCCAAGCTGCAGGCACATGGTATGCAGCAGAAACCTGCAGGCAAGGTCGTTTTTCAGGATGTTACGTGCAGCGCAGAGGTGATTGAACATTTTCCAGACCCACCCGGGTTCACATTTGAAGTATTATTTTACTCTGGGAGCAGCTCACTGGAGCGTGATTTATTGAACTACTAGAACCAGCAGGCTCTGGGGGCGCCAACGCCCACTGGAGCAGGTGCTACTCATTTAAAGACTCTGAAAGCTCCACACAGAGTTTACAGAAGCCTCTGAAGAAATGCTCAGGGAAGCATGAAACGCGTCAGGCTTGTAAATTGCATGGACTTTGTTTTCATCATTCCACGCTGTTTTCCTGAAAATAAAAAACGAAATTACAAAACCTCCCTGAATGCTGGCTCTTCTAAATGGGGCAACCTTTTTGTTTGATGTATTTACTGGCCAGTCCCCGTCATGGAAGAGCCCTACCACATGGAAGTGGTCCAAGCTGCAGGCACATGGTATGCAGCAGAAACTGGCAGGCAAGGTCGTTTTTCAGGATGTTACTTGCAGCGCAGAGGTGATTGAACATTTTCCAGACCCACACGGGTTCAAATTTAAAGTATTATTTTACTCTGGGAGCAGCTCACTGGAGCGTGATTTATTGAACTACTAGAACCAGCAGGCTCTGGGGGCGCCAACGCCCTCTGGAGCAGGTCCGACTCATTTAAAGACTCTGAAAGCTCCACACAGAGTTTACAGAAGCCTCTGAAGAAATGCTCAGGGGAGCATGAAACGCGTCAGGCTTGTAAATTGCATGGACTTTGTTTTCATCATTCCACGCTGTTTTCCTGAAAATAAAAAACGAAATTACAAAACCTTCCTCAATGCTGGCTCTTCTAAATGGGGCAACCTTTTTGTTGGATGTATTTACTGGCCAGTCCCGGTCAGGGAAGAGCCCTACCACATGGAAGTGGTCCAAGCTGCAGGCACATGGTATGCAGCAGAAACCTGCAGGCAAGGTCGTTTTTCAGGATGTTACTTGCAGCGCAGAGGTGATTGAACATTTTCCAGACCCACCCGGGTTCACATTTGAAGTATTATTTTACTCTGGGAGCAGCTCACTGGAGCGTGATTTATTGAACTACTAGAACCAGCAGGCTCTGGGGGCGCCAACGCCCACTGGAGCAGGTGCTACTCATTTAAAGACTCTGAAAGCTCCACACAGAGTTTACAGAAGCCTCTGAAGAAATGCTCAGGGGAGCATGAAACGCGTCAGGCTTGTAAATTGCATGGACTTTGTTTTCATCATTCCACGCTGTTTTCCTGTAAATAAAAAATGAAATTACAAAACCTCCCTGAATGCTGGCTCTTCTAAATGGGGCAACCTTTTTGTTGGATGTATTTACTGGCCAGTCCCGGTCATGGAAGTGCCCTACCACATGGAAGTGGTCCAAGCTGCAGGCACATGGTATGCAGCAGAAACTGGCAGGCAAGGTCATTTTTCAGGATGTTACTTGCAGCGCAGAGGTGATTGAACATTTTCCAGACCCACACGGGTTCAAATTTGAAGTATTATTTTACTCTGGGAGCAGCTCACTGGAGCGTGATTTATTAAACTACTAGAACCAGCAGGCTCTGGGGGCGCCAACGCCCACTGGAGCAGGTGCTACTCATTTAAAGACTCTGAAAGCTCCACACAGAGTTTACAGAAGCCTCTGAAGAAATGCTCAGGGGAGCATGAAACGCGTCAGGCTTGTAAATTGCATGGACTTTGTTTACATCATTCCACGCTGTTTTCCTGAAAATAAAAAACGAAATTACAAAACCTCCCTGAATGCTGGCTCTTCTAAATGGGGCAACCTTTTTGTTGGATGTATTTACTGGCCAGTCCCGGTCAGGGAAGAGCCCTACCACATGGAAGTGGTCCAAGCTGCAGGCACATGGTATGCAGCAGAAACTGGCAGGCAAGGTCGTTTTTCAGGATGTTACTTGCAGGGCAGAGGTGATTGAACATTTTCCAGACCCACACGGGTTCAAATTTGAAGTATTATTTTACTCTGGGAGCAGTTCACTGGAGCGTGATTTATTGAACTACTAGAACCAGCAGGCTCTGGGGGCGCCAACGCCCACTGGAGCAGGTGCAACTCATTTAAAGACTCTGAAAGCTCCACACAGAGTTTACAGAAGCCTCTGAAGAAATGCTCAGGGGAGCATGAAACGCGTCAGGCTTGTAAATTGCATGGACTTTGTTTTCATCATTCCACGCTGTTTTCCTGAAAATAAAAAACGAAATTACAAAACCTCCCTGAATGCTGGCTCTTCTAAATGGGGCAACCTTTTTGTTGGATGTATTTACTGGCCAGTCCCGGTCAGGGAAGAGCCCTACCACATGGAAGTGGTCCAAGCTGCAGGCACCTGGTATGCAGCAGAAACTGGCAGGCAAGGTCGTTTTTCAGGATGTTACTTGCAGCGCAGAGGTGATTGAACATTTTCCAGACCCACACGGGTTCAAATTTGAAGTATTATTTTACTCTGGGAGCAGCTCACTGGAGCGTGATTTATTGAACTACTAGAACCAGCAGGCTCTGGGGGCGCCAACGCCCACTGGAGCAGGTGCTACTCATTTAAAGACTCTGAAAGCTCCACACAGAGTTTACAGAAGCCTCTGAAGAAATGCTCAGGGGAGCATGAAACGCGTCAGGCTTGTAAATTGCATGGACTTTGTTTTCATCATTCCACGCTGTTTTCCTGAAAATAAAAAATGAAATTACAAAACCTCCCTGAATGCTGGCTCTTCTAAATGGGGCAACCTTTTTGTTGGATGTATTTACTGGCCAGTCCCGGTCAGGGAAGAGCCCTACCACATGGAAGTGGTCCAAGCTGCAGGCACATGGTATGCAGCAGAAACCTGCAGGCAAGGTCGTTTTTCAGGATGTTACTTGCAGCGCAGAGGTGATTGAACATTTTCCAGACCCACCCGGGTTCACATTTGAAGTATTATTTTACTCTGGGAGCAGTTCACTGGAGCATGATTTATTGAACTACTAGAACCAGCAGGCTCTGGGGGCGCCATCGCCCACTGGAGCAGGTGCAACTCATTTAAAGACTCTGAAAGCTCCACACTGAGTTTACAGAAGCCTCTGAAGAAATGCTCAGGGGAGCATGAAACGCGTCAGGCTTGTAAATTGCATGGACTTTGTTTTCATCATTCCACGCTGTTTTCCTGAAAATAAAAAACGAAATTACAAAACCTCCCTGAATGCTGGCTCTTCTAAATGGGGCAACCTTTTTGTTGGATGTATTTACTGGCCAGGCCCGGTCAGGGAAGAGCCCTACCACATGGAAGTGGTCCAAGCTGCAGGCACATGGTATGCAGCAGAAACTGGCAGCCAAGGTCGTTTTTCAGGATGTTACTTGCAGCGCAGAGGTGATTGAACATTTTCCAGACCCACCCGGGTTCACATTTGAAGTATTATTTTACTCTGGGAGCAGCTCACTGGAGCGTGATTTATTGAACTACTAGAACCAGCAGGCTCTGGGGGCGCCAACGCCCACTGGAGCAGGTGCTACTCATTTAAAGACTCTGAAAGCTCCACACAGAGTTTACAGAAGCCTCTGAAGAAATGCTCAGGGGAGCATGAAATGCGTCAGGCTTGTAAATTGCATAGACTTTGTTTTCATCATTCCACGCTGTTTTCCTGAAAATAAAAAACAAAATTACAAAACCTCCCTGAATGCTGGCTCTCCTAAATGGGGCAACCTTTTTGTTGGATGTATTTACTGGCCAGTCCCGGTCATGGAAGAGCCCTACCACATGGAAGTGGTCCAAGCTGCAGGCACATGGTATGCAGCAGAAACTGGCAGGCAAGGTCGTTTTTCAGGATGTTACTTGCAGCGCAGAGGTGATTGAACATTTTCCAGACCCACACGGGTTCAAATTTGAAGTATTATTTTACTCTGGGAGCAGCTCACTGGAGCGTGATTTATTGAACTACTAGAACCAGCATTCTCTGGGGGCGCCAACGCCTACTGGAGCAGGTCCAACTCATTTAAAGACTCTGAAAGCTCCACACAGAGTTTACAGAAGCCTCTGAAGAAATGCTCAGGGGAGCATGAAACGCGTCAGGCTTGTAAATTGCATGGACTTTGTTTTCATCATTCCACGCTGTTTTCCTGAAAATAAAAAACGAAATTACAAAACCTCCCTCAATGCTGGCTCTTCTAAATGGGGCAACCTTTTTGTTGGATGTATTTACTGGCCAGTACCGGTCAGGGAAGAGCCCTACCACATGGAAGTGGTCCAAGCTGCAGGCACATGGTATGCAGCAGAAACCTGCAGGCAAGGTCGTTTTTCAGGATGTTACTTGCAGCGCAGAGGTGATTGAACATTTTCCAGACCCACCCGGGTTCACATTTGAAGTATTATTTTACTCTGGGAGCAGCTCACTGGAGAGTGATTTATTGAACTACTAGAACCAGCAGGCTCTGGGGGCGCCAACGCCCACTGGAGCAGGTGCTACTCATTTAAAGACTCTGAAAGCTCCACACAGAGTTTACAGAAGCCTCTGAAGAAATGCTCAGGGGAGCATGAAACGCTTCAGGCTTGTAAATTGCATGGACTTTGTTTTCATCATTCCACGCTGTTTTCCTGTAAATAAAAAATGAAATTACAAAACCTCCCTGAATGCTGGCTCTTCTAAATGGGGCAACCTTTTTGTTGGATGTATTTACTGGCCAGTCCCGGTCATGGAAGTGCCCTACCACATGGAAGTGGTCCAAGCTGCAGGCACATGGTATGCAGCAGAAACTGGCAGGCAAGGTCGTTTTTCAGGATGTTACTTGCAGCGCAGAGGTGATTGAACATTTTCCAGACCCACATGGGTTCAAATTTGAAGTATTATTTTACTCTGGGAGCAGCTCACTGGAGCGTGATTTATTAAACTACTAGAACCAGCAGGCTCTGGGGGCGCCAACGCCCACTGGAGCAGGTGCTACTCATTTAAAGACTCTGAAAGCTCCACACAGAGTTTACAGAAGCCTCTGAAGAAATGCTCAGGGGAGCATGAAACGTGTCAGGCTTGTAAATTGCATGGACTTTGTTTGCATCATTCCACGCTGTTTTCCTGAAAATAAAAAACGAAATTACAAAACCTCCCTGAATGCTGGCTCTTCTAAATGGGGCAACCTTTTTGTTGGATGTATTTACTGGCCAGTCCCGGTCAGGGAAGAGCCCTACCACATGGAAGTGGTCCAAGCTGCAGGCACATGGTATGCAGCAGAAACTGGCAGGCAAGGTCGTTTTTCAGGATGTTACTTGCAGCGCAGAGGTGATTGAACATTTTCCAGACCCACCCGGGTTCACATTTGAAGTATTATTTTACTCTGGGAGCAGCTCACTGGAGCGTGATTTATTGAACTACTAGAACCAGCAGGCTCTGGGGGCGCCAACGCCCACTGGAGCAGGTGCTACTCATTTAAAGACTCTGAAAGCTCCACACAGAGTTTACAGAAGCCTCTGAAGAAATGCTCAGGGGAGCATGAAACGCGTCAGGCTTGTAAATTGCATGGACTTTGTTTTCATCATTCCACGCTGTTTTCCTGAAAATAAAAAACAAAATTACAAAACCTCCCTGAATGCTGGCTCTTCTAAATGGGGCAACCTTTTTGTTGGATGTATTTACTGGCCAGTCCCCGTCATGGAAGAGTCCTACCACATGGAAGTGGTCCAAGCTGCAGGCACATGGTATGCAGCAGAAACTGGCAGGCAAGGTCGTTTTTCAGGATGTTACTTGCAGCGCAGAGGTGATTGAACATTTTCCAGACCCACCCGGGTTCACATTTGAAGTATTATTTTACTCTGGGAGCAGCTCACTGGAGCGTGATTTATTGAACTACTAGAACCAGCAGGCTCTGGGGGCGCCAACGCCCACTGGAGCAGGTGCTACTCATTTAAAGACTCTGAAAGCTCCACACAGAGTTTACAGAAGCCTCTGAAGAAATGCTCAGGGGAGCATGAAACGCGTCAGGCTTGTAAATTGCATGGACTTTGTTTTCATCATTCCACGCTGTTTTCCTGTAAATAAAAAATGAAATTACAAAACCTCCCTGAATGCTGGCTCTTCTAAATGGGGCAACCTTTTTGTTGGATGTATTTACTGGCCAGTCCCGGTCATGGAAGTGCCCTACCACATGGAAGTGGTCCAAGCTGCAGGCACATGGTATGCAGCAGAAACTGGCAGGCAAGGTCGTTTTTCAGGATGTTACTTGCAGCGCAGAGGTGATTGAACATTTTCCAGACCCACACGGGTTCAAATTTGAAGTATTATTTTACTCTGGGAGCAGCTCACTGGAGCGTGAGTTATTAAACTACTAGAACCAGCAGGCTCTGGGGGCGCCAACGCCCACTGGAGCAGGTGCTACTCATTTAAAGACTCTGAAAGCTCCACACAGAGTTTACAGAAGCCTCTGAAGAAATGCTCAGGGGAGCATGAAACGCGTCAGGCTTGTAAATTGCATGGACTTTGTTTTCATCATTCCACGCTGTTTTCCTGAAAATAAAAAACGAAATTACAAAACCTCCCTGAATGCTGGCTCTTCTAAATGGGGCAACCTTTTTGTTGGATGTATTTACTGGCCAGTCCCGGTCAGGGAAGAGCCCTACTACATGGAAGTGGTCCAAGCTGCAAGCACATGGTATGCAGCAGAAACTGGCAGGCAAGGTCGTTTTTCAGGATGTTACTTGCAGCGCAGAGGTGATTGAACATTTTCCAGACCCACACGGGTTCAAATTTGAAGTATTATTTTACTCTAGGAGAAGCTCACTGGAGCGTGATTTATTGAACTACTAGAACCAGCAGGCTCTGGGGGCGCCAACGCCCACTGGAGCAAGTGCTACTCATTTAAAGACTCAGAAAGCTCCACACAGAGTTTACAGAAGCCTCTGAAGAAATGCTCAGGGGAGCATGAAACGCGCCAGGCTTGTAAATTGCATGGACTTTGTTTTCATCATTCCACGCTGTTTTCCTGAAAATAAAAAACGAAATTACAAAACCTCCCTGAATGCTGGCTCTTCTAAATGGGGCAACCTTTTTGTTGGATGTATTTACTGGCCAGTCCCGGTCAGGGAAGAGCCCTACCACATGGAAGTGGTCCAAGCTGCAGGCACATGGTATGCAGCAGAAACCTGCAGGCAAGGTCGTTTTTCAGGATGTTACTTGCAGCGCAGAGGTGATTGAACATTTTCCAGACCCACCCGGGTTCACATTTGAAGTATTATTTTACTCTGGGAGCAGCTCACTGGAGCGTGATTTATTGAACTACTAGAACCAGCAGGCTCTGGGGGCGCCAACGCCCACTGGAGCAGGTGCTACTCATTTAAAGACTCTGAAAGCTCCACACAGAGTTTACAGAAGCCTCTGAAGAAATGCTCAGGGGAGCATGAAACGCGTCAGGCTTGTAAATTGCATGGACTTTGTTTTCATCATTCCACGCTGTTTTCCTGAAAATAAAAAACAAAATTACAAAACCTCCCTGAATGCTGGCTCTTCTAAATGGGGCAACCTTTTTGTTGGATGTATTTACTGGCCAGTCCCCGTCATGGAAGAGCCCTACCACATGGAAGTGGTCCAAGCTGCAGGCACATGGTATGCAGCAGAAACCTGCAGGCAAGGTCGTTTTTCAGGATGTTACTTGCAGCGCAGAGGTGATTGAACATTTTCCAGACCCACACGGGTTCAAATTTGAAGTATTATTTTACTCTAGGAGAAGCTCACTGGAGCGTGATTTATTGAACTACTAGAACCAGCAGGCTCTGGGGGCGCCAACGCCCACTGGAGCAGGTGCTACTCATTTAAAGACTCAGAAAGCTCCACACAGAGTTTACAGAAGCCTCTGAAGAAATGCTCAGGGGAGCATGAAACGCGCCAGGCTTGTAAATTGCATGGACTTTGTTTTCATCATTCCACGCTGTTTTCCTGAAAATAAAAAACGAAATTACAAAACCTCCCTGAATGCTGGCTCTTCTAAATGGGGCAACCTTTTTGTTGGATGTATTTACTGGCCAGTCCCGGTCAGGGAAGAGCCCTACCACATGGAAGTGGTCCAAGCTGCAGGCACATGGTATGCAGCAGAAACCTGCCGGCAAGGTCGTTTTTCAGGATGTTACTTGCAGCGCAGAGGTGATTGAACATTTTCCAGACCCACCCGGGTTCACATTTGAAGTATTATTTTACTCTGGGAGCAGCTCACTGGAGCGTGATTTATTGAACTACTAGAACCAGCAGGCTCTGGGGGCGCCAACGCCCACTGGAGCAGGTGCTACTCATTTAAAGACTCTGAAAGCTCCACACAGAGTTTACAGAAGCCTCTCAAGAAATGCTCAGGGGAGCATGAAACGCGTCAGGCTTGTAAATTGCATGGACTTTGTTTTCATCATTCCACGCTGTTTTCCTGAAAATAAAAAACGAAATTACAAAACCTCCCTGAATGCTGGCTCTTCTAAATGGGGCAACCTTTTTGTTGGATGTATTTACTGGCCAGTCCCGGTCAGGGAAGAGCCCTACCACATGGAAGTGGTCCAAGCTGCAGGCACATGGTATGCAGCAGAAACCTGCAGGCAAGGTCGTTTTTCAGGATGTTACTTGCAGCGCAGAGGTGATTGAACATTTTCCAGACCCACCCGGGTTCACATTTGAAGTATTATTTTACTCTGGGAGCAGCTCACTGGAGCGTGATTTATTGAACTACTAGAACCAGCAGGCTCTGGGGGCGCCAACGCCCACTGGAGCAGGTGCTACTCATTTAAAGACTCTGAAAGCTCCACACAGAGTTTACAGAAGCCTCTGAAGAAATGCTCAGGGGAGCATGAAACGCGTCAGGCTTGTAAATTGCATGGACTTTGTTTTCATCAGTCCACGCTGTTTTCCTGAAAATAAAAAACGAAATTACAAAACCTCCCTGAATGCTGGCTCTTCTAAATGGGGCAACCTTTTTGTTTGATGTATTTACTGGCCAGTCCCCATCATGGAAGAGCCCTACCACATGGAAGTGGTCCAAGCTGCAGGCACATGGTATGCAGCAGAAACTGGCAGGCAAGGTCGTTTTTCAGGATGTTACTTGCAGCGCAGAGGTGATTGAACATTTTCCAGACCCACACGGGTTCAAATTTGAAGTATTATTTTACTCTGGGAGCAGCTCACTGGAGCGTGATTTATTGAACTACGAGAACCAGCAGGCTCTGGGGGCGCCAACGCCCTCTGGAGCATGTCCGACTCATTTAAAGACTCTGAAAGCTCCACACAGAGTTTACAGAAGCCTCTGAAGAAATGCTCAGGGGAGCATGAAACGCGTCAGGCTTGTAAATTGCATGGACTTTGTTTTCATCATTCCACGCTGTTTTCCTGAAAATAAAAAACGAAATTACAAAACCTCCCTCAATGCTGGCTCTTCTAAATGGGGCAACCTTTTTGTTGGATGTATTTACTGGCCAGTCCCGGTCAGGGAAGAGCCCTACCACATGGAAGTGGTCCAAGCTGCAGGCACATGGTATGCAGCAGAAACCTGCAGGCAAGGTCGTTTTTCAGGATGTTACTTGCAGCGCAGAGGTGATTGAACATTTTCCAGACCCACCCGGGTTCACATTTGAAGTATTATTTTACTCTGGGAGCAGCTCACTGGAGCGTGATTTATTGAACTACTAGAACCAGCAGGCTCTGGGGGCGCCAACGCCCACTGGAGCAGGTGCTACTCATTTAAAGACTCTGAAAGCTCCACACAGAGTTTACAGAAGCCTCTGAAGAAATGCTCAGGGGAGCATGAAACGCGTCAGGCTTGTAAATTGCATGGACTTTGTTTTCATCATTCCACGCTGTTTTCCTGTAAATAAAAAATGAAATTACAAAACCTCCCTGAATGCTGGCTCTTCTAAATGGGGCAACCTTTTTGTTGGATGTATTTACTGGCCAGTCCCGGTCATGGAAGTGCCCTACCACATGGAAGTGGTCCAAGCTGCAGGCACATGGTATGCAGCAGAAACTGGCAGGCAAGGTCGTTTTTCAGGATGTTACTTGCAGCGCAGAGGTGATTGAACATTTTCCAGACCCACACGGGTTCAAATTTGAAGTATTATTTTACTCTGGGAGCAGCTCACTGGAGCGTGATTTATTAAACTACTAGAACCAGCAGGCTCTGGGGGCGCCAACGCCCACTGGAGCAGGTGCTACTCATTTAAAGACTCTGAAAGCTCCACACAGAGTTTACAGAAGCCTCTGAAGAAATGCTCAGGGGAGCATGAAACGCGTCAGGCTTGTAAATTGCATGGACTTTGTTTACATCATTCCACGCTGTTTTCCTGAAAATAAAAAACGAAATTACAAAACCTCCCTGAATGCTGGCTCTTCTAAATGGGGCAACCTTTTTGTTGGATGTATTTACTGGCCAGTCCCGGTCAGGGAAGAGCCCTACCACATGGAAGTGGTCCAAGCTGCAGGCACATGGTATGCAGCAGAAACCTGCAGGCAAGGTCGTTTTTCAGGATGTTACTTGCAGCGCAGAGGTGATTGAACATTTTCCAGACCCACCCGGGTTCACATTTGAAGTATTATTTTACTCTGGGAGCAGCTCACTGGAGCGTGAGTTATTAAACTACTAGAACCAGCAGGCTCTGGGGGCGCCAACGCCCACTGGAGCAGGTGCTACTCATTTAAAGACTCTGAAAGCTCCACACAGAGTTTACAGAAGCCTCTGAAGAAATGCTCAGGGGAGCATGAAACGCGTCAGGCTTGTAAATTGCATGGACTTTGTTTTCATCATTCCACGCTGTTTTCCTGAAAATAAAAAACAAAATTACAAAACCTCCCTGAATGCTGGCTCTTCTAAATGGGGCAACCTTTTTGTTGGATGTATTTACTGGCCAGTCCTGGTCAGGGAAGAGCCCTACTACATGGAAGTGGTCCAAGCTGCAAGCACATGGTATGCAGCAGAAACTGGCAGGCAAGGTCGTTTTTCAGGATGTTACTTGCAGCGCAGAGGTGATTGAACATTTTCCAGACCCACACGGGTTCAAATTTGAAGTATTATTTTACTCTAGGAGCAGCTCACTGGAGCGTGATTTATTGAACTACTAGAACCAGCAGGCTCTGGGGGCACCAACGCCCACTGGAGCAGGTGCTACTCATTTAAAGACTCAGAAAGCTCCACACAGAGTTTACAGAAGCCTCTGAAGAAATGCTCAGGGGAGCATGAAACGCGTCAGGCTTGTAAATTGCATGGACTTTGTTTTCATCATTCCACGCTGTTTTCCTGAAAATAAAAAACGAAATTACAAAACCTCCCTGAATGCTGGCTCTTCTAAATGGGGCAACCTTTTTGTTGGATGTATTTACTGGCCAGTCCCGGTCAGGGAAGAGCCCTACCACATGGAAGTGGTCCAAGCTGCAGGCACATGGTATGCAGCAGAAACCTGCAGGCAAGGTCGTTTTTCAGGATGTTACTTGCAGCGCAGAGGTGATTGAACATTTTCCAGACCCACCCGGGTTCACATTTGAAGTATTATTTTACTCTGGGAGCAGCTCACTGGAGCGTGATTTATTGAACTACTAGAACCAGCAGGCTCTGGGGGCGCCAACGCCATCTGGAGCAGGTGCTACTCATTTAAAGACTCTGAAAGCTCCACACAGAGTTTACAGAAGCCTCTGAAGAAATGCTCAGGGGAGCATGAAACGCGTCAGGCTTGTAAATTGCATGGACTTTGTTTTCATCATTCCACGCTGTTTTCCTGAAAATAAAAAACAAAATTACAAAACCTCCCTGAATGCTGGCTCTTCTAAATGGGGCAACCTTTTTGTTGGATGTATTTACTGGCCAGTCCCCGTCATGGAAGAGCCCTACCACATGGAAGTGGTCCAAGCTGCAGGCACATGGTATGCAGCAGAAACCTGCAGGCAAGGTCGTTTTTCAGGATGTTGCTTGCAGCGCAGAGGTGATTGAACATTTTCCAGACCCACCCGGGTTCACATTTGAAGTATTATTTTACTCTGGGAGCAGCTCACTGGAGCGTGATTTATTGAACTACTAGAACCAGCAGGCTCTGGGGGCGCCAACGCCCACTGGAGCAGGTGCTACTCATTTAAAGACTCTGAAAGCTCCACACAGAGTTTACAGAAGCCTCTGAAGAAATGCTCAGGGGAGCATGAAACGCGTCAGGCTTGTAAATTGCATGGACTTTGTTTTCATCATTCCACGCTGTTTTCCTGAAAATAAAAAACGAACTTACAAAACCTCCCTGAATGCTGGCTCTTCTAAATGGGGCAACCTTTTTGTTGGATGTATTTACTGGCCAGTCCCGGTCAGGGAAGAGCCCTACCACATGGAAGTGGTCCAAGCTGCAGGCACATGGTATGCAGCAGAAACCTGCAGGCAAGGTCGTTTTTCAGGATGTTACTTGCAGCGCAGAGGTGATTGAACATTTTCCAGACCCACCCAGGTTCACATTTGAAGTATTATTTTACTCTTGGAGCAGCTCACTGGAGCGTGAATTATTGAACTACTAGAACCAGCAGGCTCTGGGGGCGCCAACGCCCACTGGAGCAGGTGCTACTCATTTAAAGACTCTGAAAGCTCCACACAGAGTTTACAGAAGCCTCTGAAGAAATGCTCAGGGAAGCATGAAACGCGTCAGGCTTGTAAATTGCATGGACTTTGTTTTCATCATTCCACGCTGTTTTCCTGAAAATAAAAAACGAAATTACAAAACCTCCCTGAATGCTGGCTCTTCTAAATGGGGCAACCTTTTTGTTTGATGTATTTACTGGCCAGTCCCCGTCATGGAAGAGCCCTACCACATGGAAGTGGTCCAAGCTGCAGGCACATGGTATGCAGCAGAAACTGGCAGGCAAGGTCGTTTTTCAGGATGTTACTTGCAGCGCAGAGGTGATTGAACATTTTCCAGACCCACACGGCTTCAAATTTAAAGTATTATTTTACTCTGGGAGCAGCTCACTGGAGCGTGATTTATTGAACTACTAGAACCAGCAGGCTCTGGGGGCGCCAACGCCCTCTGGAGCAGGTCCGACTCATTTAAAGACTCTGAAAGCTCCACACAGAGTTTACAGAAGCCTCTGAAGAAATGCTCAGGGGAGCATGAAACGCGTCAGGCTTGTAAATTGCATGGACTTTGTTTTCATCATTCCACGCTGTTTTCCTGAAAATAAAAAACGAAATTACAAAACCTCCCTCAATGCTGGCTCTTCTAAATGGGGCAACCTTTTTGTTGGATGTATTTACTGGCCAGTCCCGGTCAGGGAAGAGCCCTACCACATGGAAGTGGTCCAAGCTGCAGGCACATGGTATGCAGCAGAAACCTGCAGGCAAGGTCGTTTTTCAGGATGTTACTTGCAGCGCAGAGGTGATTGAACATTTTCCAGACCCACCCGGGTTCACATTTGAAGTATTATTTTACTCTGGGAGCAGCTCACTGGAGCGTGATTTATTGAACTACTAGAACCAGTAGGCTCTGGGGGCGCCAACGCCCACTGGAGCAGGTGCTACTCATTTAAAGACTCTGAAAGCTCCACACAGAGTTTACAGAAGCCTCTGAAGAAATGCTCAGGGGAGCATGAAACGCGTCAGGCTTGTAAATTGCATGGACTTTGTTTTCATCATTCCACGCTGTTTTCCTGTAAATAAAAAATGAAATTACAAAACCTCCCTGAATGCTGGCTCTTCTAAATGGGGCAACCTTTTTGTTGGATGTATTTACTGGCCAGTCCCAGTCATGGAAGTGCCCTACCACATGGAAGTGGTCCAAGCTGCAGGCACATGGTATGCAGCAGAAACTGGCAGGCAAGGTCGTTTTTCAGGATGTTACTTGCAGCGCAGAGGTGATTGAACATTTTCCAGACCCACCCGGGTTCACATTTGAAGTAATATTTTACTCTGGGAGCAGCTCACTGGAGCGTGATTTATTGAACTACTAGAACCAGCAGGCTCTGGGGGGGCCAACGCCCACTGGAGCAGGTGCTACTCATTTAAAGACTCTGAAAGCTCCACACAGAGTTTACAGAAGCCTCTGAAGAAATGCTCAGGGGAGCATGAAACGCGTCAGGCTTGTAAATTGCATGGACTTTGTTTTCATCATTCCACGCTGTTTTCCTGAAAATAAAAAACAAAATTACAAAACCTCCCTGAATGCTGGCTCTTCTAAATGGGGCAACCTTTTTGTTGGATGTATTTACTGGCCAGTCCCCGTCATGGAAGAGCCCTACCACATGGAAGTGGTCCAAGCTGCAGGCACATGGTATGCAGCAGAATCTGGCAGGCAAGGTCGTTTTTCAGGATGTTACTTGCAGCGCAGAGGTGATTGAACATTTTCCAGACCCACCCGGGTTCACATTTGAAGTATTATTTTACTCTGGGAGCAGCTCACTGGAGCGTGATTTATTGAACTACTAGAACCAGCAGGCTCTGGGGGCGCCAACGCCCACTGGAGCAGGTGCTACTCATTTAAAGACTCTGAAAGCTCCACACAGAGTTTACAGAAGCCTCTGAAGAAATGCTCAGGGGAGCATGAAACGCGTCAGGCTTGTAAATTGCATGGACTTTGTTTTCATCATTCCACGCTGTTTTCCTGTAAATAAAAAATGAAATTACAAAACCTCCCTGAATGCTGGCTCTTCTAAATGGGGCAACCTTTTTGTTGGATGTATTTACTGGCCAGTCCCGGTCATGGAAGTGCCCTACCACATGGAAGTGGTCCAAGCTGCAGGCACATGGTATGCAGCAGAAACTGGCAGGCAAGGTCGTTTTTCAGGATGTTACTTGCAGCGCAGAGGTGATTGAACATTTTCCAGACCCACACGGTTCAAATTTGAAGTATTATTTTACTCTGGGAGCAGCTCACTGGAGCGTGAGTTATTAAACTACTAGAACCAGCAGGCTCTGGGGGCGCCAACGCCCACTGGAGCAGGTGCTACTCATTTAAAGACTCTGAAAGCTCCACACAGAGTTTACAGAAGCCTCTGAAGAAATGCTCAGGGGAGCATGAAACGCGTCAGGCTTGTAAATTGCATGGACTTTGTTTTCATCATTCCACGCTGTTTTCCTGAAAATAAAAAACGAAATTACAAAACCTCCCTGAATGCTGGCTCTTCTAAATGGGGCAACCTTTTTGTTGGATGTATTTACTGGCCAGTCCCGGTCAGGGAAGAGCCCTACTACATGGAAGTGGTCCAAGCTGCAAGCACATGGTATGCAGCAGAAACTGGCAGGCAAGGTCGTTTTTCAGGATGTTACTTGCAGCGCAGAGGTGATTGAACATTTTCCAGACCCACACGGGTTCAAATTTGAAGTATTATTTTACTCTAGGAGAAGCTCACTGGAGCGTGATTTATTGAACTACTAGAACCAGCAGGCTCTGGGGGCGCCAACGCCCACTGGAGCAAGTGCTACTCATTTAAAGACTCAGAGAGCTCCACACAGAGTTTACAGAAGCCTCTGAAGAAATGCTCAGGGGAGCATGAAACGCGCCAGGCTTGTAAATTGCATGGACTTTGTTTTCATCATTCCACGCTGTTTTCCTGAAAATAAAAAACGAAATTACAAAACCTCCCTGAATGCTGGCTCTTCTAAATGGGGCAACCTTTTTGTTGGATGTATTTACTGGCCAGTCCCGGTCAGGGAAGAGCCCTACCACATGGAAGTGGTCCAAGCTGCAGGCACATGGTATGCAGCAGAAACCTGCAGGCAAGGTCGTTTTTCAGGATGTTACTTGCAGCGCAGAGGTGATTGAACATTTTCCAGACCCACCCGGGTTCACATTTGAAGTAATATTTTACTCTGGGAGCAGCTCACTGGAGCGTGATTTATTGAACTACTAGAACCAGCAGGCTCTGGGGGCGCCAACGCCCACTGGAGCAGGTGCTACTCATTTAAAGACTCTGAAAGCTCCACACAGAGTTTACAGAAGCCTCTGAAGAAATGCTCAGGGGAGCATGAAACGCGTCAGGCTTGTAAATTGCATGGACTTTGTTTTCATCATTCCACGCTGTTTTCCTGAAAATAAAAAACAAAATTACAAAACCTCCCTGAATGCTGGCTCTTTTAAATGGGGCAACCTTTTTGTTGGATGTATTTACTGGCCAGTCCCCGTCATGGAAGAGCCCTACCACATGGAAGTGGTCCAAGCTGCAGGCACATGGTATGCAGCAGAAACCTGCAGGCAAGGTCGTTTTTCAGGATGTTACTTGCAGCGCAGAGGTGATTGAACATTTTCCAGACCCACACGGGTTCAAATTTGAAGTATTATTTTACTCTAGGAGAAGCTCACTGGAGCGTGATTTATTGAACTACTAGAACCAGCAGGCTCTGGGGGCGCCAACGCCCACTGGAGCAGGTGCTACTCATTTAAAGACTCAGAAAGCTCCACACAGAGTTTACAGAAGCCTCTGAAGAAATGCTCAGGGGAGCATGAAACGCGCCAGGCTTGTAAATTGCATGGACTTTGTTTTCATCATTCCACGCTGTTTTCCTGAAAATAAAAAACGAAATTACAAAACCTCCCTGAATGCTGGCTCTTCTAAATGGGGCAACCTTTTTGTTGGATGTATTTACTGGCCAGTCCCGGTCAGGGAAGAGCCCTACCACATGGAAGTGGTCCAAGCTGCAGGCACATGGTATGCAGCAGAAACCTGCAGGCAAGGTCGTTTTTCAGGATGTTACTTGCAGCGCAGAGGTGATTGAACATTTTCCAGACCCACCCGGGTTCACATTTGAAGTATTATTTTACTCTGGGAGCAGCTCACTGGAGCGTGATTTATTGAACTACTAGAACCAGCAGGCTCTGGGGGCGCCAACGCCCACTGGAGCAGGTGCTACTCATTTAAAGACTCTGAAAGCTCCACACAGAGTTTACAGAAGCCTCTCAAGAAATGCTCAGGGGAGCATGAAACGCGTCAGGCTTGTAAATTGCATGGACTTTGTTTTCATCATTCCACGCTGTTTTCCTGAAAATAAAAAACGAAATTACAAAACCTCCCTGAATGCTGGCTCTTCTAAATGGGGCAACCTTTTTGTTGGATGTATTTACTGGCCAGTCCCGGTCAGGGAAGAGCCCTACCACATGGAAGTGGTCCAAGCTGCAGGCACATGGTATGCAGCAGAAACCTGCAGGCAAGGTCGTTTTTCAGGATGTTACTTGCAGCGCAGAGGTGATTGAACATTTTCCAGACCCACCCGGGTTCACATTTGAAGTATTATTTTACTCTGGGAGCAGCTCACTGGAGCGTGATTTATTGAACTACTAGAACAAGCAGTCTCTGGGGGCGCCAACGCCCACTGGAGCAGGTGCTACTCATTTAAAGACTCTGAAAGCTCCACACAGAGTTTACAGAAGCCTCTGAAGAAATGCTCAGGGGAGCATGAAACGCGTCAGGCTTGTAAATTGCATGGACTTTGTTTTCATCAGTCCACGCTGTTTTCCTGAAAATAAAAAACGAAATTACAAAACCTCCCTGAATGCTGGCTCTTCTAAATGGGGCAACCTTTTTGTTTGATGTATTTACTGGCCAGTCCCCGTCATGGAAGAGCCCTACCACATGGAAGTGGTCCAAGCTGCAGGCACATGGTATGCAGCAGAAACTGGCAGGCAAGGTCGTTTTTCAGGATGTTACTTGCAGCGCAGAGGTGATTGAACATTTTCCAGACCCACACGGGTTCAAATTTGAAGTATTATTTTACTCTGGGAGCAGCTCACTGGAGCGTGATTTATTGAACTACGAGAACCAGCAGGCTCTGGGGGCGCCAACGCCCTCTGGAGCATGTCCGACTCATTTAAAGACTCTGAAAGCTCCACACAGAGTTTACAGAAGCCTCTGAAGAAATGCTCAGGGGAGCATGAAACGCGTCAGGCTTGTAAATTGCATGGACTTTGTTTTCATCATTCCACGCTGTTTTCCTGAAAATAAAAAACGAAATTACAAAACCTCCCTCAATGCTGGCTCTTCTAAATGGGGCAACCTTTTTGTTGGATGTATTTACTGGCCAGTCCCGGTCAGGGAAGAGCCCTACCACATGGAAGTGGTCCAAGCTGCAGGCACATGGTATGCAGCAGAAACCTGCAGGCAAGGTCGTTTTTCAGGATGTTACTTGCAGCGCAGAGGTGATTGAACATTTTCCAGACCCACCCGGGTTCACATTTGAAGTATTATTTTACTCTGGGAGCAGCTCACTGGAGCGTGATTTATTGAACTACTAGAACCAGCAGGCTCTGGGGGCGCCAACGCCCACTGGAGCAGGTGCTACTCATTTAAAGACTCTGAAAGCTCTACACAGAGTTTACAGAAGCCTCTGAAGAAATGCTCAGGGGAGCATGAAACGCGTCAGGCTTGTAAATTGCATGGACTTTGTTTTCATCATTCCACGCTGTTTTCCTGTAAATAAAAAATGAAATTACAAATCCTCCCTGAATGCTGGCTCTTCTAAATGGGGCAACCTTTTTGTTGGATGTATTTACTGGCCAGTCCCGGTCATGGAAGTGCCCTACCACATGGAAGTGGTCCAAGCTGCAGGCACATGGTATGCAGCAGAAACTGGCAGGCAAGGTCGTTTTTCAGGATGTTACTTGCAGCGCAGAGGTGATTGAACATTTTCCAGACCCACACGGGTTCAAATTTGAAGTATTATTTTACTCTGGGAGCAGCTCACTGGAGCGTGATTTATTAAACTACTAGAACCAGCAGGCTCTGGGGGCGCCAACGCCCACTGGAGCAGGTGCTACTCATTTAAAGACTCTGAAAGCTCCACACAGAGTTTACAGAAGCCTCTGAAGAAATGCTCAGGGGAGCATGAAACGCGTCAGGCTTGTAAATTGCATGGACTTTGTTTACATCATTCCACGCTGTTTTCCTGAAAATAAAAAACGAAATTACAAAACCTCCCTGAATGCTGGCTCTTCTAAATGGGGCAACCTTTTTGTTGGATGTATTTACTGGCCAGTCCCGGTCAGGGAAGAGCCCTACCACATGGAAGTGGTCCAAGCTGCAGGCACATGGTATGCAGCAGAAACCTGCAGGCAAGGTCGTTTTTCAGGATGTTACTTGCAGCGCAGAGGTGATTGAACATTTTCCAGACCCACCCGGGTTCACATTTGAAGTATTATTTTACTCTGGGAGCAGCTCACTGGAGCGTGAGTTATTAAACTACTAGAACCAGCAGGCTCTGGGGGCGCCAACGCCCACTGGAGCAGGTGCTACTCATTTAAAGACTCTGAAAGCTCCACACAGAGTTTACAGAAGCCTCTGAAGAAATGCTCAGGGGAGCATGAAACGCGTCAGGCTTGTAAATTGCATGGACTTTGTTTTCATCATTCCACGCTGTTTTCCTGAAAATAAAAAACAAAATTACAAAACCTCCCTGAATGCTGGCTCTTCTAAATGGGGCAACCTTTTTGTTGGATGTATTTACTGGCCAGTCCCGGTCAGGGAAGAGCCCTACTACATGGAAGTGGTCCAAGCTGCAAGCACATGGTATGCAGCAGAAACTGGCAGGCAAGGTCGTTTTTCAGGATGTTACTTGCAGCGCAGAGGTGATTGAACATTTTCCAGACCCACACGGGTTCAAATTTGAAGTATTATTTTACTCTCGGAGCAGCTCACTGGAGCGTGATTTATTGAACTACTAGAACCAGCAGGCTCTGGGGGCGCCAACGCCCACTGGAGCAGGTGCTACTCATTTAAAGACTCAGAAAGCTCCACACAGAGTTTACAGAAGCCTCTGAAGAAATGCTCAGGGGAGCATGAAACGCGTCAGGCTTGTAAATTGCATGGACTTTGTTTTCATCATTCCACGCTGTTTTCCTGAAAATAAAAAACAAAATTACAAAACCTCCCTGAATGCTGGCTCTTCTAAATGGGGCAACCTTTTTGTTGGATGTATTTACTGGCCAGTCCCGGTCAGGGAAGAGCCCTACTACATGGAAGTGGTCCAAGCTGCAAGCACATGGTATGCAGCAGAAACTGGCAGGCAAGGTCGTTTTTCAGGATGTTACTTGCAGCGCAGAGGTGATTGAACATTTTCCAGACCCACACGGGTTCAAATTTGAAGTATTATTTTACTCTCGGAGCAGCTCACTGGAGCGTGATTTATTGAACTACTAGAACCAGCAGGCTCTGGGGGCGCCAACGCCCACTGGAGCAGGTGCTACTCATTTAAAGACTCAGAAAGCTCCACACAGAGTTTACAGAAGCCTCTGAAGAAATGCTCAGGGGAGCATGAAACGCGTCAGGCTTGTAAATTGCATGGACTTTGTTTTCATCATTCCACGCTGTTTTCCTGAAAATAAAAAACGAAATTACAAAACCTCCCTGAATGCTGGCTCTTCGAAATGGGGCAACCTTTTTGTTGGATGTATTTACTGGCCAGTCCCGGTCAGGGAAGAGCCCTACCACATGGAAGTGGTCCAAGCTGCAGGCACATGGTATGCAGCAGAAACCTGCAGGCAAGGTCGTTTTTCAGGATGTTACTTGCAGCGCAGAGGTGATTGAACATTTTCCAGACCCACCCGGGTTCACATTTGAAGTATTATTTTACTCTGGGAGCAGCTCACTGGAGCGTGATTTATTGAACTACTAGAACCAGCAGGCTCTGGGGGCGCCAACGCCCACTGGAGCAGGTGCTACTCATTTAAAGACTCTGAAAGCTCCACACAGAGTTTACAGAAGCCTCTGAAGAAATGCTCAGGGGAGCATGAAACGCTTCAGGCTTGTAAATTGCATGGACTTTGTTTTCATCATTCCACGCTGTTTTCCTGAAAATAAAAAACAAAATTACAAAACCTCCCTGAATGCTGGCTCTTCTAAATGGGGCAACCTTTTTGTTGGATGTATTTACTGGCCAGTCCCCGTCATGGAAGAGCCCTACCACATGGAAGTGGTCCAAGCTGCAGGCACATGGTATGCAGCAGAAACCTGCAGGCAAGGTCGTTTTTCAGGATGTTGCTTGCAGCGCAGAGGTGATTGAACATTTTCCAGACCCACCCGGGTTCACATTTGAAGTATTATTTTACTCTGGGAGCAGCTCACTGGAGCGTGATTTATTGAACTACTAGAACCAGCAGGCTCTGGGGGCGCCAACGCCCACTGGAGCAGGTGCTACTCATTTAAAGACTCTGAAAGCTCCACACAGAGTTTACAGAAGCCTCTGAAGAAATGCTCAGGGGAGCATGAAACGCGTCAGGCTTGTAAATTGCATGGACTTTGTTTTCATCATTCCACGCTGTTTTCCTGAAAATAAAAAACGAAATTACAAAACCTCCCTGAATGCTGGCTCTTCTAAATGGGGCAACCTTTTTGTTGGATGTATTTACTGGCCAGTCCCGGTCAGGGAAGAGCCCTACCACATGGAAGTGGTCCAAGCTGCAGGCACATGGTATGCAGCAGAAACCTGCAGGCAAGGTCGTTTTTCAGGATGTTACTTGCAGCGCAGAGGTGATTGAACATTTTCCAGACCCACCCGGGTTCACATTTGAAGTATTATTTTACTCTGGGAGCAGCTCACTGGAGCGTGATTTATTGAACTACTAGAACCAGCAGGCTCTGGGGGCGCCAACGCCCACTGGAGCAGGTGCTACTCATTTAAAGACTCTGAAAGCTCCACACAGAGTTTACAGAAGCCTCTGAAGAAATGCTCAGGGAAGCATGAAACGCGTCAGGCTTGTAAATTGCATGGACTTTGTTTTCATCATTCCACGCTGTTTTCCTGAAAATAAAAAACGAAATTACAAAACCTCCCTGAATGCTGGCTCTTCTAAATGGGGCAACCTTTTTGTTTGATGTATTTACTGGCCAGTCCCCGTCATGGAAGAGCCCTACCACATGGAAGTGGTCCAAGCTGCAGGCACATGGTATGCAGCAGAAACTGGCAGGCAAGGTCGTTTTTCAGGATGTTACTTGCAGCGCAGAGGTGATTGAACATTTTCCAGACCCACACGGGTTCAAATTTAAAGTATTATTTTACTCTGGGAGCAGCTCACTGGAGCGTGATTTATTGAACTACTAGAACCAGCAGGC
This sequence comes from Lissotriton vulgaris, assembly GCF_964263255.1. NCBI lineage: Eukaryota > Metazoa > Chordata > Amphibia > Caudata > Salamandridae > Lissotriton > Lissotriton vulgaris. The sequence continues at coordinate 139,870 of NW_028254399.1, read as the reverse complement.
TCTGGGGGCGCCAACGCCCTCTGGAGCAGGTCCGACTCATTTAAAGACTCTGAAAGCTCCACACAGAGTTTACAGAAGCCTCTGAAGAAATGCTCAGGGGAGCATGAAACGCGTCAGGCTTGTAAATTGCATGGACTTTGTTTTCATCATTCCACGCTGTTTTCCTGAAAATAAAAAACGAAATTACAAAACCTCCCTCAATGCTGGCTCTTCTAAATGGGGCAACCTTTTTGTTGGATGTATTTACTGGCCAGTCCCGGTCAGGGAAGAGCCCTACCACATGGAAGTGGTCCAAGCTGCAGGCACATGGTATGCAGCAGAAACCTGCAGGCAAGGTCGTTTTTCAGGATGTTACTTGCAGCGCAGAGGTGATTGAACATTTTCCAGACCCACCCGGGTTCACATTTGAAGTATTATTTTACTCTGGGAGCAGCTCACTGGAGCGTGATTTATTGAACTACTAGAACCAGCAGGCTCTGGGGGCGCCAACGCCCACTGGAGCAGGTGCTACTCATTTAAAGACTCTGAAAGCTCCACACAGAGTTTACAGAAGCCTCTGAAGAAATGCTCAGGGGAGCATGAAACGCGTCAGGCTTGTAAATTGCATGGACTTTGTTTTCATCATTCCACGCTGTTTTCCTGTAAATAAAAAATGAAATTACAAAACCTCCCTGAATGCTGGCTCTTCTAAATGGGGCAACCTTTTTGTTGGATGTATTTACTGGCCAGTCCCGGTCATGGAAGTGCCCTACCACATGGAAGTGGTCCAAGCTGCAGGCACATGGTATGCAGCAGAAACTGGCAGGCAAGGTCGTTTTTCAGGATGTTACTTGCAGCGCAGAGGTGATTGAACATTTTCCAGACCCACACGGGTTCAAATTTGAAGTATTATTTTACTCTGGGAGCAGCTCACTGGAGCGTGATTTATTAAACTACTAGAACCAGCAGGCTCTGGGGGCGCCAACGCCCACTGGAGCAGGTGCTACTCATTTAAAGACTCTGAAAGCTCCACACAGAGTTTACAGAAGCCTCTGAAGAAATGCTCAGGGGAGCATGAAACGCATCAGGCTTGTAAATTGCATGGACTTTGTTTACATCATTCCACGCTGTTTTCCTGAAAATAAAAAACGAAATTACAAAACCTCCCTGAATGCTGGCTCTTCTAAATGGGGCAACCTTTTTGTTGGATGTATTTACTGGCCAGTCCCGGTCAGGGAAGAGCCCTACCACATGGAAGTGGTCCAAGCTGCAGGCACATGGTATGCAGCAGAAACCTGCAGGCAAGGTCGTTTTTCAGGATGTTACTTGCAGCGCAGAGGTGATTGAACATTTTCCAGACCCACCCGGGTTCACATTTGAAGTATTATTTTACTCTGGGAGCAGCTCACTGGAGCGTGAGTTATTAAACTACTAGAACCAGCAGGCTCTGGGGGCGCCAACGCCCACTGGAGCAGGTGCTACTCATTTAAAGACTCAGAAAGCTCCACACAGAGTTTACAGAAGCCTCTGAAGAAATGCTCAGGGGAGCATGAAACGCGTCAGGCTTGTAAATTGCATGGACTTTGTTTTCATCATTCCACGCTGTTTTCCTGAAAATAAAAAACGAAATTACAAAACCTCCCTGAATGCTGGCTCTTCTAAATGGGGCAACCTTTTTGTTGGATGTATTTACTGGCCAGTCCCGGTCAGGGAAGAGCCCTAACACATGGAAGTGGTCCAAGCTGCAGGCACATGGTATGCAGCAGAAACCTGCAGGCAAGGTCGTTTTTCAGGATGTTACTTGCAGCGCAGAGGTGATTGAACATTTTCCAGACCCACCCGGGTTCACATTTGAAGTATTATTTTACTCTGGGAGCAGCTCACTGGAGCGTGATTTATTGAACTACTAGAACCAGCAGGCTCTGGGGGCGCCAACGCCCACTGGAGCAGGTGCTACTCATTTAAAGACTCTGAAAGCTCCACACAGAGTTTACAGAAGCCTCTGAAGAAATGCTCAGGGGAGCATGAAACGCGTCAGGCTTGTAAATTGCATGGACTTTGTTTTCATCATTCCACGCTGTTTTCCTGAAAATAAAAAACAAAATTACAAAACCTCCCTGAATGCTGGCTCTTCTAAATGGGCCAATCTTTTTGTTGGATGTATTTACTGGCCAGTCCCCGTCATGGAAGAGCCCTACCACATGGAAGTGGTCCAAGCTGCAGGCACATGGTATGCAGCAGAAACCTGCAGGCAAGGTCGTTTTTCAGGATGTTGCTTGCAGCGCAGAGGTGATTGAACATTTTCCAGACCCACCCGGGTTCACATTTGAAGTATTATTTTACTCTGGGAGCAGCTCACTGGAGCGTGATTTATTGAACTACTAGAACCAGCAGGCTCTGGGGGCGCCAACGCCCACTGGAGCAGGTGCTACTCATTTAAAGACTCTGAAAGCTCCACACAGAGTTTACAGAAGCCTCTGAAGAAATGCTCAGGGGAGCATGAAACGCGTCAGGCTTGTAAATTGCATGGACTTTGTTTTCATCATTCCACGCTGTTTTCCTGAAAATAAAAAACGAAATTACAAAACCTCCCTGAATGCTGGCTCTTCTAAATGGGGCAACCTTTTTGTTGGATGTATTTACTGGCCAGTCCCGGTCAGGGAAGAGCCCTACCACATGGAAGTGGTCCAAGCTGCAGGCACATGGTATGCAGCAGAAACCTGCAGGCAAGGTCGTTTTTCAGGATGTTACTTGCAGCGCAGAGGTGATTGAACATTTTCCAGACCCACCCGGGTTCACATTTGAAGTATTATTTTACTCTGGGAGCAGCTCACTGGAGCGTGATTTATTGAACTACTAGAACCAGCAGGCTCTGGGGGCGCCAACGCCCACTGGAGCAGGTGCTACTCATTTAAAGACTCTGAAAGCTCCACACAGAGTTTACAGAAGCCTCTGAAGAAATGCTCAGGGGAGCATGAAACGCGTCAGGCTTGTAAATTGCATGGACTTTGTTTTCATCATTCCACGCTGTTTTCCTGAAAATAAAAAACGAAATTACAAAACCTCCCTGAATGCTGGCTCTTCTAAATGGGGCAACCTTTTTGTTTGATGTATTTACTGGCCAGTCCCCGTCATGGAAGAGCCCTACCACATGGAAGTGGTCCAAGCTGCAGGCACATGGTATGCAGCAGAAACTGGCAGGCAAGGTCGTTTTTCAGGATGTTACTTGCAGCGCAGAGGTGATTGAACATTTTTCAGACCCACACGGGTTCAAATTTAAAGTATTATTTTACTCTGGGAGCAGCTCACTGGAGCGTGATTTATTGAACTACTAGAACCAGCAGGCTCTGGGGGCGCCAACGCTCTCTGGAGCAGGTCCGACTCATTTAAAGACTCTGAAAGCTCCACACAGAGTTTACAGAAGCCTCTGAAGAAATGCTCAGGGGAGCATGAAACGCGTCAGGCTTGTAAATTGCATGGACTTTGTTTTCATCATTCCACGCTGTTTTCCTGAAAATAAAAAACGAAATTACAAAACCTCCCTCAATGCTGGCTCTTCTAAATGGGGCAACCTTTTTGTTGGATGTATTTACTGGCCAGTCCCGGTCAGGGAAGAGCCCTACCACATGGAAGTGGTCCAAGCTGCAGGCACATGGTATGCAGCAGAAACCTGCAGGCAAGGTCATTTTTCAGGATGTTACTTGCAGCGCAGAGGTGATTGAACATTTTCCAGACCCACCCGGGTTCACATTTGAAGTATTATTTTACTCTGGGAGCAGCTCACTGGAGCGTGATTTATTGAACTACTAGAACCAGCAGGCTCTGGGGGCGCCAACGCCCACTGGAGCAGGTGCTACTCATTTAAAGACTCTGAAAGCTCCACACAGAGTTTACAGAAGCCTCTGAAGAAATGCTCAGGGGAGCATGAAACGCGTCAGGCTTGTTAATTGCATGGACTTTGTTTTCATCATTCCACGCTGTTTTCCTGTAAATAAAAAATAAAATTACAAAACCTCCCTGAATGCTGGCTCTTCTAAATGGGGCAACCTTTTTGTTGGATGTATTTACTGGCCAGTCCCGGTCATGGAAGTGCCCTACCACATGGAAGTGGTCCAAGCTGCAGGCACATGGTATGCAGCAGAAACTGGCAGGCAAGGTCGTTTTTCAGGATGTTACTTGCAGCGCAGAGGTGATTGAACATTTTCCAGACCCACACGGGTTCAAATTTGAAGTATTATTTTACTCTGGGAGCAGCTCACTGGAGCGTGATTTATTAAACTACTAGAACCAGCAGGCTCTGGGGGCGCCAACGCCCACTGGAGCAGGTGCTACTCATTTAAAGACTCTGAAAGCTCCACACAGAGTTTACAGAAGCCTCTGAAGAAATGCTCAGGGGAGCATGAAACGCATCAGGCTTGTAAATTGCATGGACTTTGTTTACATCATTCCACGCTGTTTTCCTGAAAATAAAAAACGAAATTACAAAATCTCCCTGAATGCTGGCTCTTCTAAATGGGGCAACCTTTTTGTTGGATGTATTTACTGGCCAGTCCCGGTCAGGGAAGAGCCCTACCACATGGAAGTGGTCCAAGCTGCAAGCATATGGTATCCAGCAGAAACTGGCAGGCAAGGTCGTTTTTCAGGATGTTACTCACAGCGCAGAGGTGATTCAACATTTTCCAGACCCACACGGGTTCAAATTTGAAGTATTATTTTACTCTAGGAGCAGCTCACTGGAGCGTGATTTATTGAACTACTGGAACCAGCAGGCTCTGGGGGCGCCAACGCCCACTGGAGCAGGTGCTACTCATTTAAAGACTCTGAAAGCTCCACACAGAGTTTACAGAAGCCTCTGAAGAAATGCTCAGGGGAGCATGAAACGCGTCAGGCTTGTAAATTGCATGGACTTTGTTTTCATCATTCCACGCTGTTTTCCTGAAAATAAAAAACGAAATTACAAAACCTCCCTGAATGCTGGCTCTTCTAAATGGGGCAACCTTTTTGTTGGATGTATTTACTGGCCAGTCCCGGTCAGGGAAGAGCCCTACCACATGGAAGTGGTCCAAGCTGCAGGCACATGGTATGCAGCAGAAACTGGCAGGCAAGGTCGTTTTTCAGGATGTTACTTGCAGCGCAGAGGTCATTGAACATTTTCCAGACCCACACGGGTTCAAATTTGAAGTATTATTTTACTCTGGGAGCAGCTCACTGGAGCGTGATTTATTGCACTACTAGAGCCAGCAGGCTCTGGGGGCGCCAACACCCACTGGAGCAGGTGCTACTCATTTAAAGACTCTGAAAGCTTCACACAGAGTTTACAGAAGCCTCTGAAGAAATGCTCAGGGGAGCATGAAATGTGTCAGGCTTGTAAATTGCATGGACTTTGTTTTCATCATTCCACGCTGTTTTCCTGAAAATAAAAAACGAAATTACAAAACCTCCCTGAATGCTGGCTCTTCTAAATGGGGCAACCTTTTTGTTGGATGTATTTACTGGCCAGTCCCGGTCAGGGAAGAGCCCTACCACATGGAAGTGGTCCAAGCTGCAGGCACATGGTATGCAGCAGAAACTGGCAGGCAAGGTCATTTTTCAGGATGTTACTTGCAGCGCAGAGGTGATTGAACATTTTCCAGACCCACCCGGGTTCAAATTTGAAGTATTATTTTACTCTGGGAGCGGCTCACTGGAGCGTGATTTATTGAACTACTAGAACCAGCAGGCTCTGGAGCGGCAACGCCCACTGGAGCAGGTGCTACTCATTTAAAGACTCTGAAAGCTCCACACAGAGTTTACAGAAGCCTCTGAAGAAATGCTCAGGGGAGCATGAAACGCGTCAGGCTTGTAAATTGCATGGACTTTGTTTTCATCATTCCACGCTGTTTTCCTGAAAATAAAAAACGAAATTACAAAACATCCCTGAATGCTGGCTCTCCTAAATGGGGCAACCTTTTTGTTGGATGTATTTACTGGCCAGTCCCGGTCAGGGAAGAGCCCTACCACATGGAAGTGGTCCAAGCTGCAGGCACATGGTATGCAGCAGAAACTGGCAGGCAAGGTCGTTTTTCAGGATGTTACTTGCAGCGCAGAGGTGATTGAACATTTTCCAGACCCACACAGGTTCAAATTTGAAGTATTATTTTACTCTGGGAGCAGTTCACTGGAGCGTGATTTATTGAACTACTAGAACCAGCAGGCTCTGGGGGCGCCAACGCCCACTGGAGCAGGTGCAACTCATTTAAAGACTCTGAAAGCTCCACACAGAGTTTACAGAAGCCTCTGAAGAAATGCTCAGGGGAGCATGAAACGCGTCAGGCTTGTAAATTGCATGGACTTTGTTTTCATCATTCCACGCTGTTTTCCTGAAAATAAAAAACGAAATTACAAAACCTCCCTGAATGCTGGCTCTTCTAAATGGGGCAACCTTTTTGTTGGATGTATTTACTGGCCAGTCCCGGTCAGGGAAGAGCCCTACCACATGGAAGTGGTCCAAGCTGCAGGCACATAGTATGCAGCAGAAACTGGCAGGCAAGGTCGTTTTTCAGGATGTTACTTGCAGCGCAGAGGTGATTGAACATTTTCCAGACACACCCGGGTTCAAATTTGAAGTATTATTTTACTCTGGGAGCAGCTCACTGGAGCGTGATTTATTGAACTACTAGAAGCAGCAGGCTCGGGGGGCACCAACGTCCACTGGAGCAGGTGCTACTCATTTAAAGACTCTGAAAGCTCCACACAGAGTTTACAGAAGCCTCTGAAGAAATGCTCAGGGGAGCATGAAACGCGTCAGGCTTGTAAATTGCATGGACTTTGTTTTCATCATTCCACGCTGTTTTCCTGAAAATAAAAAACGAAATTACAAAACCTCCCTGAATGCTGGCTCTTCTAAATGGGGCAACCTTTTTGTTTGATGTATTTACTGGCCAGTCCCCGTCATGGAAGAGCCCTACCACATGGAAGTGGTCCAAGCTGCAGGCACATGGTATGCAGCAGAAACTGGCAGGCAAGGTCATTTTTCAGGATGTTACTTGCAGCGCAGAGGTGATTGAACATTTTCCAGACCCACACGGGTTCAACTTTGAAGTATTATTTTACTCTGGGAGCAGCTCACTGGAGCGTGATTTATTGAACTACTAGAACCAGCAGGCTCTGGGGGCGCCAACGCCCTCTGGAGCAGGTCCGACTCATTTAAAGACTCTGAAAGCTCCACACAGAGTTTACAGAAGCCTCTGAAGAAATCCTCAGGGGAGCATGAAACGCGTCAGGCTTGTAAATTGCATGGACTTTGTTTTCATCATTCCACGCTGTTTTCCTGAAAATAAAAAACGAAATTACAAAACCTCCCTCAATGCTGGCTCTTCTAAATGGGGCAACCTTTTTGTTGGATGTATTTACTGGCCAGTCCCGGTCAGGGAAGAGCCCTACCACATGGAAGTGGTCCAAGCTGCAGGCACATGGTATGCAGCAGAAACCTGCAGGCAAGGTCGTTTTTCAGGATGTTACTTGCAGCACAGAGGTGATTGAACATTTTCCAGACCCACCCGGGTTCACATTTGAAGTATTATTTTACTCTGGGAGCAGCTCACTGGAGCGTGATTTATTGAACTACTAGAACCAGCAGGCTCTGGGGGCGCCAACGCCCACTGGAGCAGGTGCTACTCATTTAAAGACTCTGAAAGCTCCACACAGAGTTTACAGAAGCCTCTGAAGAAATGCTTAGGGGAGCATGAAACGCGTCAGGCTTGTAAATTGCATGGACTTTGTTTTCATCATTCCACGCTGTTTTCCTGTAAATAAAAAATGAAATTACAAAACCTCCCTGAATGCTGGCTCTTCTAAATGGGGCAACCTTTTTGTTGGATGTATTTACTGGCCAGTCCCGGTCATGGAAGTGCCCTACCACATGGAAGTGGTCCAAGCTGCAGGCACATGGTATGCAGCAGAAACTGGCAGGCAAGGTCGTTTTTCAGGATGTTACTTGCAGCGCAGAGGTGATTGAACATTTTCCAGACCCACACGGGTTCAAATTTGAAGTATTATTTTACTCTGGGAGCAGCTCACTGGAGCGTGATTTATTAAACTACTAGAACCAGCAGGCTCTGGGGGCGCCAACGCCCACTGGAGCAGGTGCTACTCATTTAAAGACTCTGAAAGCTCCACACAGAGTTTACAGAAGCCTCTGAAGAAATGCTCAGGGGAGCATGAAACGCGTCAGGCTTGTAAATTGCATGGACTTTGTTTACATCATTCCACGCTGTTTTCCTGAAAATAAAAAACGAAATTACAAAACCTCCCTGAATGCTGGCTCTTCTAAATGGGGCAACCTTTTTGTTGGATGTATTTACTGGCCAGTCCCGGTCAGGGAAGAGCCCTACCACATGGAAGTGGTCCAAGCTGCAAGCACATGGTATGCAGCAGAAACTGGCAGGCAAGGTCGTTTTTCAGGATGTTACTTGCAGCGCAGAGGTGATTGAACATTTTCCAGACCCTCACGGGTTCAAATTTGAAGTATTATTTTACTCTAGGAGCAGCTCACTGGAGCGTGATTTATTGAACTACTAGAACCAGCAGGCTCTGGGGGCGCCAACGCCCACTGGAGCAGGTGCTACTCATTTAAAGACTCTGAAAGCTCCACACGGAGTTTACAGAAGCCTCTGAAGAAATGCTCAGGGGAGCATGAAACGCGTCAGGCTTGTAAATTGCATGGACTTTGTTTGCATCATTCCACGCTGTTTTCCTGAAAATAAAAAACGAAATTACAAAACCTCCCTGAATGCTGGCTCTTCTAAATGGGGCAACCTTTTTGTTGGATGTATTTACTGGCCAGTCCCGGTCAGGGAAAAGCCCTACCACATGGAAGTGGTCCAAGCTGCAGGCACATGGTATGCAGCAGAAACTGGCAGGCAAGGTCGTTTTTCAGGATGTTACTTGCAGCGCAGAGGTGATTGAACATTTTCCAGACCCACCCGGGTTCAAATTTGAAGTATTATTTTACTCTGGGAGCGGCTCACTGGAGCGTGATTTATTGAACTACTAGAACCAGCAGGCTCTGGAGCGGCAACGCCCACTGGAGCAGGTGCTACTCATTTAAAGACTCTGAAAGCTCCACACAGAGTTTACAGAAGCCTCTGAAGAAATGCTCAGGGGAGCATGAAACGCGTCAGGCTTGTAAATTGCATGGACTTTGTTTTCATCATTCCACGCTGTTTTCCTGAAAATAAAAAACGAAATTACAAAACCTCCCTGAATGCTGGCTCTTCTAAATGGGGCAACCTTTTTGTTGGATGTATTTAGTGGCCAGTCCCGGTCAGGGAAGAGCCCTACCACATGGAAGTGGTCCAAGCTGCAGGCACATGGTATGCAGCAGAAACTGGCAGGCAAGGTCGTTTTTCAGGATGTTACTTGCAGCGCAGAGGTGATTGAACATTTTCCAGACCCACCCGGGTTCAAATTTGAAGTATTATTTTACTCTGGGAGCAGCTCACTGGAGCGTGATTTATTGAACTACTAGAAGCAGCAGGCTCGGGGGGTGCCAACGCCCACTGGAGCAGGTGCTACTCATTTAAAGACTCTGAAAGCTCCACACAGAGTTTACAGAAGCCTCTGAAGAAATGCTCAGGGGAGCATGAAACGCGTCAGGCTTGTAAATTGCATGGACTTTGTTTTCATCATTCCACGCTGTTTTCCTGAAAATAAAAAACGAAATTACAAAACCTCCCTGAATGCTGGCTCTTCAAAATGGGGCAACCTTTTTGTTGGATGTATTTACTGGCCAGTCCCGGTCAGGGAAGAGCCCTACCACATGGAAGTGGTCCAAGCTGCAGGCACATGGTATGCAGGAGAAACTGGCAGGCAAGGTCGTTTTTCAGGATGTTACTTGCAGCGCAGAGGTGATTGAACATTTTCCAGACCCACACGGGTTCAAATTTGAAGTATTATTTTACTCTGGGAGCAGCTCACTGGAGCGTGATTTATTGAACTACTAGAACCAGCAGGCTCTGGGGGCGCCAACGCCCACTGGAGCAGGTGCTACTCATTTAAAGACTCTGAAAGCTCCACGCAGAGTTTACAGAAGCCTCTGAAGAAATGCTCAGGGGAGCATGAAACGCGTCAGGCTTGTAAATTGCATGGACTTTGTTTTCATCATTCCACGCTGTTTTCCTGAAAATAAAAAACGAAATTACAAAACCTCCCTCAATGCTGGCTCTTCTAAATGGGGCAACCTTTTTGTTGGATGTATTTACTGGCCAGTCCTGGTCAGGGAAGAGCCCTACCACATGGAAGTGGTCCAAGCTGCAGGCACATGGTATGCAGCAGAAACCTGCAGGCAAGGTCGTTTTTCAGGATGTTACTTGCAGCGCAGAGGTGATTGAACATTTTCCAGACCCACCCGGGTTCACATTTGAAGTATTATTTTACTCTGGGAGCAGCTCACTGGAGCGTGATTTATTGAACTACTAGAACCAGCAGGCTCTGGGGGCGACAACGCCCACTGGAGCAGGTCCGACTCATTTAAAGACTCTGAAAGCTCCACACAGAGTTTACAGAAGCCTCTGAAGAAATGCTCAGGGGAGCATGAAACGCGTCAGGCTTGTAAATTGCATGGACTTTGTTTTCATCATTCCACGCTGTTTTCCTGAAAATAAAAAACGAAATTACAAAACCTCCCTCAATGCTGGCTCTTCTAAATGGGGCAACCTTTTTGTTGGATGTATTTACTGGCCAGTCCCGATCAGGGAATAGCCCTACCACATGGAAGTGGTCCAAGCTGCAGGCACATCGTATGCAGCAGAAACCTGCAGGCAAGGTTGTTTTTCAGGATGTTACTTGCAGCGCAGAGGTGATTGAACATTTTCCAGACCCACCCGGGTTCACATTTGAAGTATTATTTTACTCTGGGAGCAGCTCACTGGAGCGTGATTTATTGAACTACTAGAACCAGCAGGCTCTGGGGGCGCCAACGCCCACTGGAGCAGGTGCTACTCATTTAAAGACTCTGAAAGCTCCACACAGAGTTTACAGAAGCCTCTGAAGAAATGCTCAGGGGAGCATGAAACGCGTCAGGCTTGTAAATTGCATGGACTTTGTTTTCATCATTCCACGCTGTTTTCCTGTAAATAAAAAATGAAATTACAAAACCTCCCTGAATGCTGGCTCTTCTAAATGGGGCAACCTTTTTGTTGGATGTATTTACTGGCCAGTCCCGGTCATGGAAGTGCCCTACCACATGGAAGTGGTCCAAGCTGCAGGCACATGGTATGCAGCAGAAACTGGCAGGCAAGGTCGTTTTTCAGGATGTTACTTGCAGCGCAGAGGTGATTGAACATTTTCCAGACCCACACGGGTTCAAATTTGAAGTATTATTTTACTCTGGGAGCAGCTCACTGGAGCGTGATTTATTAAACTACTAGAACCAGCAGGCTCTGGGGGCGCCAACGCCCACTGGAGCAGTTGCTACTCATTTAAAGACTCAGAAAGCTCCACACAGAGTTTACAGAAGCCTCTGAAGAAATGCTCAGGGGAGCATGAAACGCGTCAGGCTTGTAAATTGCATGGACTTTGTTTTAATCATTCCCTGCTGTTTTCCTGAAAATAAAAAACGAAATTACAAAACATCCCTGAATGCTGGCTCTTCTAAATGGGGCAACCTTTTTGTTGGATGTATTTACTGGCCAGTCCCGGTCAGGGAAGAGCCCTACCACATGGAAGTGGTCCAAGCTGCAGGCACATGGTATGCAGCAGAAACCTGCAGGCAAGGTCGTTTTTCAGGATGTTACTTGCAGCGCAGAGGTGATTGAACATTTTCCAGACCCACCCGGGTTCACATTTGAAGTATTATTTTACTCTGGGAGCAGCTCACTGGAGCGTGATTTATTGAACTACTAGAACCAGCAGGCTCTGGGGGCGCCAACGCCCACTGGAGCAGGTGCTACTCATTTAAAGACTCTGAAAGCTCCACACAGAGTTTACAGAAGCCTCTGAAGAAATGCTCAGGGGAGCATGAAACGCGTCAGGCTTGTAAATTGCATGGACTTTGTTTTCATCATTCCACGCTGTTTTCCTGAAAATAAAAAACTAAATTACAAAACCTCCCTGAATGCTGGCTCTTCTAAATGGGGCAACCTTTTTGTTGGATGTATTTACTGGCCAGTCCCCGTCATGGAAGAGCCCTACCACATGGAAGTGGTCCAAGCTGCAGGCACATGGTATGCAGCAGAAACCTGCAGGCAAGGTCGTTTTTCAGGATGTTGCTTGCAGCGCAGAGGTGATTGAACATTTTCCAGACCCACCCGGGTTCACATTTGAAGTATTATTTTACTCTGGGAGCAGCTCACTGGAGCGTGATTTATTGAACTACTAGAACCAGCAGGCTCTGGGGGCGCCAACGCCCACTGGAGCAGGTGCTACTCATTTAAAGACTCTGAAAGCTCCACACAGAGTTTACAGAAGCCTCTGAAGAAATGCTCAGGGGAGCATGAAACGCGTCAGGCTTGTAAATTGCATGGACTTTGTTTTCATCATTCCACGCTGTTTTCCTGAAAATAAAAAACGAAATTACAAAACCTCCCTGAATGCTGGCTCTTCTAAATGGGGCAACCTTTTTGTTGGATGTATTTACTGGCCAGTCCCGGTCAGGGAAGAGCCCTACCACATGGAAGTGGTCCAAGCTGCAGGCACATGGTATGCAGCAGAAACCTGCAGGCAAGGTCGTTTTTCAGGATGTTACTTGCAGCGCAGAGGTGATTGAACATTTTCCAGACCCACCCGGGTTCACATTTGAAGTATTATTTTACTCTGGGAGCAGCTCACTGGAGCGTGATTTATTGAACTACTAGAACCAGCAGGCTCTGGGGGCGCCAACGCCCACTGGAGCAGGTGCTACTCATTTAAAGACTCTGAAAGCTCCACACAGAGTTTACAGAAGCCTCTGAAGAAATGCTCAGGGGAGCATGAAACGCGTCAGGCTTGTAAATTGCATGGACTTTGTTTTCATCAGTCCACGCTGTTTTCCTGAAAATAAAAAACGAAATTACAAAACCTCCCTGAATGCTGGCTCTTCTAAATGGGGCAACCTTTTTGTTTGATGTATTTACTGGCCAGTCCCCGCCATGGAAGAGCCCTACCACATGGAAGTGGTCCAAGCTGCAGGCACATGGTATGCAGCAGAAACTGGCAGGCAAGGTCATTTTTCAGGATGTTACTTGCAGCGCAGAGGTGATTGAACATTTTCCAGACCCACACGGGTTCAAATTTGAAGTATTATTTTACTCTGGGAGCAGCTCACTGGAGCGTGATTTATTGAACTACGAGAACCAGCAGGCTCTGGGGGCGCCAACGCCCTCTGGAGCAGGTCCGACTCATTTAAAGACTCTGAAAGCTCCACACAGAGTTTACAGAAGCCTCTGAAGAAATGCTCAGGGGAGCATGAAACGCGTCAGGCTTGTAAATTGCATGGACTTTGTTTTCATCATTCCACGCTGTTTTCCTGAAAATAAAAAACGAAATTACAAAACCTCCCTCAATGCTGGCTCTTCTAAATGGGGCAACCTTTTTGTTGGATGTATTTACTGGCCAGTCCCGGTCAGGGAAGAGCCCTACCACATGGAAGTGGTCCAAGCTGCAGGCACATGGTATGCAGCAGAAACCTGCAGGCAAGGTCGTTTTTCAGGATGTTACTTGCAGCGCAGAGGTGATTGAACATTTTCCAGACCCACACGGGTTCAAATTTGAAGTATTATTTTACTCTGGGAGCAGCTCACTGGAGCGTGATTTATTAAACTACTAGAACCAGCAGGCTCTGGGGGCGCCAACGCCCACTGGAGCAGGTGCTACTCATTTAAAGACTCTGAAAGCTCCACACAGAGTTTACAGAAGCCTCTGAAGAAATGCTCAGGGGAGCATGAAACGCGTCAGGCTTGTAAATTGCATGGACTTTGTTTACATCATTCCACGCTGTTTTCCTGAAAATAAAAAACGAAATTACAAAACCTCCCTGAATGCTGGCTCTTCTAAATGGGGCAACCTTTTTGTTGGATGTATTTACTGGCCAGTCCCGGTCAGGGAAGAGCCCTACCACATGGAAGTGGTCCAAGCTGCAGGCACATGGTATGCAGCAGAAACTGGCAGGCAAGGTCGTTTTTCAGGATGTTACTTGCAGCGCAGAGGTGATTGAACATTTTCCAGACCCACACGGGTTCAAATTTGAAGTATTATTTTACTCTAGGAGCAGCTCACTGGAGCGTGATTTATTGAACTACTAGAACCAGCAGGCTCTGGGGGCGCCAACGCCCACTGAAGGAAGGTGCTACTCATTTAAAGACTCAGAAAGCTCCACACAGAGTTCACAGAAGCCTCTGAAGAAATGCTCAGGGGAGCATGAAACGCGTCAGGCTTGTAAATTGCATGGACTTTGTTTTCATCATTCCACGCTGTTTTCCTGAAAATAAAAAACAAAATTACAAAACCTCCCTGAATGCTGGCTCTTCTAAATGGGGCAACCTTTTTGTTGGATGTATTTACTGGCCAGTCCCCGTCATGGAAGAGCCCTACCACATGGAAGTGGTCCAAGCTGCAGGCACATGGTATGCAGCAGAAACCTGCAGGCAAGGTCGTTTTTCAGGATGTTGCTTGCAGCGCAGAGGTGATTGAACATTTTCCAGACCCACCCGGGTTCACATTTGAAGTATTATTTTACTCTGGGAGCAGCTCACTGGAGCGTGATTTATTGAACTACTAGAACCAGCAGGCTCTGGGGGCGCCAACGCCCACTGGAGCAGGTGCTACTCATTTAAAGACTCTGAAAGCTCCACACAGAGTTTACAGAAGCCTCTGAAGAAATGCTCAGGGGAGCATGAAACGCGTCAGGCTTGTAAATTGCATGGACTTTGTTTTCATCATTCCACGCTGTTTTCCTGAAAATAAAAAACGAAATTACAAAACCTCCCTGAATGCTGGCTCTTCTAAATGGGGCAACCTTTTTGTTGGATGTATTTACTGGCCAGTCCCGGTCAGGGAAGAGCCCTACCACATGGAAGTGGTCCAAGCTGCAGGCACATGGTATGCAGCAGAAACCTGCAGGCAAGGTCGTATTTCAGGATGTTACTTGCAGCGCAGAGGTGATTGAACATTTTCCAGACCCACCCGGGTTCACATTTGAAGTATTATTTTACTCTGGGAGCAGCTCACTGGAGCGTGATTTATTGAACTACTAGAACCAGCAGGCTCTGGGGGCGCCAACGCCCACTGGAGCAGGTGCTACTCATTTAAAGACTCTGAAAGCTCCACACAGAGTTTACAGAAGCCTCTGAAGAAATGCTCAGGGGAGCATGAAACGCGTCAGGCTTGTAAATTGCATGGACTTTGTTTTCATCATTCCACGCTGTTTTCCTGAAAATAAAAAACGAAATTACAAAACCTCCCTGAATGCTGGCTCTTCTAAATGGGGCAACCTTTTTGTTTGATGTATTTACTGGCCAGTCCCCGTCATGGAAGAGCCCTACCACATGGAAGTGGTCCAAGCTGCAGGCACATGGTATGCAGCAGAAACTGGCAGGCAAGGTCGTTTTTCAGGATGTTACTTGCAGCGCAGAGGTGATTGAACATTTTCCAGACCCACACGGGTTCAAATTTAAAGTATTATTTTACTCTGGGAGCAGCTCACTGGAGCGTGATTTATTGAACTACTAGAACCAGCAGGCTCTGGGGGCGCCAACGCCCTCTGGAGCACGTCCGACTCATTTAAAGACTCTGAAAGCTCCACACAGAGTTTACAGAAGCCTCTGAAGAAATGCTCAGGGGAGCATGAAACGCGTCAGGCTTGTAAATTGCATGGACTTTGTTTTCATCATTCCACGCTGTTTTCCTGAAAATAAAAAACGAAATTACAAAACCTCCCTCAATGCTGGCTCTTCTAAATGGGGCAACCTTTTTGTTGGATGTATTTACTGGCCAGTCCCGGTCAGGGAAGAGCCCTACCACATGGAAGTGGTCCAAGCTACAGGCACATGGTATACAGCAGAAACCTGCAGGCAAGGTCGTTTTTCAGGATGTTACTTGCAGCGCAGAGGTGATTGAACATTTTCCAGACCCACCCGGGTTCACATTTGAAGTATTATTTTACTCTGGGAGCAGCTCACTGGAGCGTGATTTATTGAACTACTAGAACCAGCAGGCTCTGGGGGCGCCAACGCCCACTGGAGCAGGTGCTACTCATTTAAAGACTCTGAAAGCTCCACACAGAGTTTACAGAAGCCTCTGAAGAAATGCTCAGGGGAGCATGAAACGCGTCAGGCTTGTAAATTGCATGGACTTTGTTTTCATCATTCCACGCTGTTTTCCTGTAAATAAAAAATGAAATTACAAAACCTCCCTGAATGCTGGCTCTTCTAAATGGGGCAACCTTTTTGTTGGATGTATTTACTGGCCAGTCCCGGTCATGGAAGTGCCCTACCACATGGAAGTGGTCCAAGCTGCAGGCACATGGTATGCAGCAGAAACTGGCAGGCAAGGTCATTTTTCAGGATGTTACTTGCAGCGCAGAGGTGATTGAACATTTTCCAGACCCACACGGGTTCAAATTTGAAGTATTATTTTACTCTGGGAGCAGCTCACTGGAGCGTGATTTATTAAACTACTAGAACCAGCAGGCTCTGGGGGCGCCAACGCCCACTGGAGCAGGTGCTACTCATTTAAAGACTCTGAAAGCTCCACACAGAGTTTACAGAAGCCTCTGAAGAAATGCTCAGGGGAGCATGAAACGCGTCAGGCTTGTAAATTGCATGGACTTTGTTTACATCATTCCACGCTGTTTTCCTGAAAATAAAAAACGAAATTACAAAACCTCCCTGAATGCTGGCTCTTCTAAATGGGGCAACCTTTTTGTTGGATGTATTTACTGGCCAGTCCCGGTCAGGGAAGAGCCCTACCACATGGAAGTGGTCCAAGCTGCAAGCACATGGTATGCAGCAGAAACTGGCAGGCAAGGTCGTTTTTCAGCATGTTACTCACAGCGCAGAGGTGATTGAACATTTTCCAGACCCACACGGGTTCAAATTTGAAGTATTATTTTACTCTGGGAGCAGCTCACTGGAGCGTGATTTATTGAACTACTAGAACCAGCAGGCTCTGGGGGCGCCAACGCCCACTGGAGCAGGTGCTACTCATTTAAAGACTCTGAAAGCTCCACACAGAGTTTACAGAAGCCTCTGAAGAAATGCTCAGGGGAGCATGAAACGCGTCAGGCTTGTAAATTGCATGGACTTTGTTTTCATCATTCCACGCTGTTTTCCTGTAAATAAAAAATGACATTACAAAACCTCCCTGAATGCTGGCTCTTCTAAATGGGGCAACCTTTTTGTTGGATGTATTTACTGGCCAGTCCCGGTCATGGAAGTGCCCTACCACATGGAAGTGGTCCAAGCTGCAGGCACATGGTATGCAGCAGAAACTGGCAGGCAAGGTCGTTTTTCAGGATGTTACTTGCAGCGCAGAGGTGATTGAACATTTTCCAGACCCACACGGGTTCAAATTTGAAGTATTATTTTACTCTGGGAGCAGCTCACTGGAGCGTGATTTATTGAACTACTAGAACCAGCAGGCTCTGGGGGCGCCAACGCCCACTGGAGCAGGTGCTACTCATTTAAAGACTCTGAAAGCTCCACACAGAGTTTACAGAAGCCTCTGAAGAAATGCTCAGGGGAGCATGAAACGCGTCAGGCTTGTAAATTGCATGGACTTTGTTTTCATCATTCCACGCTGTTTTCCTGAAAATAAAAAACGAAATTACAAAACCTCCCTGAATGCTGGCTCTTCTAAATGGGGCAACCTTTTTGTTGGATGTATTTACTGGCCAGTCCCGGTCAGGGAAGAGCCCTACCACATGGAAGTGGTCCAAGCTGCAGGCACATGGTATGCAGCAGAAACTGGCAGGCAAGGTCGTTTTTCAGGATGTTACTTGCAGCGCAGAGGTCATTGAACATTTTCCAGACCCACACGGGTTCAAATTTGAAGTATTATTTTACTCTGGGAGCAGCTCACTGGAGCATGATTTATTGCACTACTAGAGCCAGCAGGCTCTGGGGGCGCCAACGCCCACTGGAGCAGGTGCTACTCATTTAAAGACTCTGAAAGCTCCACACAGAGTTTACAGAAGCCTCTGAAGAAATGCTCAGGGGAGCATGAAATGCGTCAGGCTTGTAAATTGCATGGACTTTGTTTTCATCATTCCACGCTGTTTTCCTGAAAATAAAAAACGAAATTACAAAACCTCCCTGAATGCTGGCTCTTCTAAATGGGGCAACCTTTTTGTTGGATGTATTTACTGGCCAGTCCCGGTCAGGGAAGAGCCCTACCACATGGAAGTGGTCCAAGCTGCAGGCACATGGTATGCAGCAGAAACTGGCAGGCAAGGTCGTTTTTCAGGATGTTACTTGCAGCACAGAGGTGATTGAACATTTTCCAGACCCACCCGGGTTCAAATTTGAAGTATTATTTTACTCTGGGAGCGGCTCACTGGAGCGTGATTTATTGAACTACTAGAACCAGCAGGCTCTGGAGCGGCAACGCCCACTGGAGCAGGTGCTACTCATTTAAAGACTCTGAAAGCTCCACACAGAGTTTACAGAAGCCTCTGAAGAAATGCTCAGGGGAGCATGAAACGCGTCAGGCTTGTAAATTGCATGGACTTTGTTTTCATCATTCCACGCTGTTTTCCTGAAAATAAAAAACGAAATTACAAAACATCCCTGAATGCTGGCTCTCCTAAATGGGGCAACCTTTTTGTTGGATGTATTTACTGGCCAGTCCCGGTCAGGGAAGAGCCCTACCACATGGAAGTGGTCCAAGCTGCAGGCACATGGTATGCAGCAGAAACTGGCAGGCAAGGTCGTTTTTCAGGATGTTACTTGCAGCGCAGAGGTGATTGAACATTTTCCAGACCCACACGGGTTCAAATTTGAAGTATTATTTTACTCTGGGAGCAGTTCACTGGAGCGTGATTTATTGAACTACTAGAACCAGCAGGCTCTGGGGGCGCCAACGCCCACTGGAGCAGGTGCAACTCATTTAAAGACTCTGAAAGCTCCACACAGAGTTTACAGAAGCCTCTGAAGAAATGCTCAGGGGAGCATGAAACGCGTCAGGCTTGTAAATTGCATGGACTTTGTTTTCATCATTCCACGCTGTTTTCCTGAAAATAAAAAACGAAATTACAAAACCTCCCTGAATGCTGGCTCTTCTAAATGGGGCAACCTTTTTGTTGGATGTATTTACTGGCCAGTCCCGGTCAGGGAAGAGCCCTACCACATGGAAGTGGTCCAAGCTGCAGGCACATAGTATGCAGCAGAAACTGGCAGGCAAGGTCGTTTTTCAGGATGTTACTTGCAGCGCAGAGGTGATTGAACATTTTCCAGACACACCCGGGTTCAAATTTGAAGTATTATTTTACTCTGGGAGCAGCTCACTGGAGCGTGATATTGAACTACTAGAAGCAGCAGGCTCGGGGGGCGCCAACGCCCACTGGAGCAGGTGCTACTCATTTAAAGACTCTGAAAGCTCCACACAGAGTTTACAGAAGCCTCTGAAGAAATGCTCAGGGGAGCATGAAACGCGTCAGGCTTGTAAATTGCATGGACTTTGTTTTCATCATTCCACGCTGTTTTCCTGAAAATAAAAAACTAAATTACAAAACCTCCCTGAATGCTGGCTCTTCTAAATGGGGCAACCTTTTTGTTGGATGTATTTACTGGCCAGTCCCGGTCATGGAAGTGCCCTACCACATGGAAGTGGTCCAAGCTGCAGGCACATGGTATGCAGCAGAAACTGGCAGGCAAGGTCGTTTTTCAGGATGTTACTTGCAGCGCAGAGGTGATTGAACATTTTCCAGACCCACACGGGTTCAAATTTGAAGTATTATTTTACTCTGGGAGCAGCTCACTGGAGCGTGATTTATTGCACTACTAGAGCCAGCAGGCTCTGGGGGCGCCAACGCCCACTGGAGCAGGTGCTACTCATTTAAAGACTCTGAAAGCTCCACACAGAGTTTACAGAAGCCTCTGAAGAAATGCTCAGGGGAGCATGAAATGCGTCAGGCTTGTAAATTGCATGGACTTTGTTTTCATCATTCCACGCTGTTTTCCTGAAAATAAAAAACGAAATTACAAAACCTCCCTGAATGCTGGCTCTTCTAAATGGGGCAACCTTTTTGTTGGATGTATTTACTGGCCAGTCCCGGTCAGGGAAGAGCCCTACCACATGGAAGTGGTCCAAGCTGCAGGCACATGGTATGCAGCAGAAACTGGCAGGCAAGGTCGTTTTTCAGGATGTTACTTGCAGCACAGAGGTGATTGAACATTTTCCAGACCCACCCGGGTTCAAATTTGAAGTATTATTTTACTCTGGGAGCGGCTCACTGGAGCGTGATTTATTGAACTACTAGAACCAGCAGGCTCTGGAGCGGCAACGCCCACTGGAGCAGGTGCTACTCATTTAAAGACTCTGAAAGCTCCACACAGAGTTTACAGAAGCCTCTGAAGAAATGCTCAGGGGAGCATGAAACGCGTCAGGCTTGTAAATTGCATGGACTTTGTTTTCATCATTCCACGCTGTTTTCCTGAAAATAAAAAACGAAATTACAAAACATCCCTGAATGCTGGCTCTCCTAAATGGGGCAACCTTTTTGTTGGATGTATTTACTGGCCAGTCCCGGTCAGGGAAGAGCCCTACCACATGGAAGTGGTCCAAGCTGCAGGCACATGGTATGCAGCAGAAACTGGCAGGCAAGGTCGTTTTTCAGGATGTTACTTGCAGCGCAGAGGTGATTGAACATTTTCCAGACCCACACGGGTTCAAATTTGAAGTATTATTTTACTCTGGGAGCAGTTCACTGGAGCGTGATTTATTGAACTACTAGAACCAGCAGGCTCTGGGGGCGCCAACGCCCACTGGAGCAGGTGCAACTCATTTAAAGACTCTGAAAGCTCCACACAGAGTTTACAGAAGCCTCTGAAGAAATGCTCAGGGGAGCATGAAACGCGTCAGGCTTGTAAATTGCATGGACTTTGTTTTCATCATTCCACGCTGTTTTCCTGAAAATAAAAAACGAAATTACAAAACCTCCCTGAATGCTGGCTCTTCTAAATGGGGCAACCTTTTTGTTGGATGTATTTACTGGCCAGTCCCGGTCAGGGAAGAGCCCTACCACATGGAAGTGGTCCAAGCTGCAGGCACATAGTATGCAGCAGAAACTGGCAGGCAAGGTCGTTTTTCAGGATGTTACTTGCAGCGCAGAGGTGATTGAACATTTTCCAGACACACCCGGGTTCAAATTTGAAGTATTATTTTACTCTGGGAGCAGCTCACTGGAGCGTGATTTATTGAACTACTAGAAGCAGCAGGCTCGGGGGGCGCCAACGCCCACTGGAGCAGGTGCTACTCATTTAAAGACTCTGAAAGCTCCACACAGAGTTTACAGAAGCCTCTGAAGAAATGCTCAGGGGAGCATGAAACGCGTCAGGCTTGTAAATTGCATGGACTATGTTTTCATCATTCCACGCTGTTTTCCTGAAAATAAAAAACGAAATTACAAAACCTCCCTGAATGCTGGCTCTTCTAAATAGGGCAACCTTTTTGTTGGATGTATTTACTGGCCAGTCTCGGTCAGGGAAGAGCCCTACCACATGGAAGTGGTCCAAGCTGCAGGCACATGGTATGCAGCAGAAACCTGCAGGCAAGGTCGTTTTTCAGGATGTTACTTGCAGCGCAGAGGTGATTGAACATTTTCCAGACCCACCCGGGTTCACATTTGAAGTATTATTTTACTCTGGGAGCAGCTCACAGGAGCGTGATTTATTGAACTACTAGAACCAGCAGGCTCTGGGGGCGCCAACGCCCACTGGAGTAGGTGCTACTCATTTAAAGACTCTGAAAGCTCCACACAGAGTTTACAGAAGCCTCTGAAGAAATGCTCAGGGGAGCATGAAACGCGTCAGGCTTGTAAATTGCATGGACTTTGTTTTCATCAGTCCACGCTGTTTTCCTGAAAATAAAAAACGAAATTACAAAACCTCCCTGAATGCTGGCTCTTCTAAATGGGGCAACCTTTTTGTTTGATGTATTTACTGGCCAGTCCCCGTCATGGAAGAGCCCTACCACATGGAAGTGGTCCAAGCTGCAGGCACATGGTATGCAGCAGAAACTGGCAGGCAAGGTCGTTTTTCAGAATGTTACTTGCAGCGCAGAGGTGATTGAACATTTTCCAGACCCACACGGGTTCAAATTTGAAGTATTATTTTACTGTGGGAGCAGCTCACTGGAGCGTGATTTATTAAACTACTAGAACCAGCAGGCTCTGGGGGCGCCAACGCCCACTGGAGCAGGTGCTACTCATTTAAAGACTCTGAAAGCTCCACATAGAGTTTACAGAAGCCTCTGAAGAAATGCTCAGGGGAGCATGAAACGCGTCAGGCTTGTAAATTGCATGGACTTTGTTTTCATCATTCCACGCTGTTTTCCTGAAAATAAAAAACGAAATTACAAAACCTCCCTGAATGCTGGCTCTTCTAAATGGGGCAACCTTTTTGTTGGATGTATTTACTGGCCAGTCCCGGTCAGGGAAGAGCCCTACCACATGGAAGTGGTCCAAGCTGCAGGCACATGGTATGCAGCAGAAACTGGCAGGCAAGGTCGTTTTTCAGGATGTTACTTGGAGCGCAGAGGTGATTGAACATTTTCCAGACCCACCGGGTTCAAATTTGAAGTATTATTTTACTCTGGGAGCGGCTCACTGGAGCGTGATTTATTGAACTACTAGAACCAGCAGGCTCTGGGGGCGGCAACGCCCACTGGAGCCGGTGCTACTCATTTAAAGACTCTGAAAGCTCCACACAGAGTTTACAGAAGCCTCTGAAGAAATGCTCAGGGGAGCATGAAACGCGTCAGGCTTGTAAATTGCATGGACTTTGTTTTCATCATTCCACGCTGTTTTCCTGAAAATAAAAAACGAAATTACAAAACATCCCTGAATGCTGGCTCTCCTAAATGGGGCAACCTTTTTGTTGGATGTATTTACTGGCCAGTCCCTGTCAGGGAAGAGCCCTACCACATGGAAGTGGTCCAAGCTGCAGGCACATGGTATGCAGCAGAAACTGGCAGGCAAGGTCGTTTTTCAGGATGTTACTTGCAGCGCAGAGGTGATTGAACATTTTCCAGACCCACACGGGTTCAAATTTGAAGTTTTATTTTACTCTGGGAGCAGTTCACTGGAGCGTGATTTATTGAACTACTAGAACCAGCAGGCTCTGGGGGCGCCAACGCCCACTGGAGCAGGTGCAACTCATTTAAAGACTCTGAAAGCTCCACACAGAGTTTACAGAAGCCTCTGAAGAAATGCTCAGGGGAGCATGAAACGCGTCAGGCTTGTAAATTGCATGGACTTTGTTTTCATCATTCCACGCTGTTTTCCTGAAAATAAAAAACGAAATTACAAAACCTCCCTGAATGCTGGCTCTTCTAAATGGGGCAACCTTTTTGTTGGATGTATTTACTGGCCAGTCCCGGTCAGGGAAGAGCCCTACCACATGGAAGTGGTCCAAGCTGCAGGCACCTGGTATGCAGCAGAAACTGGCAGGCAAGGTCGTTTTTCAGGATGTTACTTGCACCGCAGAGGTGATTGAACATTTTCCAGACCCACACGGGTTCAAATTTGAAGTATTATTTTACTCTGGGAGCAGCTCACTGGAGCGTGATTTATTGAACTACTAGAACCAGCAGGCTCTGGGGGCGCCAACGCCCACTGGAGCAGGTGCTACTCATTTAAAGACTCTGAAAGCTCCACACAGAGTTTACAGAAGCCTCTGAAGAAATGCTCAGGGGTGCATGAAACGCGTCAGGCTTGTAAATTGCATGGACTTTGTTTTCATCATTCCACGCTGTTTTCCTGAAAATAAAAAACAAAATTACAAAACCTCCCTGAATGCTGGCTCTTCTAAATGGGGCAACCTTTTTGTTGGATGTATTTACTGGCCAGTCCCGGTCAGGGAAGAGCCCTACCACATGGAAGTGGTCCAAGCTGCAGGCACATGGTATGCAGCAGAAACCTGCAGGCAAGGTCGTTTTTCAGGATGTTACTTGCAGCGCAGAGGTGATTGAACATTTTCCAGACCCACCCGGGTTCACATTTGAAGTATTATTTTACTCTGGGAGCAGTTCACTGGAGCGTGATTTATTGAACTACTAGAACCAGCAGGCTCTGGGGGCGCCAACGCCCACTGGAGCAGGTGCAACTCATTTAAAGACTCTGAAAGCTCCACACTGAGTTTACAGAAGCCTCTGAAGAAATGCTCAGGGGAGCATGAAACGCGTCAGGCTTGTAAATTGCATGGACTTTGTTTTCATCATTCCACGCTGTTTTCCTGAAAATAAAAAACGAAATTACAAAACCTCCCTGAATGCTGGCTCTTCTAAATGGGGCAACCTTTTTGTTGGATGTATTTACTGGCCAGTCCCGGTCAGGGAAGAGCCCTACCACATGGAAGTGGTCCATGGTGCAGGCACATGGTATGCAGCAGAAACTGGCAGGCAAGTTCGTTTTTCAGGATGTTACTTGCAGCGCAGAGGTGATTGAACATTTTCCAGACCCACCCGGGTTCAAATTTGAAGTATTATTTTACTCTGGGAGCAGCTCACTGGAGCGTGATTTATTGAACTACTAGAACCAGCAGGCTCTGGGGGCGCCAACGCCCACTGGAGCAGGTGCTACTCATTTAAAGACTCTGAAAGCTCCACACAGAGTTTACAGAAGCCTCTGAAGAAATGCTCAGGGGAGCATGAAACGCGTCAGGCTTGTAAATTGCATGGACTTTGTTTTCATCATTCCACGCTGTTTTCCTGAAAATAAAAAACGAAATTACAAAACCTCCCTGAATGCTGGCTCTTCTAAATGGGGCAACCTTTTTGTTGGATGTATTTACTGGCCAGTCCCGGTCAGGGAAGAGCCCTACCACATGGAAGTGGTCCAAGCTGCAGGCACATGGTATGCAGCAGAAACTGGCAGGCAAGGTCGTTTTTCAGGATGTTACTTGCAGCACAGAGGTGATTGAACATTTTCCAGACCCACACGGGTTCAAATTTGAAGTATTATTTTACTCTGGGAGCGGCTCACTGGAGCGTGATTTATTGAACTACTAGGACCAGCAGGCTCTGGAGCGGCAACGCCCACTGGAGCAGGTGCTACTCATTTAAAGACTCTGAAAGCTCCACACAGAGTTTACAGAAGCCTCTGAAGAAATGCTCAGGGGAGCATGAAACGCGTCAGGCTTGTAAATTGCATGGACTTTGTTTTCATCATTCCACGCTGTTTTCCTGAAAATAAAAAACAAAATTACAAAACATCCCTGAATGCTGGCTCTCCTAAATGGGGCAACCTTTTTGTTGGATGTATTTACTGGCCAGTCCCGGTCAGGGAAGAGCCCTACCACATGGAAGTGGTCCAAGCTGCAGGCACATGGTATGCAGCAGAAACTGGCAGGCAAGGTCGTTTTTCAGGATGTTACTTGCAGCGCAGAGGTGATTGAACATTTTCCAGACCCACACGGGTTCAAATTTGAAGTATTATTTTACTCTGGGAGCAGTTCACTGGAGCGTGATTTATTGAACTACTAGAACCAGCAGGCTCTGGGGGCGCCAACGCCCACTGGAGCAGGTGCAACTCATTTAAAGACTCTGAAAGCTCCACACAGAGTTTACAGAAGCCTCTGAAGAAATGCTCAGGGGAGCATGAAACGCGTCAGGCTTGTAAATTGCATGGACTTTGTTTTCATCATTCCACGCTGTTTTCCTGAAAATAAAAAACAAAATTACAAAACATCCCTGAATGCTGGCTCTCCTAAATGGGGCAACCTTTTTGTTGGATGTATTTACTGGCCAGTCCCGGTCAGGGAAGAGCCCTACCACATGGAAGTGGTCCAAGCTGCAGGCACATGGTATGCAGCAGAAACTGGCAGGCAAGGTCGTTTTTCAGGATGTTACTTGCAGCGCAGAGGTGATTGAACATTTTCCAGACCCACACGGGTTCAAATTTGAAGTATTATTTTACTCTGGGAGCAGTTCACTGGAGCGTGATTTATTGAACTACTAGAACCAGCAGGCTCTGGGGGCGCCAACGCCCACTGGAGCAGGTGCAACTCATTTAAAGACTCTGAAAGCTCCACACAGAGTTTACAGAAGCCTCTGAAGAAATGCTCAGGGGAGCATGAAACGCGTCAGGCTTGTAAATTGCATGGACTTTGTTTTCATCATTCCACGCTGTTTTCCTGAAAATAAAAAACGAAATTACAAAACCTCCCTGAATGCTGGCTCTTCTAAATGGGGCAACCTTTTTGTTGGATGTATTTACTGGCCAGTCCCGGTCAGGGAAGAGCCCTACCACATGGAAGTGGTCCAAGCTGCAGGCACATAGTATGCAGCAGAAACTGGCAGGCAAGGTCGTTTTTCAGGATGTTACTTGCAGCGCAGAGGTGATTGAACATTTTCCAGACACACCCGGGTTCAAATTTGAAGTATTATTTTACTCTGGGAGCAGCTCGCTGGAGCGTGATTTATTGAACTACTAGAAGCAGCAGGCTCGGGGGGCGCCAACGCCCACTGGAGCAGGTGCTACTCATTTAAAGACTCTGAAAGCTCCACACAGAGTTTACAGAAGCCTCTGAAGAAATGCTCAGGGGAGCATGAAACGCGTCAGGCTTGTAAATTGCATGGACTTTGTTTTCATCATTCCACGCTGTTTTCCTGAAAATAAAAAACGAAATTACAAAACCTCCCTGAATGCTGGCTCTTCTAAATGGGGCAACCTTTTTGTTGGATGTATTCACTGGCCAGTCCCGGTCAGGGAAGAGCCCTACCACATGGAAGTGGTCCAAGCTGCAGGCACATGGTATGCAGCAGAAACCTGCAGGCAAGGTCGTTTTTCAGGATGTTACTTGCAGCGCAGAGGTGATTGAACATTTTCCAGACCCACCCGGGTTCACATTTGAAGTATTATTTTACTCTGGGAGCAGCTCACTGGAGCGTGATTTATTGAACTACTAGAACCAGCAGGCTCTGGGGGCGCCAACGCCCACTGGAGCAGGTGCTACTCATTTAAAGACTCTGAAAGCTCCACACAGAGTTTACAGAAGCCTCTGAAGAAATGCTCAGGGGAGCATGAAACGCGTCAGGCTTGTAAATTGCATGGACTTTGTTTTCATCAGTCCACGCTGTTTTCCTGAAAATAAAAAATGAAATTACAAAACCTCCCTGATTGCTGGCTCTTCTAAATGGGGCAACCTTTTTGTTTGATGTATTTACTGGCCAGTCCCCGTCATGGAAGAGCCCTACCACATGGAAGTGGTCCAAGCTGCAGGCACATGGTATGCAGCAGAAACTGGCAGGCAAGGTCGTTTTTCAGAATGTTACTTGCAGCGCAGAGGTGATTGAACATTTTCCAGACCCACACGGGTTCAAATTTGAAGTATTATTTTACTGTGGGAGCAGCTCACTGGAGCGTGATTTATTAAACTACTAGAACCAGCAGGCTCTGGGGGCGCCAACGCCCACTGGAGCAGGTGCTACTCATTTAAAGACTCTGAAAGCTCCACATAGAGTTTACAGAAGCCTCTGAAGAAATGCTCAGGGGAGCATGAAACGCGTCAGGCTTGTAAATTGCATGGACTTTGTTTTCATCATTCCACGCTGTTTTCCTGAAAATAAAAAACGAAATTACAAAACCTCCCTGAATGCTGGCTCTTCTAAATGGGGCAACCTTTTTGTTGGATGTATTTACTGGCCAGTCCCGGTCAGGGAAGAGCCCTACCACATGGAAGTGGTCCAAGCTGCAGGCACATGGTATGCAGCAGAAACTGGCAGGCAAGGTCGTTTTTCAGGATGTTACTTGGAGCGCAGAGGTGATTGAACATTTTCCAGACCCACCCGGGTTCAAATTTGAAGTATTATTTTACTCTGGGAGCGGCTCACTGGAGCGTGATTTATTGAACTACTAGAACCAGCAGGCTCTGGGGGCGGCAACGCCCACTGGAGCAGGTGCTACTCATTTAAAGACTCTGAAAGCTCCACACAGAGTTTACAGAAGCCTCTGAAGAAATGCTCAGGGGAGCATGAAACGCGTCAGGCTTGTAAATTGCATGGACTTTGTTTTCATCATTCCACGCTGTTTTCCTGAAAATAAAAAACGAAATTACAAAACATCCCTGAATGCTGGCTCTCCTAAATGGGGCAACCTTTTTGTTGGATGTATTTACTGGCCAGTCCCTGTCAGGGAAGAGCCCTACCACATGGAAGTGGTCCAAGCTGCAGGCACATGGTATGCAGCAGAAACTGGCAGGCAAGTTCGTTTTTCAGGATGTTACTTGCAGCGCAGAGGTGATTGAACATTTTCCAGACCCACACGGGTTCAAATTTGAAGTATTATTTTACTCTGGGAGCAGTTCACTGGAGCGTGATTTATTGAACTACTAGAACCAGCAGGCTCTGGGGGCGCCAACGCCCACTGGAGCAGGTGCAACTCATTTAAAGACTCTGAAAGCTCCACACAGAGTTTACAGAAGCCTCTGAAGAAATGCTCAGGGGAGCATGAAACGCGTCAGGCTTGTAAATTGCATGGACTTTGTTTTCATCATTCCACGCTGTTTTCCTGAAAATAAAAAACGAAATTACAAAACCTCCCTGAATGCTGGCTCTTCTAAATGGGGCAACCTTTTTGTTGGATGTATTTACTGGCCAGTCCCGGTCAGGGAAGAGCCCTACCACATGGAAGTGGTCCAAGCTGCAGGCACATAGTATGCAGCAGAAACTGGCAGGCAAGGTCGTTTTTCAGGATGTTACTTGCAGCGCAGAGGTGATTGAACATTTTCCAGACACACCCGGGTTCAAATTTGAAGTATTATTTTACTCTGGGAGCAGCTCGCTGGAGCGTGATTTATTGAACTACTAGAAGCAGCAGGCTCGGGGGGCGCCAACGCCCACTGGAGCAGGTGCTACTCATTTAAAGACTCTGAAAGCTCCACACAGAGTTTACAGAAGCCTCTGAAGAAATGCTCAGGGGAGCATGAAACGCGTCAGGCTTGTAAATTGCATGGACTTTGTTTTCATCATTCCACGCTGTTTTCCTGAAAATAAAAAACAAAATTACAAAACCTCCCTGAATGCTGGCTCTTCTAAATGGGGCAACCTTTTTGTTGGATGTATTCACTGGCCAGTCCCGGTCAGGGAAGAGCCCTACCACATGGAAGTGGTCCAAGCTGCAGGCACATGGTATGCAGCAGAAACCTGCAGGCAAGGTCGTTTTTCAGGATGTTACTTGCAGCGCAGAGGTGATTGAACATTTTCCAGACCCACCCGGGTTCACATTTGAAGTATTATTTTACTCTGGGAGCAGCTCACTGGAGCGTGATTTATTGAACTACTAGAACCAGCAGGCTCTGGGGGCGCCAACGCCCACTGGAGCAGGTGCTACTCATTTAAAGACTCTGAAAGCTCCACACAGAGTTTACAGAAGCCTCTGAAGAAATGCTCAGGGGAGCATGAAACGCGTCAGGCTTGTAAATTGCATGGACTTTGTTTTCATCAGTCCACGCTGTTTTCCTGAAAATAAAAAACGAAATTACAAAACCTCCCTGATTGCTGGCTCTTCTAAATGGGGCAACCTTTTTGTTTGATGTATTTACTGGCCAGTCCCCGTCATGGAAGAGCCCTACCACATGGAAGTGGTCCAAGCTGCAGGCACATGGTATGCAGCAGAAACTGGCAGGCAAGGTCGTTTTTCAGAAAGTTACTTGCAGCGCAGAGGTGATTGAACATTTTCCAGACCCACACGGGTTCAAATTTGAAGTATTATTTTACTGTGGGAGCAGCTCACTGGAGCGTGATTTATTAAACTACTAGAACCAGCAGGCTCTGGGGGCGCCAACGCCCACTGGAGCAGGTGCTACTCATTTAAAGACTCTGAAAGCTCCACATAGAGTTTACAGAAGCCTCTGAAGAAATGCTCAGGGGAGCATGAAACGCGTCAGGCTTGTAAATTGCATGGACTTTGTTTTCATCATTCCACGCTGTTTTCCTGAAAATAAAAAACGAAATTACAAAACCTCCCTGAATGCTGGCTCTTCTAAATGGGGCAACCTTTTTGTTGGATGTATTTACTGGCCAGTCCCGGTCAGGGAAGAGCCCTACCACATGGAAGTGGTCCAAGCTGCAGGCACATGGTATGCAGCAGAAACTGGCAGGCAAGGTCGTTTTTCAGGATGTTACTTGGAGCGCAGAGGTGATTGAACATTTTCCAGACCCACCCGGGTTCAAATTTGAAGTATTATTTTACTCTGGGAGCGGCTCACTGGAGCGTGATTTATTGAACTACTAGAACCAGCAGGCTCTGGGGGCGGCAACGCCCACTGGAGCAGGTGCTACTCATTTAAAGACTCTGAAAGCTCCACACAGAGTTTACAGAAGCCTCTGAAGAAATGCTCAGGGGAGCATGAAACGCGTCAGGCTTGTAAATTGCATGGACTTTGTTTTCATCATTCCACGCTGTTTTCCTGAAAATAAAAAACGAAATTACAAAACATCCCTGAATGCTGGCTCTCCTAAATGGGGCAACCTTTTTGTTGGATGTATTTACTGGCCAGTCCCTGTCAGGGAAGAGCCCTACCACATGGAAGTGGTCCAAGCTGCAGGCACATGGTATGCAGCAGAAACTGGCAGGCAAGGTCGTTTTTCAGGATGTTACTTGCAGCGCAGAGGTGATTGAACATTTTCCAGACCCACACGGGTTCAAATTTGAAGTTTTATTTTACTCTGGGAGCAGTTCACTGGAGCGTGATTTATTGAACTACTAGAAGCAGCAGGCTCTGGGGGCGCCAACGCCCACTGGAGCAGGTGCAACTCATTTAAAGACTCTGAAAGCTCCACACAGAGTTTACAGAAGCCTCTGAAGAAATGCTCAGGGGAGCATGAAACGCGTCAGGCTTGTAAATTGCATGGACTTTGTTTTCATCATTCCACGCTGTTTTCCTGAAAATAAAAAACGAAATTACAAAACCTCCCTGAATGCTGGCTCTTCTAAATGGGGCAACCTTTTTGTTGGATGTATTTACTGGCCAGTCCCGGTCAGGGAAGAGCCCTACCACATGGAAGTGGTCCAAGCTGCAGGCACCTGGTATGCAGCAGAAACTGGCAGGCAAGGTCGTTTTTCAGGATGTTACTTGCAGCGCAGAGGTGATTGAACATTTTCCAGACCCACACGGGTTCAAATTTGAAGTATTATTTTACTCTGGGAGCAGCTCACTGGAGCGTGATTTATTGAACTACTAGAACCAGCAGGCTCTGGGGGCGCCAACGCCCACTGGAGCAGGTGCTACTCATTTAAAGACGCTGAAAGCTCCACACAGAGTTTACAGAAGCCTCTGAAGAAATGCTCAGGGGAGCATGAAACGCGTCAGGCTTGTAAATTGCATGGACTTTGTTTTCATCATTCCACGCTGTTTTCCTGAAAATAAAAAACGAAATTACAAAACCTCCCTGAATGCTGGCTCTTCTAAATGGGGCAACCTTTTTGTTGGATGTATTTACTGGCCAGTGCCGGTCAGGGAAGAGCCCTACCACATGGAAGTGGTCCAAGCTGCAGGCACATGGTATGCAACAGAAACCTGCAGGCAAGGTCGTTTTTCAGGATGTTACTTGCAGCGCAGAGGTGATTGAACATTTTCCAGACCCACACGGGTTCAAATTTGAAGTTTTATTTTACTCTGGGAGCAGTTCACTGGAGCGTGATTTATTGAACTACTAGAAGCAGCAGGCTCGGGGGGCGCCAACGCCCACTGGAGCAGGTGCTACTCATTTAAAGACTCTGAAAGCTCCACACAGAGTTTACAGAAGCCTCTGAAGAAATGCTCAGGGGAGCATGAAACGCGTCAGGCTTGTAAATTGCATGGACTTTGTTTTCATCAGTCCACGCTGTTTTCCTGAAAATAAAAAACGAAATTACAAAACCTCCCTGAATGCTGGCTCTTCTAAATGGGGCAACCTTTTTGTTTGATGTATTTACTGGCCAGTCCCGGTCAGGGAAGAGCCCTACCACATGGAAGTGGTCCAAGCTGCAGGCACATGGTATGCAGCAGAAACTGGCAGGCAAGGTCGTTTTTCAGGATGTTACTTGCAGCGCAGAGGTGATTGAACATTTTCCAGACCCACACGGGTTCAAATTTAAAGTATTATTTTACTCTGGGAGCAGTTCACTGGAGCGTGATTTATTGAACTACTAGAACCAGCAGGCTCTGGGGGCGCCAACGCCCACTGGAGCAGGTGCAACTCATTTAAAGACTCTGAAAGCTCCACACAGAGTTTACAGAAGCCTCTGAAGAAATGCTCAGGGGAGCATGAAACGCGTCAGGCTTGTAAATTGCATGGACTTTGTTTTCATCATTCCACGCTGTTTTCCTGAAAATAAAAAACGAAATTACAAAACCTCCCTGAATGCTGGCTCTTCTAAATGGGGCAACCTTTTTGTTGGATGTATTTACTGGCCAGTCCCGGTCAGGGAAGAGCCCTACCACATGGAAGTGGTCCAAGCTGCAGGCACATAGTATGCAGCAGAAACTGGCAGGCAAGGTCGTTTTTCAGGATGTTACTTGCAGCGCAGAGGTGATTGAACATTTTCCAGACACACCCGGGTTCAAATTTGAAGTATTATTTTACTCTGGGAGCAGCTCACTGGAGCGTGATTTATTGAACTACTAGAAGCAGCAGGCTCGGGGGGCGCCAACGCCCACTGGAGCAGGTGCTACTCATTTAAAGACTCTGAAAGCTCCACACAGAGTTTACAGAAGCCTCTGAAGAAATGCTCAGGGGAGCATGAAACGCGTCAGGCTTGTAAATTGCATGGACTTTGTTTTCATCATTCCACGCTGTTTTCCTGAAAATAAAAAACGAAATTACAAAACCTCCCTGAATGCTGGCTCTTCTAAATGGGGCAACCTTTTTGTTGGATGTATTTACTGGCCAGTCCCGGTCAGGGAAGAGCCCTACCACATGGAAGGGGTCCAAGCTGCAGGCACATGGTATGCAGCAGAAACCTGCAGGCAAGGTCGTTTTTCAGGATGTTACTTGCAGCGCAGAGGTGATTGAACATTTTCCAGACCCACCCGGGTTCACATTTGAAGTATTATTTTACTCTGGGAGCAGCTCACTGGAGCGTGATTTATTGAACTACTAGAACCAGCAGGCTCTGGGGGCGCCAACGCCCACTGGAGCAGGTGCAACTCATTTAAAGACTCTGAAAGCTCCACACAGAGTTTACAGAAGCCTCTGAAGAAATGCTCAGGGGAGCATGAAACGCGTCAGGCTTGTAAATTGCATGGACTTTGTTTTCATCATTCCACGCTGTTTTCCTGAAAATAAAAAACGAAATTACAAAACCTCCCTGAATGCTGGCTCTTCTAAATGGGGCAACCTTTTTGTTGGATGTATTTACTGGCCAGTCCCGGTCAGGGAAGAGCCCTACCACATGGAAGTGGTCCAAGCTGCAGGCACATAGTATGCAGCAGAAACTGGCAGGCAAGGTCGTTTTTCAGGATGTTACTTGCAGCGCAGAGGTGATTGAACATTTTCCAGACACACCCGGGTTCAAATTTGAAGTATTATTTTACTCTGGGAGCAGCTCGCTGGAGCGTGATTTATTGAACTACTAGAAGCAGCAGGCTCGGGGGGCGCCAACGCCCACTGGAGCAGGTGCTACTCATTTAAAGACTCTGAAAGCTCCACACAGAGTTTACAGAAGCCTCTGAAGAAATGCTCAGGGGAGCATGAAACGCGTCAGGCTTGTAAATTGCATGGACTTTGTTTTCATCATTCCACGCTGTTTTCCTGAAAATAAAAAACAAAATTACAAAACCTCCCTGAATGCTGGCTCTTCTAAATGGGGCAACCTTTTTGTTGGATGTATTCACTGGCCAGTCCCGGTCAGGGAAGAGCCCTACCACATGGAAGTGGTCCAAGCTGCAGGCACATGGTATGCAGCAGAAACCTGCAGGCAAGGTCGTTTTTCAGGATGTTACTTGCAGCGCAGAGGTGATTGAACATTTTCCAGACCCACCCGGGTTCACATTTGAAGTATTATTTTACTCTGGGAGCAGCTCACTGGAGCGTGATTTATTGAACTACTAGAACCAGCAGGCTCTGGGGGCGCCAACGCCCACTGGAGCAGGTGCTACTCATTTAAAGACTCTGAAAGCTCCACACAGAGTTTACAGAAGCCTCTGAAGAAATGCTCAGGGGAGCATGAAACGCGTCAGGCTTGTAAATTGCATGGACTTTGTTTTCATCAGTCCACGCTGTTTTCCTGAAAATAAAAAACGAAATTACAAAACCTCCCTGATTGCTGGCTCTTCTAAATGGGGCAACCTTTTTGTTTGATGTATTTACTGGCCAGTCCCCGTCATGGAAGAGCCCTACCACATGGAAGTGGTCCAAGCTGCAGGCACATGGTATGCAGCAGAAACTGGCAGGCAAGGTCGTTTTTCAGAAAGTTACTTGCAGCGCAGAGGTGATTGAACATTTTCCAGACCCACACGGGTTCAAATTTGAAGTATTATTTTACTGTGGGAGCAGCTCACTGGAGCGTGATTTATTAAACTACTAGAACCAGCAGGCTCTGGGGGCGCCAACGCCCACTGGAGCAGGTGCTACTCATTTAAAGACTCTGAAAGCTCCACATAGAGTTTACAGAAGCCTCTGAAGAAATGCTCAGGGGAGCATGAAACGCGTCAGGCTTGTAAATTGCATGGACTTTGTTTTCATCATTCCACGCTGTTTTCCTGAAAATAAAAAACGAAATTACAAAACCTCCCTGAATGCTGGCTCTTCTAAATGGGGCAACCTTTTTGTTGGATGTATTTACTGGCCAGTCCCGGTCAGGGAAGAGCCCTACCACATGGAAGTGGTCCAAGCTGCAGGCACATGGTATGCAGCAGAAACTGGCAGGCAAGGTCGTTTTTCAGGATGTTACTTGGAGCGCAGAGGTGATTGAACATTTTCCAGACCCACCCGGGTTCAAATTTGAAGTATTATTTTACTCTGGGAGCGGCTCACTGGAGCGTGATTTATTGAACTACTAGAACCAGCAGGCTCTGGGGGCGGCAACGCCCACTGGAGCAGGTGCTACTCATTTAAAGACTCTGAAAGCTCCACACAGAGTTTACAGAAGCCTCTGAAGAAATGCTCAGGGGAGCATGAAACGCGTCAGGCTTGTAAATTGCATGGACTTTGTTTTCATCATTCCACGCTGTTTTCCTGAAAATAAAAAACGAAATTACAAAACATCCCTGAATGCTGGCTCTCCTAAATGGGGCAACCTTTTTGTTGGATGTATTTACTGGCCAGTCCCTGTCAGGGAAGAGCCCTACCACATGGAAGTGGTCCAAGCTGCAGGCACATGGTATGCAGCAGAAACTGGCAGGCAAGGTCGTTTTTCAGGATGTTACTTGCAGCGCAGAGGTGATTGAACATTTTCCAGACCCACACGGGTTCAAATTTGAAGTTTTATTTTACTCTGGGAGCAGTTCACTGGAGCGTGATTTATTGAACTACTAGAAGCAGCAGGCTCTGGGGGCGCCAACGCCCACTGGAGCAGGTGCAACTCATTTAAAGACTCTGAAAGCTCCACACAGAGTTTACAGAAGCCTCTGAAGAAATGCTCAGGGGAGCATGAAACGCGTCAGGCTTGTAAATTGCATGGACTTTGTTTTCATCATTCCACGCTGTTTTCCTGAAAATAAAAAACGAAATTACAAAACCTCCCTGAATGCTGGCTCTTCTAAATGGGGCAACCTTTTTGTTGGATGTATTTACTGGCCAGTCCCGGTCAGGGAAGAGCCCTACCACATGGAAGTGGTCCAAGCTGCAGGCACCTGGTATGCAGCAGAAACTGGCAGGCAAGGTCGTTTTTCAGGATGTTACTTGCAGCGCAGAGGTGATTGAACATTTTCCAGACCCACACGGGTTCAAATTTGAAGTATTATTTTACTCTGGGAGCAGCTCACTGGAGCGTGATTTATTGAACTACTAGAACCAGCAGGCTCTGGGGGCGCCAACGCCCACTGGAGCAGGTGCTACTCATTTAAAGACGCTGAAAGCTCCACACAGAGTTTACAGAAGCCTCTGAAGAAATGCTCAGGGGAGCATGAAACGCGTCAGGCTTGTAAATTGCATGGACTTTGTTTTCATCATTCCACGCTGTTTTCCTGAAAATAAAAAACGAAATTACAAAACCTCCCTGAATGCTGGCTCTTCTAAATGGGGCAACCTTTTTGTTGGATGTATTTACTGGCCAGTGCCGGTCAGGGAAGAGCCCTACCACATGGAAGTGGTCCAAGCTGCAGGCACATGGTATGCAGCAGAAACCTGCAGGCAAGGTCGTTTTTCAGGATGTTACTTGCAGCGCAGAGGTGATTGAACATTTTCCAGACCCACACGGGTTCAAATTTGAAGTTTTATTTTACTCTGGGAGCAGTTCACTGGAGCGTGATTTATTGAACTACTAGAAGCAGCAGGCTCGGGGGGCGCCAACGCCCACTGGAGCAGGTGCTACTCATTTAAAGACTCTGAAAGCTCCACACAGAGTTTACAGAAGCCTCTGAAGAAATGCTCAGGGGAGCATGAAACGCGTCAGGCTTGTAAATTGCATGGACTTTGTTTTCATCAGTCCACGCTGTTTTCCTGAAAATAAAAAACGAAATTACAAAACCTCCCTGAATGCTGGCTCTTCTAAATGGGGCAACCTTTTTGTTTGATGTATTTACTGGCCAGTCCCTGTCATGGAAGAGCCCTACCACATGGAAGTGGTCCAAGCTGCAGGCACATGGTATGCAGCAGAAACTGGCAGGCAAGGTCGTTTTTCAGGATGTTACTTGCAGCGCAGAGGTGATTGAACATTTTCCAGACCCACACGGGTTCAAATTTAAAGTATTATTTTACTCTGGGAGCAGCTCACTGGAGCGTGATTTATTGAACTACTAGAACCAGCAGGCTCTGGGGGCGCCAACGCCCTCTGGAGCACGTCCGACTCATTTAAAGACTCTGAAAGCTCCACACAGAGTTTACAGAAGCCTCTGAAGAAATGCTCAGGGGAGCATGAAACGCGTCAGGCTTGTAAATTGCATGGACTTTGTTTTCATCATTCCACGCTGTTTTCCTGAAAATAAAAAACGAAATTACAAAACATCCCTGAATGCTGGCTCTCCTAAATGGGGCAACCTTTTTGTTGGATGTATTTACTGGCCAGTCCCGGTCAGGGAAGAGCCCTACCACATGGAAGTGGTCCAAGCTGCAGGCACATGGTATGCAGCAGAAACTGGCAGGCAAGGTCGTTTTTCAGGATGTTACTTGCAGCGCAGAGGTGATTGAACATTTTCCAGACCCACACGGGTTCAAATTTGAAGTATTATTTTACTCTGGGAGCAGTTCACTGGAGCGTGATTTATTGAACTACTAGAACCAGCAGGCTCTGGGGGCGCCAACGCCCACTGGAGCAGGTGCAACTCATTTAAAGACTCTGAAAGCTCCACACAGAGTTTACAGAAGCCTCTGAAGAAATGCTCAGGGGAGCATGAAACGCGTCAGGCTTGTAAATTGCATGGACTTTGTTTTCATCATTCCACGCTGTTTTCCTGAAAATAAAAAACGAAATTACAAAACCTCCCTGAATGCTGGCTCTTCTAAATGGGGCAACCTTTTTGTTGGATGTATTTACTGGCCAGTCCCGGTCAGGGAAGAGCCCTACCACATGGAAGTGGTCCAAGCTGCAGGCACATAGTATGCAGCAGAAACTGGCAGGCAAGGTCGTTTTTCAGGATGTTACTTGCAGCGCAGAGGTGATTGAACATTTTCCAGACACACCCGGGTTCAAATTTGAAGTATTATTTTACTCTGGGAGCAGCTCACTGGAGCGTGATTTATTGAACTACTAGAAGCAGCAGGCTCGGGGGGCGCCAACGCCCACTGGAGCAGGTGCTACTCATTTAAAGACTCTGAAAGCTCCACACAGAGTTTACAGAAGCCTCTGAAGAAATGCTCAGGGGAGCATGAAACGCGTCAGGCTTGTAAATTGCATGGACTTTGTTTTCATCATTCCACGCTGTTTTCCTGAAAATAAAAAACGAAATTACAAAACCTCCCTGAATGCTGGCTCTTCTAAATGGGGCAACCTTTTTGTTGGATGTATTTACTGGCCAGTCCCGGTCAGGGAAGAGCCCTACCACATGGAAGTGGTCCAAGCTGCAGGCACATGGTATGCAGCAGAAACCTGCAGGCAAGGTCGTTTTTCAGGATGTTACTTGCAGCGCAGAGGTGATTGAACATTTTCCAGACCCACCCGGGTTCACATTTGAAGTATTATTTTACTCTGGGAGCAGCTCACTGGAGCGTGATTTATTGAACTACTAGAACCAGCAGGCTCTGGGGGCGCCAACGCCCACTGGAGCAGGTGCTACTCATTTAAAGACTCTGAAAGCTCCACACAGAGTTTACAGAAGCCTCTGAAGAAATGCTCAGGGGAGCATGAAACGCGTCAGGCTTGTAAATTGCATGGACTTTGTTTTCATCAGTCCACGCTGTTTTCCTGAAAATAAAAAACGAAATTACAAAACCTCCCTGAATGCTGGCTCTTCTAAATGGGGCAACCTTTTTGTTTGATGTATTTACTGGCCAGTCCCCGTCATGGAAGAGCCCTACCACATGGAAGTGGTCCAAGCTGCAGGCACATGGTATGCAGCAGAAACTGGCAGGCAAGGTCGTTTTTCAGGATGTTACTTGCAGCGCAGAGGTGATTGAACATTTTCCAGACCCACACGGGTTCAAATTTGAAGTATTATTTTACTCTGGGAGCAGCTCACTGGAGCGTGATTTATTGAACTACGAGAACCAGCAGGCTCTGGGGGCGCCAACGCCCTCTGGAGCAGGTCCGACTCATTTAAAGACTCTGAAAGCTCCACACAGAGTTTACAGAAGCCTCTGAAGAAATGCTCAGGGGAGCATGAAACGTGTCAGGCTTGTAAATTGCATGGACTTTGTTTTCATCATTCCACGCTGTTTTCCTGAAAATAAAAAACGAAATTACAAAACCTCCCTGAATGCTGGCTCTTCTAAATGGGGCAACCTTTTTGTTGGATGTATTTACTGGCCAGTCCCGGTCAGGGAAGAGCCCTACCACATGGAAGTGGTCCAAGCTGCAGGCACATAGTATGCAGCAGAAACTGGCAGGCAAGGTCGTTTTTCAGGATGTTACTTGCAGCGCAGAGGTGATTGAACATTTTCCAGACACACCCGGGTTCAAATTTGAAGTATTATTTTACTCTGGGAGCAGCTCACTGGAGCGTGATTTATTGAACTACTAGAAGCAGCAGGCTCGGGGGGCGCCAACGCCCACTGGAGCAGGTGCTACTCATTTAAAGACTCTGAAAGCTCCACACAGAGTTTACAGAAGCCTCTGAAGAAATGCTCAGGGGAGCATGAAACGCGTCAGGCTTGTAAATTGCATGGACTTTGTTTTCATCATTCCACGCTGTTTTCCTGAAAATAAAAAACGAAATTACAAAACCTCCCTGAATGCTGGCTCTCCTAAATGGGGCAACCTTTTTGTTGGATGTATTTACTGGCCAGTCCCGGTCAGGGAAGAGCCCTACCACATGGAAGTGGTCCAAGCTGCAGGCACATGGCATGCAGCAGAAACTGGCAGGCAAGGTCGTTTTTCAGGATGTTACTTGCAGCGCAGAGGTGATTGAACATTTTCCAGACCCACACGGGTTCAAATTTGAAGTATTATTTTACTCTGGGAGCAGTTCACTGGAGCGTGATTTATTGAACTACTAGAACCAGCAGGCTCTGGGGGCGCCAACGCCCACTGGAGCAGGTGCAACTCATTTAAAGACTCTGAAAGCTCCACACAGAGTTTACAGAAGCCTCTGAAGAAATGCTCAGGGGAGCATGAAACGCGTCAGGCTTGTAAATTGCATGGACTTTGTTTTCATCATTCCACGCTGTTTTCCTGAAAATAAAAAACGAAATTACAAAACCTCCCTGAATGCTGGCTCTTCTAAATGGGGCAACCTTTTTGTTGGATGTATTTACTGGCCAGTCCCGGTCAGGGAAGAGCCCTACCACATGGAAGTGGTCCAAGCTGCAGGCACATAGTATGCAGCAGAAACTGGCAGGCAAGGTCGTTTTTCAGGATGTTACTTGCAGCGCAGAGGTGATTGAACATTTTCCAGACACACCCGGGTTCAAATTTGAAGTATTATTTTACTCTGGGAGCAGCTCACTGGAGCGTGATTTATTGAACTACTAGAAGCAGCAGGCTCGGGGGGCGCCAACGCCCACTGGAGCAGGTGCTACTCATTTAAAGACTCTGAAAGCTCCACACAGAGTTTACAGAAGCCTCTGAAGAAATGCTCAGGGGAGCATGAAACGCGTCAGGCTTGTAAATTGCATGGACTTTGTTTTCATCATTCCACGCTGTTTTCCTGAAAATAAAAAACGAAATTACAAAACCTCCCTGAATGCTGGCTCTTCTAAATGGGGCAACCTTTTTGTTGGATGTATTTACTGGCCAGTCCCGGTCAGGGAAGAGCCCTACCACATGGAAGTGGTCCAAGCTGCAGGCACATGGTATGCAGCAGAAACCTGCAGGCAAGGTCGTTTTTCAGGATGTTACTTGCAGCGCAGAGGTGATTGAACATTTTCCAGACCCACCCGGGTTCACATTTGAAGTATTATTTTACTCTGGGAGCAGCTCA
Source organism: Lissotriton vulgaris (assembly GCF_964263255.1). Classification (NCBI taxonomy): domain Eukaryota; kingdom Metazoa; phylum Chordata; class Amphibia; order Caudata; family Salamandridae; genus Lissotriton; species Lissotriton vulgaris. Next base: position 99,065 of record NW_028254399.1, on the reverse strand, counting down.
CTGGAGCGTGATTTATTGAACTACTAGAACCAGCAGGCTCTGGGGGCGCCAACGCCCACTGGAGCAGGTGCTACTCATTTAAAGACTCTGAAAGCTCCACACAGAGTTTACAGAAGCCTCTGAAGAAATGCTCAGGGGAGCATGAAACGCGTCAGGCTTGTAAATTGCATGGACTTTGTTTTCATCAGTCCACGCTGTTTTCCTGAAAATAAAAAACGAAATTACAAAACCTCCCTGAATGCTGGCTCTTCTAAATGGGGCAACCTTTTTGTTTGATGTATTTACTGGCCAGTCCCCGTCATGGAAGAGCCCTACCACATGGAAGTGGTCCAAGCTGCAGGCACATGGTATGCAGCAGAAACTGGCAGGCAAGGTCGTTTTTCAGGATGTTACTTGCAGCGCAGAGGTGATTGAACATTTTCCAGACCCACACGGGTTCAAATTTGAAGTATTATTTTACTCTGGGAGCAGCTCACTGGAGCGTGATTTATTGAACTACGAGAACCAGCAGGCTCTGGGGGCGCCAACGCCCTCTGGAGCAGGTCCGACTCATTTAAAGACTCTGAAAGCTCCACACAGAGTTTACAGAAGCCTCTGAAGAAATGCTCAGGGGAGCATGAAACGCGTCAGGCTTGTAAATTGCATGGACTTTGTTTTCATCATTCCACGCTGTTTTCCTGAAAATAAAAAACGAAATTACAAAACCTCCCTGAATGCTGGCTCTTCTAAATGGGGCAACCTTTTTGTTGGATGTATTTACTGGCCAGTCCCGGTCAGGGAAGAGCCCTACCACATGGAAGTGGTCCAAGCTGCAGGCACATGGTATGCAGCAGAAACCTGCAGGCAAGGTCGTTTTTCAGGATGTTACTTGCAGCGCAGAGGTGATTGAACATTTTCCAGACCCACACGGGTTCAAATTTGAAGTATTATTTTACTCTGGGAGCAGCTCACTGGAGCGTGATTTATTAAACTACTAGAACCAGCAGGCTCTGGGGGAGCCAACGCCCACTGGAGCAGGTGCTACTCATTTAAAGACTCTGAAAGCTCCACACAGAGTTTACAGAAGCCTCTGAAGAAATGCTCAGGGGAGCATGAAACGCGTCAGGCTTGTAAATTGCATGGACTTTGTTTACATCATTCCACGCTGTTTTCCTGAAAATAAAAAACGAAATTACAAAACCTCCCTGAATGCTGGCTCTTCTAAATGGGGCAACCTTTTTGTTGGATGTATTTACTGGCCAGTCTCGGTCAGGGAAGAGCCCTACCACATGGAAGTGGTCCAAGCTGCAGGCACATGGTATGCAGCAGAAACCTGCAGGCAAGGTCGTTTTTCAGGATGTTACTTGCAGCGCAGAGGTGATTGAACATTTTCCAGACCCACCCGGGTTCACATTTGAAGTATTATTTTACTCTGGGAGCAGCTCACTGGAGCGTGATTTATTGAACTACTAGAACCAGCAGGCTCTGGGGGCGCCAACGCCCACTGGAGCAGGTGCTACTCATTTAAAGACTCTGAAAGCTCCACACAGAGTTTACAGAAGCCTCTGAAGAAATGCTCAGGGGAGCATGAAACGCGTCAGGCTTGTAAATTGCATGGACTTTGTTTTCATCATTCCACGCTGTTTTCCTGAAAATAAAAAACAAAATTACAAAACCTCCCTGAATGCTGGCTCTTCTAAATGGGGCAACCTTTTTGTTGGATGTATTTACTGGCCAGTCCCGGTCAGGGAAGAGCCCTACTACATGGAAGTGGTCCAAGCTGCAAGCACATGGTATGCAGCAGAAACTGGCAGGCAAGGTCGTTTTTCAGGATGTTACTTGCAGCGCAGAGGTGATTGAACATTTTCCAGACCCACACGGGTTCAAATTTGAAGTATTATTTTACTCTAGGAGCAGCTCACTGGAGCGTGATTTATTGAACTACTAGAACCAGCAGGCTCTGGGGGCGCCAACGCCCACTGAAGGAAGGTGCTACTCATTTAAAGACTCAGAAAGCTCCACACAGAGTTCACAGAAGCCTCTGAAGAAATGCTCAGGGGAGCATGAAACGCGTCAGGCTTGTAAATTGCATGGACTTTGTTTTCATCATTCCACGCTGTTTTCCTGAAAATAAAAAACGAAATTACAAAACCTCCCTGAATGCTGGCTCTTCTAAATGGGGCAACCTTTTGTTGGATGTATTTACTGGCCAGTCCCGGTCAGGGAAGAGCCCTACCACATGGAAGTGGTCCAAGCTGCAGGCACATGGTATGCAGCAGAAACCTGCAGGCAAGGTCGTTTTTCAGGATGTTACTTGCAGCGCAGAGGTGATTGAACATTTTCCAGACCCACCCGGGTTCACATTTGAAGTATTATTTTACTCTGGGAGCAGCTCACTGGAGCGTGATTTATTGAACTACTAGAACCAGCAGGCTCTGGGGGCGCCAACGCCCACTGGAGCAGGTCCTACTCATTTAAAGACTCTGAAAGCTCCACACAGAGTTTACAGAAGCCTCTGAAGAAATGCTCAGGGGAGCATGAAACGCGTCAGGCTTGTAAATTGCATGGACTTTGTTTTCATCATTCCACGCTGTTTTCCTGAAAATAAAAAACAAAATTACAAAACCTCCCTGAATGCTGGCTCTTCTAAATGGGGCAACCTTTTTGTTGGATGTATTTACTGGCCAGTCCCCGTCATGGAAGAGCCCTACCACATGGAAGTGGTCCAAGCTGCAGGCACATGGTATGCAGCAGAAACCTGCAGGCAAGGTCGTTTTTCAGGATGTTGCTTGCAGCGCAGAGGTGATTGAACATTTTCCAGACCCACCCGGGTTCACATTTGAAGTATTATTTTACTCTGGGAGCAGCTCACTGGAGCGTGATTTATTGAACTACTAGAACCAGCAGGCTCTGGGGGCGCCAACGCCCACTGGAGCAGGTGCTACTCATTTAAAGACTCTGAAAGCTCCACACAGAGTTTACAGAAGCCTCTGAAGAAATGCTCAGGGGAGCATGAAACGCGTCAGGCTTGTAAATTGCATGGACTTTGTTTTCATCATTCCACGCTGTTTTCCTGAAAATAAAAAACGAAATTACAAAACCTCCCTGAATGCTGGCTCTTCTAAATGGGGCAACCTTTTTGTTGGATGTATTTACTGGCCAGTCCCGGTCAGGGAAGAGCCCTACCACATGGAAGTGGTCCAAGCTGCAGGCACATGGTATGCAGCAGAAACCTGCAGGCAAGGTCGTTTTTCAGGATGTTACTTGCAGCGCAGAGGTGATTGAACATTTTCCAGACCCACCCGGGTTCACATTTGAAGTATTATTTTACTCTGGGAGCAGCTCACTGGAGCGTGATTTATTGAACTACTAGAACCAGCAGGCTCTGGGGGCGCCAACGCCCACTGGAGCAGGTGCTACTCATTTAAAGACTCTGAAAGCTCCACACAGAGTTTACAGAAGCCTCTGAAGAAATGCTCAGGGGAGCATGAAACGCGTCAGGCTTGTAAATTGCATGGACTTTGTTTTCATCATTCTACGCTGTTTTCCTGAAAATAAAAAACGAAATTACAAAACCTCCCTGAATGCTGGCTCTTCTAAATGGGGCAACCTTTTTGTTTGATGTATTTACTGGCCAGTCCCCGTCATGGAAGAGCCCTACCACATGGAAGTGGTCCAAGCTGCAGGCACATGGTATGCAGCAGAAACTGGCAGGCAAGGTCGTTTTTCAGGATGTTACTTGCAGCGCAGAGGTGATTGAACATTTTCCAGACCCACACGGGTTCAAATTTAAAGTATTATTTTACTCTGGGAGCAGCTCACTGGAGCGTGATTTATTGAACTACTAGAACCAGCAGGCTCTGGGGGCGCCAACGCCCTCTGGAGCATGTCCGACTCATTTAAAGACTCTGAAAGCTCCACACAGAGTTTACAGAAGCCTCTGAAGAAATGCTCAGGGGAGCATGAAACGCGTCAGGCTTGTAAATTGCATGGACTTTGTTTTCATCATTCCACGCTGTTTTCCTGAAAATAAAAAACAAAATTACAAAACCTCCCTCAATGCTGGCTCTTCTAAATGGGGCAACCTTTTTGTTGGATGTATTTACTGGCCAGTCCCGGTCAGGGAAGAGCCCTACCACATGGAAGTGGTCCAAGCTGCAGGCACATGGTATACAGCAGAAACCTGCAGGCAAGGTCGTTTTTCAGGATATTACTTGCAGCGCAGAGGTGATTGAACATTTTCCAGACCCACACGGGTTCACATTTGAAGTATTATTTTACTCTGGGAGCAGCTCACTGGAGCGTGATTTATTGAACTACTAGAACCAGCAGGCTCTGGGGGCGCCAACGCCCACTGGAGCAGGTGCTACTCATTTAAAGACTCTGAAAGCTCCACACAGAGTTTACAGAAGCCTCTGAAGAAATGCTCAGGGGAGCATGAAACGCGTCAGGCTTGTAAATTGCATGGACTTTGTTTTCATCATTCCACGCTGTTTTCCTGAAAATAAAAAACGAAATTACAAAACCTCCCTGAATGCTGGCTCTTCTAAATGGGGCAACCTTTTTGTTGGATGTATTTACTGGCCAGTCCCGGTCAGGGAAGAGCCCTACCACATGGAAGTGGTCCAAGCTGCAGGCACATGGTATGCAGCAGAAACTGGCAGGCAAGGTCGTTTTTCAGGATGTTACTTGCAGCACAGAGGTGATTGAACATTTTCCAGACCCACCCGGGTTCAAATTTGAAGTATTATTTTACTCTGGGAGCGGCTCACTGGAGCGTGATTTATTGAACTACTAGAACCAGCAGGCTCTGGAGCGGCAACGCCCACTGGAGCAGGTGCTACTCATTTAAAGACTCTGAAAGCTCCACACAGAGTTTACAGAAGCCTCTGAAGAAATGCTCAGGGGAGCATGAAACGCGTCAGGCTTGTAAATTGCATGGACTTTGTTTTCATCATTCCACGCTGTTTTCCTGAAAATAAAAAACGAAATTACAAAACATCCCTGAATGCTGGCTCTCCTAAATGGGGCAACCTTTTTGTTGGATGTATTTACTGGCCAGTCCCGGTCAGGGAAGAGCCCTACCACATGGAAGTGGTCCAAGCTGCAGGCACATGGTATGCAGCAGAAACTGGCAGGCAAGGTCGTTTTTCAGGATGTTACTTGCAGCGCAGAGGTGATTGAACATTTTCCAGACCCACACGGGTTCAAATTTGAAGTATTATTTTACTCTGGGAGCAGTTCACTGGAGCGTGATTTATTGAACTACTAGAACCAGCAGGCTCTGGGGGCGCCAACGCCCACTGGAGCAGGTGCAACTCATTTAAAGACTCTGAAAGCTCCACACAGAGTTTACAGAAGCCTCTGAAGAAATGCTCAGGGGAGCATGAAACGCGTCAGGCTTGTAAATTGCATGGACTTTGTTTTCATCATTCCACGCTGTTTTCCTGAAAATAAAAAACGAAATTACAAAACCTCCCTGAATGCTGGCTCTTCTAAATGGGGCAACCTTTTTGTTGGATGTATTTACTGGCCAGTCCCGGTCAGGGAAGAGCCCTACCACATGGAAGTGGTCCAAGCTGCAGGCACATAGTATGCAGCAGAAACTGGCAGGCAAGGTCGTTTTTCAGGATGTTACTTGCAGCGCAGAGGTGATTGAACATTTTCCAGACACACCCGGGTTCAAATTTGAAGTATTATTTTACTCTGGGAGCAGCTCACTGGAGCGTGATTTATTGAACTACTAGAAGCAGCAGGCTCGGGGGGCGCCAACGCCCACTGGAGCAGGTGCTACTCATTTAAAGACTCTGAAAGCTCCACACAGAGTTTACAGAAGCCTCTGAAGAAATGCTCAGGGGAGCATGAAACGCGTCAGGCTTGTAAATTGCATGGACTTTGTTTTCATCATTCCACGCTGTTTTCCTGAAAATAAAAAACGAAATTACAAAACCTCCCTGAATGCTGGCTCTTCTAAATGGGGCAACCTTTTTGTTGGATGTATTTACTGGCCAGTCCCGGTCATGGAAGTGCCCTACCACATGGAAGTGGTCCAAGCTGCAGGCACATGGTATGCAGCAGAAACTGGCAGGCAAGGTCGTTTTTCAGGATGTTACTTGCAGCGCAGAGGTGATTGAACATTTTCCAGACCCACACGGGTTCAAATTTGAAGTATTATTTTACTCTGGGAGCAGCTCACTGGAGCGTGATTTATTGCACTACTAGAGCCAGCAGGCTCTGGGGGCGCCAACGCCCACTGGAGCAGGTGCTACTCATTTAAAGACTCTGAAAGCTCCACACAGAGTTTACAGAAGCCTCTGAAGAAATGCTCAGGGGAGCATGAAATGCGTCAGGCTTGTAAATTGCATGGACTTTGTTTTCATCATTCCACGCTGTTTTCCTGAAAATAAAAAACGAAATTACAAAACCTCCCTGAATGCTGGCTCTTCTAAATGGGGCAACCTTTTTGTTGGATGTATTTACTGGCCAGTCCCGGTCAGGGAAGAGCCCTACCACATGGAAGTGGTCCAAGCTGCAGGCACATGGTATGCAGCAGAAACTGGCAGGCAAGGTCGTTTTTCAGGATGTTACTTGCAGCACAGAGGTGATTGAACATTTTCCAGACCCACCCGGGTTCAAATTTGAAGTATTATTTTACTCTGGGAGCGGCTCACTGGAGCGTGATTTATTGAACTACTAGAACCAGCAGGCTCTGGAGCGGCAACGCCCACTGGAGCAGGTGCTACTCATTTAAAGACTCTGAAAGCTCCACACAGAGTTTACAGAAGCCTCTGAAGAAATGCTCAGGGGAGCATGAAACGCGTCAGGCTTGTAAATTGCATGGACTTTATTTTCATCATTCCACGCTGTTTTCCTGAAAATAAAAAACGAAATTACAAAACATCCCTGAATGCTGGCTCTCCTAAATGGGGCAACCTTTTTGTTGGATGTATTTACTGGCCTGTCCCGGTCAGGGAAGAGCCCTACCACATGGAAGTGGTCCAAGCTGCAGGCACATGGTATGCAGCAGAAACTGGCAGGCAAGGTCGTTTTTCAGGATGTTACTTGCAGCGCAGAGGTGATTGAACATTTTCCAGACCCACACGGGTTCAAATTTGAAGTATTATTTTACTCTGGGAGCAGTTCACTGGAGCGTGATTTATTGAACTACTAGAACCAGCAGGCTCTGGGGGCGCCAACGCCCACTGGAGCAGGTGCAACTCATTTAAAGACTCTGAAAGCTCCACACAGAGTTTACAGAAGCCTCTGAAGAAATGCTCAGGGGAGCATGAAACGCGTCAGGCTTGTAAATTGCATGGACTTTGTTTTCATCATTCCACGCTGTTTTCCTGAAAATAAAAAACGAAATTACAAAACCTCCCTGAATGCTGGCTCTTCTAAATGGGGCAACCTTTTTGTTGGATGTATTTACTGGCCAGTCCCGGTCAGGGAAGAGCCCTACCACATGGAAGTGGTCCAAGCTGCAGGCACATAGTATGCAGCAGAAACTGGCAGGCAAGGTCGTTTTTCAGGATGTTACTTGCAGCGCAGAGGTGATTGAACATTTTCCAGACACACCCGGGTTCAAATTTGAAGTATTATTTTACTCTGGGAGCAGCTCACTGGAGCGTGATTTATTGAACTACTAGAAGCAGCAGGCTCGGGGGGCGCCAACGCCCACTGGAGCAGGTGCTACTCATTTAAAGACTCTGAAAGCTCCACACAGAGTTTACAGAAGCCTCTGAAGAAATGCTCAGGGGAGCATGAAACGCGTCAGGCTTGTAAATTGCATGGACTTTGTTTTCATCATTCCACGCTGTTTTCCTGAAAATAAAAAACGAAATTACAAAACCTCCCTGAATGCTGGCTCTTCTAAATGGGGCAACCTTTTTGTTGGATGTATTTACTGGCCAGTCCCGGTCATGGAAGTGCCCTACCACATGGAAGTGGTCCAAGCTGCAGGCACATGGTATGCAGCAGAAACTGGCAGGCAAGGTCGTTTTTCAGGATGTTACTTGCAGCGCAGAGGTGATTGAACATTTTCCAGACCCACACGGGTTCAAATTTGAAGTATTATTTTACTCTGGGAGCAGCTCACTGGAGCGTGATTTATTAAACTATTAGAACCAGCAGGCTCTGGGGGCGCCAACGCCCACTGGAGCAGGTGCTACTCATTTAAAGACTCTGAAAGCTCCACACAGAGTTTACAGAAGCCTCTGAAGAAATGCTCAGGGGAGCATGAAACACGTCAGGCTTGTAAATTGCATGGACTTTGTTTACATCATTCCACGCTGTTTTCCTGAAAATAAAAAACGAAATTACAAAACCTCCCTGAATGCTGGCTCTTCTAAATGGGGCAACCTTTTTGTTGGATGTATTTACTGGCCAGTCCCGGTCAGGGAAGAGCCCTACCACATGGAAGTGGTCCAAGCTGCAAGCACATGGTATGCAGCAGAAACTGGCAGGCAAGGTCGTTTTTCAGGATGTTACTCACAGCGCAGAGGTGATTGAACATTTTCCAGACCCACACGGGTTCAAATTTGAAGTATTATTTTACTCTAGGAGCAGCTCACTGGAGCGTGATTTATTGAACTACTAGAACCAGCAGGCTCTGGGGGCGCCAACGCCCACTGGAGCAGGTGCTACTCATTTAAAGACTCTGAAAGCTCCACACAGAGTTTACAAAAGCCTCTGAAGAAATGCTCAGGGGAGCATGAAACGCGTCAGGCTTCTAAATTGCATGGACTTTGTTTTCATCATTCCACGCTGTTTTCCTGAAAATAAAAAACGAAATTACAAAACCTCCCTGAATGCTGGCTCTTCTAAATGGGGCAACCTTTTTGTTGGATGTATTTACTGGCCAGTCCCGGTCAGGGAAGAGCCCTACCACATGGAAGTGGTCCAAGCTGCAGGCACATGGTATGCAGCAGAAACTGGCAGGCAAGGTCGTTTTTCAGGATGTTACTTGCAGCGCAGAGGTCATTGAACATTTTCCAGACCCACACGGGTTCAAATTTGAAGTATTATTTTACTCTGGGAGCAGCTCACTGGAGCGTGATTTATTGCACTACTAGAGCCAGCAGGCTCTGGGGGCGCCAACGCCCACTGGAGCAGGTGCTACTCATTTAAAGACTCTGAAAGCTCCACACAGAGTTTACAGAAGCCTCTGAAGAAATGCTCAGGGGAGCATGAAATGCGTCAGGCTTGTAAATTGCATGGACTTTGTTTTCATCATTCCACGCTGTTTTCCTGAAAATAAAAAACGAAATTACAAAACATCCCTGAATGCTGGCTCTCCTAAATGGGGCAACCTTTTTGTTGGATGTATTTACTGGCCAGTCCCGGTCAGGGAAGAGCCCTACCACATGGAAGTGGTACAAGCTGCAGGCACATGGTATGCAGCAGAAACTGGCAGGCAAGGTCGTTTTTCAGGATGTTACTTGCAGCGCAGAGGTGATTGAACATTTTCCAGACCCACACGGGTTCAAATTTGAAGTATTATTTTACTCTGGGAGCAGTTCACTGGAGCGTGATTTATTGAACTACTAGAACCAGCAGGCTCTGGGGGCGCCAACGCCCACTGGAGCAGGTGCAACTCATTTAAAGACTCTGAAAGCTCCACACAGAGTTTACAGAAGCCTCTGAAGAAATGCTCTGGGGAGCATGAAACGCGTCAGGCTTGTAAATTGCATGGACTTTGTTTTCATCATTCCACGCTGTTTTCCTGAAAATAAAAAACGAAATTACAAAACCTCCCTGAATGCTGGCTCTTCTAAATGGGGCAACCTTTTTGTTGGATGTATTTACTGGCCAGTCCCGGTCAGGGAAGAGCCCTACCACATGGAAGTGGTCCAAGCTGCAGGCACATAGTATGCAGCAGAAACTGGCAGGCAAGGTCGTTTTTCAGGATGTTACTTGCAGCGCAGAGGTGATTGAACATTTTCCAGACACACCCGGGTTCAAATTTGAAGTATTATTTTACTCTGGGAGCAGCTCACTGGAGCGTGATTTATTGAACTACTAGAAGCAGCAGGCTCTGGGGGCGCCAACGCCACTGGAGCAGGTGCTACTCATTTAAAGACTCTGAAAGCTCCACACAGAGTTTACAGAAGCCTCTGAAGAAATGCTCAGGGGAGCATGAAACGCGTCAGGCTTGTAAATTGCATGGACTTTGTTTTCATCATTCCACGCTGTTTTCCTGAAAATAAAAAACGAAATTACAAAACCTCCCTGAATGCTGGCTCTTCTAAATGGGGCAACCTTTTTGTTGGATGTATTTACTGGCCAGTCCCGGTCAGGGAAGAGCCCTACCACATGGAAGTGGTCCAAGCTGCAGGCACATGGTATGCAGCAGAAACTGGCAGGCAAGGTCGTTTTTCAGGATGTTACTTGCAGCGCAGAGGTGATTGAACATTTTCCAGACCCACCCGGGTTCAAATTTGAAGTATTATTTTACTCTGGGAGCGGCTCACTGGAGCGTGATTTATTGAACTACTAGAACCAGCAGGCTCTGGAGCGGCAACGCCCACTGGAGCAGGTGCTACTCATTTAAAGACTCTGAAAGCTCCACACAGAGTTTACAGAAGCCTCTGAAGAAATGCTCAGGGGAGCATGAAACGCGTCAGGCTTGTAAATTGCATGGACTTTGTTTTCATCATTCCACGCTGTTTTCCTGAAAATAAACGAAATTACAAAACATCCCTGAATGCTGGCTCTCCTAAATGGGGCAACCTTTTTGTCGGATGTATTTACTGGCCAGTCCCGGTCAGGGAAGAGCCCTACCACATGGAAGTGGTCCAAGCTGCAGGCACATGGTATGCAGCAGAAACTGGCAGGCAAGGTCGTTTTTCAGGATGTTACTTGCAGCGCAGAGGTGATTGAACATTTTCCAGACCCACACGGGTTCAAATTTGAAGTATTATTTTACTCTGGGAGCAGTTCACTGGAGCGTGATTTATTGAACTACTAGAACCAGCAGGCTCTGGGGGCGCCAACGCCCACTGGAGCAGGTGCAACTCATTTAAAGACTCTGAAAGCTCCACACAGAGTTTACAGAAGCCTCTGAAGAAATGCTCAGGGGAGCATGAAACGCGTCAGGCTTGTAAATTGCATGGACTTTGTTTTCATCATTCCACGCTGTTTTCCTGAAAATGAAAAACGAAATTACAAAACCTCCCTGAATGCTGGCTCTTCTAAATGGGGCAACCTTTTTGTTGGATGTATTTACTGGCCAGTCCCGGTCAGGGAAGAGCCCTACCACATGGAAGTGGTCCAAGCTGCAGGCACATAGTATGCAGCAGAAACTGGCAGGCAAGGTCGTTTTTCAGGATGGTACTTGCAGCGCAGAGGTGATTGAACATTTTCCAGACACACCCGGGTTCAAATTTGAAGTATTATTTTACTCTGGGAGCAGCTCACTGGAGCGTGATTTATTGAACTACTAGAAGCAGCAGGCTCGGGGGGCGCCAACGCCCACTGGAGCAGGTGCTACTCATTTAAAGACTCTGAAAGCTCCACACAGAGTTTACAGAAGCCTCTAAAGAAATGCTCAGGGGAGCATGAAACGCGTCAGGCTTGTAAATTGCATGGACTTTGTTTTCATCATTCCACGCTGTTTTCCTGAAAATAAAAAACGAAATTATAAAACCTCCCTGAATGCTGGCTCTTCTAAATGGGGCAACCTTTTTGTTGGATGTATTTACTGGCCAGTCCCGGTCAGGGAAGAGCCCTACCACATGGAAGTGGTCCAAGCTGCAGGCACATGGTATGCAGCAGAAACTGGCAGGCAAGGTCGTTTTTCAGGATGTTACTTGCAGCGCAGAGGTGATTGAACATTTTCCAGACCCACACGGGTTCAAATTTGAAGTATTATTTTACTCTGGGAGCAGCTCACTGGAGCGTGATTTATTGAACTACTAGAACCAGCAGGCTCTGGGGGCGCCAACGCCCACTGGAACAGGTGCTACTCATTTAAAGACTCTGAAAGCTCCACGCAGAGTTTACAGAAGCCTCTGAAGAAATGCTCAGGGGACCATGAAATGCGTCAGGCTTGTAAATTGCATGGACTTTGTTTTCATCATTCCACGCTGTTTTCCTGAAAATAAAAAACGAAATTACAAAACCTCCCTGAATGCTGGCTCTTCTAAATGGGCCAACCTTTTTGTTGGATGTATTTACTGGCCAGTCCTGGTCAGTGAAGAGCCCTACCACATGGAAGTGGTCCAAGCTGCAGGCACATGGTATGCAGCAGAAACTGGCAGGCAGGGTCGTTTTTCAGGATGTTACTTGCAGCGCAGAGGTGATTGAACATTTTCCAGACCCACCCGGGTTCAAATTTGAAGTATTATTTTACTCTGGGAGCAGCTCACAGGAGCGTGATTTATTGAACTACTAGAACCAGCAGGCTCTGGGGGCGCCAACGCCCACTGGAGCAGGTGCTACTCATTTAAAGACTCTGAAAGCTCCACACAGAGTTTACAGAAGCCTCTGAAGAAATGCTCAGGGGAGCATGAAACGCGTCAGGCTTGTAAATTGCATGGACTTTGTTTTCATCATTCCACGCTGTTTTCCTGAAAATAAAAAACGAAATTACAAAACCTCCCTCAATGCTGGCTCTTCTAAATGGGGCAACCTTTTTGTTGGATGTATTTACTGGCCAGTCCCGGTCAGGGAAGAGCCCTACCACATGGAAGTGGTCCAAGCTGCAGGCACATGGTATGCAGCAGAAACCTGCAGGCAAGGTCGTTTTTCAGGATGTTACTTGCAGCGCAGAGGTGATTGAACATTTTCCAGACCCACCCGGGTTCACATTTGAAGTATTATTTTACTCTGGGAGCAGCTCACTGGAGCGTGATTTATTAAACTACTAGAACCAGCAGGCTCTGGGGGCGCCAACGCCCACTGGAGCAGGTGCTACTCATTTAAAGACTCTGAAAGCTCCACACAGAGTTTACAGAAGCCTCTGAAGAAATGCTCAGGGGAGCATGAAACGCGTCAGGCTTGTAAATTGCATGGACTTTGTTTTCATCATTCCACGCTGTTTTCCTGAAAATAAAAAACGAAATTACAAAACCTCCCTCAATGCTGGCTCTTCTAAATGGGGCAACCTTTTTGTTGGATGTATTTACTGGCCAGTCCCGGTCAGGGAAGAGCCCTACCACATGGAAGTGGTCCAAGCTGCAGGCACATAGTATGCAGCAGAAACTGGCAGGCAAGGTCGTTTTTCAGGATGGTACTTGCAGCGCAGAGGTGATTGAACATTTTCCAGACACACCCGGGTTCAAATTTGAAGTATTATTTTACTCTGGGAGCAGCTCACTGGAGCGTGATTTATTGAACTACTAGAAGCAGCAGGCTCGGGGGGCGCCAACGCCCACTGGAGCAGGTGCTACTCATTTAAAGACTCTGAAAGCTCCACACAGAGTTTACAGAAGCCTCTAAAGAAATGCTCAGGGGAGCATGAAACGCGTCAGGCTTGTAAATTGCATGGACTTTGTTTTCATCATTCCACGCTGTTTTCCTGAAAATAAAAAACGAAATTATAAAACCTCCCTGAATGCTGGCTCTTCTAAATGGGGCAACCTTTTTGTTGGATGTATTTACTGGCCAGTCCCGGTCAGGGAAGAGCCCTACCACATGGAAGTGGTCCAAGCTGCAGGCACATGGTATGCAGCAGAAACTGGCAGGCAAGGTCGTTTTTCAGGATGTTACTTGCAGCGCAGAGGTGATTGAACATTTTCCAGACCCACACGGGTTCAAATTTGAAGTATTATTTTACTCTGGGAGCAGCTCACTGGAGCGTGATTTATTGAACTACTAGAACCAGCAGGCTCTGGGGGCGCCAACGCCCACTGGAACAGGTGCTACTCATTTAAAGACTCTGAAAGCTCCACGCAGAGTTTACAGAAGCCTCTGAAGAAATGCTCAGGGGACCATGAAATGCGTCAGGCTTGTAAATTGCATGGACTTTGTTTTCATCATTCCACGCTGTTTTCCTGAAAATAAAAAACGAAATTACAAAACCTCCCTGAATGCTGGCTCTTCTAAATGGGCCAACCTTTTTGTTGGATGTATTTACTGGCCAGTCCTGGTCAGTGAAGAGCCCTACCACATGGAAGTGGTCCAAGCTGCAGGCACATGGTATGCAGCAGAAACTGGCAGGCAGGGTCGTTTTTCAGGATGTTACTTGCAGCGCAGAGGTGATTGAACATTTTCCAGACCCACCCGGGTTCAAATTTGAAGTATTATTTTACTCTGGGAGCAGCTCACAGGAGCGTGATTTATTGAACTACTAGAACCAGCAGGCTCTGGGGGCGCCAACGCCCACTGGAGCAGGTGCTACTCATTTAAAGACTCTGAAAGCTCCACACAGAGTTTACAGAAGCCTCTGAAGAAATGCTCAGGGGAGCATGAAACGCGTCAGGCTTGTAAATTGCATGGACTTTGTTTTCATCATTCCACGCTGTTTTCCTGAAAATAAAAAACGAAATTACAAAACCTCCCTCAATGCTGGCTCTTCTAAATGGGGCAACCTTTTTGTTGGATGTATTTACTGGCCAGTCCCGGTCAGGGAAGAGCCCTACCACATGGAAGTGGTCCAAGCTGCAGGCACATGGTATGCAGCAGAAACCTGCAGGCAAGGTCGTTTTTCAGGATGTTACTTGCAGCGCAGAGGTGATTGAACATTTTCCAGACCCACCCGGGTTCACATTTGAAGTATTATTTTACTCTGGGAGCAGCTCACTGGAGCGTGATTTATTAAACTACTAGAACCAGCAGGCTCTGGGGGCGCCAACGCCCACTGGAGCAGGTGCTACTCATTTAAAGACTCTGAAAGCTCCACACAGAGTTTACAGAAGCCTCTGAAGAAATGCTCAGGGGAGCATGAAACGCGTCAGGCTTGTAAATTGCATGGACTTTGTTTTCATCATTCCACGCTGTTTTCCTGAAAATAAAAAACGAAATTACAAAACCTCCCTGAATGCTGGCTCTTCTAAATGGGGCAACCTTTTTGTTGGATGTATTTACTGGCCAGTCCCGGTTAGGGAAGAGCCCTACCACATGGAAGTGGTCCAAGCTGCAGGCACATGGTATGCAGCAGAAACTGGCAGGCAAGGTCGTTTTTCAGGATGTTACTTGCAGCGCAGAGGTGATTGAACATTTTCCAGACCCACACGGGTTCAAATTTGAAGTATTATTTTACTCTGGGAGCAGCTCACTGGAGCGTGATTTATTGTACTACTAGAACCAGCAGGCTCTGGGGGCGCCAATGCCCACTGGAGCAGGTGCTACTCATTTAAAGACTCTGAAAGCTCCACACAGAGTTTACAGAAGCCTCTGAAGAAATGCTCAGGGGAGCATGAAACGCGTCAGGCTTGTAAATTGCATGGACTTTGTTTTCATCATTCCACGCTGTTTTCCTGAAAATAAAAAACGAAATTACAAAACCTCCCTGAATGCTGGCTCTTCTAAATGGGGCAACCTTTTTGTTGGATGTATTTACTGGCCAGTCCCGGTCAGGGAAGAGCCCTACCACATGGAAGTGGTCCAAGCTGCAGGCACATGGTATGCAGCAGAAACTGGCAGGCAAGGTCGTTTTTCAGGATGTTACTTGCAGCGCAGAGGTGATTGAACATTTTCCAGACCCACCCTGGTTCAAATTTGAAGTATTATTTTACTCTGGGAGCAGCTCACTGGAGCGTGATTTATTGAACTACTAGAACCAGCAGGCTCTGGGGGCGCCAACGCCCACTGGAGCAGGTGCTACTCATTTAAAGACTCTGAAAGCTCCACACAGAGTTTACAGAAGCCTCTGAAGAAATGCTCAGGGGAGCATGAAACGCGTCAGGCTTGTAAATTGCATGGACTTTGTTTTCATCATTCCACGCTGTTTTCCTGAAAATAAAAAACGAAATTACAAAACCTCCCTGAATGCTGGCTCTTCTAAATGGGGCAACCTTTTTGTTGGATGTATTTACTGGCCAGTCCCGGTCAGGGAAGAGCCCTACCACATGGAAGTGGTCCAAGCTGCAGGCACATGGTATGCAGCAGAAACTGGCAGGCAAGGTCGTTTTTCAGGATGTTACTTGCAGCGCAGAGGTGATTGAACATTTTCCAGACCCACACGGGTTCAAATTTGAAGTATTATTTTACTCTGGGAGCAGCTCACTGGAGCGTGATTTATTGAACTACTGGAACCAGCAGGCTCTGGGGGCGCCAACGCCCACTGGAGCAGGTGCTACTCATTTAAAGACTCTGAAAGCTCCACGCAGAGTTTACAGAAGCCTCTGAAGAAATGCTCAGGGGACCATGAAACGCGTCAGGCTTGTAAATTGCATGGACTTTGTTTTCATCATTCCACGCTGTTTTCCTGAAAATAAAAAACGAAATTACAAAACCTCCCCGAATGCTGGCTCTTCTAAATGGGCCAACCTTTTTGTTGGATGTATTTACTGGCCAGTCCCGGTCAGTGAAGAGCCCTACCACATGGAAGTGGTCCAAGCTGCAGGCACATGGTATGCAGCAGAAAATGGCAGGCAGGGTCATTTTTCAGGATGTTACTTGCAGCGCAGAGGTGATTGAACATTTTCCAGACACACCCGGGTTCAAATTTGAAGTATTATTTTACTCTGGGAGCAGCTCACTGGAGCGTGATTTATTGAACTACTACAACCAGCAGTCTCTGGGGGCGTCAACGCCCACTGGAGCAGGTGCTACTCATTTAAAGACTCTGAAAGCTCCACACAGAGTGTACAGAAGCCTCTGAAGAAATGCTCAGGGGAGCATGAAACGCGTCAGGCTTGTAAATTGCATGGACTTTGTTTTCATCATTCCACGCTGTTTTCCTGAAAATGAAAAACGAAATTACAAAACCTCCCTGAATGCTGGCTCTTCTAAATGGGGCAACCTTTTTGTTGGATGTATTTACTGGCCAATCCCGGTCAGGGAAGAGCCCTACCACATGGAAGTGGTCCAAGCTGCAGGCACATGGTATGCAGCAGAAACTGGCAGGCAAGGTCGTTTTTCAGGATGTTACTTGCAGCGCAGAGGTGATTGAGCATTTTCCAGACCCACACGGGTTCAAATTTTAAGTATTATTTTACTCTGGGAGCAGCTCACTGGAGCGTGATTTATTGAACTACTAGAACCAGCAGGCTCTGGGGGCGCCAACGCCCACTGGAGCAGGTGCTACTCATTTAAAGACTCTGAAAGCTCCACACAGAGTTTACAGAAGCCTGTGAAGAAATGCTCAGGGGAGCATGAAACGCGTCAGGCTTGTAAATTGCATGGATTTTGTTTTCATCATTCCACGCTGTTTTCCTGAAAATAAAAAACGAAATTACAAAACCTCCCTGAATGCTGGCTCTTCTAAATGGGGCAACCTTTTTGTTGGATGTATTTACTGGCCAGTCCCGGTCAGGGAAGAGCCCTACCACATGGAAGTGGTCCAAGCTGCAGGCACATGGTATGCAGCAGAAACTGGCAGGCAAGGTCGTTTTTCAGGATGTTACTTGCAGCGCAGAGGTGATTGAACATTTTCCAGACCCACACGGGTTCAAATTTGAAGTATTATTTTACTCTGGGAGCAGCTCACTGGAGCGTGATTTATTGAACTACTGGAACCAGCAGGCTCTGGGGGCGCCAACGCCCACTGGAGCAGGTGCTACTCATTTAAAGACTCTGAAAGCTCCACGCAGAGTTTACAGAAGCCTCTGAAGAAATGCTCAGGGGACCATGAAACGCGTCAGGCTTGTAAATTGCATGGACTTTGTTTTCATCATTCCACGCTGTTTTCCTGAAAATAAAAAACGAAATTACAAAACCTCCCCGAATGCTGGCTCTTCTAAATGGGCCAACCTTTTTGTTGGATGTATTTACTGGCCAGTCCCGGTCAGTGAAGAGCCCTACCACATGGAAGTGGTCCAAGCTGCAGGCACATGGTATGCAGCAGAAACTGGCAGGCAGGGTCGTTTTTCAGGATGTTACTTGCAGCGCAGAGGTGATTGAACATTTTCCAGACCCACCCGGGTTCAAATTTGAAGTATTATTTTACTCTGGGAGCAGCTCACTGGAGCGTGATTTATTGAACTACTAGAACCAGCAGGCTCTGGGGGCGCCAACGCCCACTGGAGCAGGTGCTACTCATTTAAAGACTCTGAAAGTTCCACACAGAGTTTACAGAAGCCTCTGAAGAAATGCTCAGGGGAGCATGAAACGCGTCAGGCTTGTAAATTGCATGGACTTTGTTTTCATCATTCCACGCTGTTTTCCGGAAAATAAAAAACGAAATTACAAAACCTCCCTGAATGCTGGCTCTTCTAAATGGGGCAACCTTTTTGTTGGATGTATTTACTGGGCAGTCCCGGTCAGGGAAGAGCCCTACCACATGGAAGTGGTCCAAGCTGCAGGCACATGGTATGCAGCAGAAACTGGCAGGCAAAGTCGTTTTTCAGGATGTAACTTGCAGCCCAGAGGTGATTGAACATTTTCCAGACCCACACAAATTTGAAGTATTATTTTACTCTGGGAGCAGCTTACTGGAGCGTGATTTATTGAACTACTAGAACCAGCAGGCTCTGGGGGCGTCAACGACCACTGGAGCAGGTGCTACTCATTTAAAGACTCTGAAAGCTCCACACAGAGTTTACAGAAGCCTCTGAAGAAATGCTCAGGGGAGCATGAAACGCGTCAGGCTTGTAAATTGCATGGACTTTGTTTTCATCATTCCACGCTGTTTTCCTGAAAATAAAAAACGAAATTACAAAACCTCCCTGAATGCTGGCTCTTCTAAATGGGGCAACCTTTTTGTTGGATGTATTTACTGGCCAATCCCGGTCAGGGAAGAGCCCTACCACATGGAAGTGGTCCAAGCTGCAGGCATATGGTATGCAGCAGAAACTGGCAGGCAAGGTCATTTTTCAGGATGTTACTTGCAGCGCAGAGGTGATAGAGCATTTTCCAGACCCACACGGGTTCAAATTTGAAGTATTATTTTACTCTGGGAGCAGCTCACTGGAGCGTGATTTATTGAACTACTAGAATCAGCAGGCTCTGGGGGCGCCAACGCCCACTGGAGCAGGTGCTACTCATTTAAAGACTCTGAAAGCTCCACACAGAGTTTACAGAAGCCTCTGAAGAAATGCTCAGGGGAGCATGAAACGCGTCAGGCTTGTAAATTGCATGGACTTTGTTTTCATCATTCCACGCTGTTTTCCTGAAAATAAAAAACGAAATTACAAAACCTCCCTGAATGCTGGCTCTTCTAAATGGGGCAACCTTTTTGTTGGATGTATTTACTGGCCAGTCCCGGTCAGGGAAGAGCCCTACCACATGGAAGTGGTCCAAGCTGCAGGCACGTGGTATGCAGCAGAAACTGACAGGCAAGGTTGTTTTTCAGGATGTTACTTGCAGCGCAGAGGGGATTGAACATTTTCCAGACCCACCCGGGTTCAAATTTGAAGTATTATTTTACTCTGGGAGCAGCTCACTGGAGCGTGATTTATTGAACTACTAGAACCAGCAGGCAGTGGGGGCGGCAACGCCCACTGGAGCAGGTGCTACTCATTTAAAGACTCTGAAAGCTCCACACAGAGTTTACAGAAGCCTCTGAAAAAATGCTCAGGGGAGCATGAAACGCGTTAGGCTTGTAAATTGCATGGACTTTGTTTTCATCATTCCACGCTGTTTTCCTGAAAATAAAAAACGAAATTACAAAACCTCCCTGAATGCTGGCTCTTCTAAATGGGGCAACCTTTTTGTTGGATGTATTTACTGGCCAGTCCCGGTCAGGGAAGAGCCCTACCACATGGAAGTGGTCCAAGCTGCAGGCACATGGTATGCAGCAGAAACTGGCAGGCAAGGTCGTTTTTCAGGATGTTACTTCCAGCGCAGAGGTGATTGAACATTTTCCAGACCCACCCGGGTTCAAATTTGAAGTATTATTTTACTCTGGGAGCAGCTCACTGGAGCGTGATTTATTGAACTACTAGAACCAGCAGGCTCGGGGGCGCCAACGCCCACTGGAGCAGGTGCTACTCATTTAAAGACTCTGAAAGCTCCACACAGAGTTTACAGAAGCATCTGAAGAAATGCTCAGGGGAGCATGAAACGTGTCAGGCTTGTAAATTGCATGGACTTTGTTTTCATCATTCCACGCTGTTTTCCGGAAAATAAAAAACGAAATTACAAAACCTCCCTGAATGCTGGCTCTTCTAAATGGGGCAACCTATTTGTTGGATGTATTTACTGGCCAGTCCCGGTCAGGGAAGAGCCCTACCACATGGAAGTGGTCCAAGCTGCAGGCACATGGTATGCAGCAGAAACTGGCAGGCAAGGTCGTTTTTCAGGATGTTACTTGCAGCGGAGAGGTGATTGAACATTTTCCAGAGCCACACGGGTTCAAATTTGAAGTATTATTTTACTCTGGGAGCAGCTCATTGGAGCGTGATTTATTGAACTACTAAAACCAGCAGGCTCTGGGGGCGCCAACGCCCACCGGAGCAGGTGCAACTCATTTAAAGACTGAAAGCTCCACACAGAGTTTACAGAAGCCTCTGAAGAAATGCTCAGGGGAGCATGAAACGCGTCAGGCTTGTAAATTGCATGGACTTTGTTTTCATCATTCCACGCTGTTTTCCTGAAAATAAAAAACGAAATTACAAAACCTCCCTGAATGCTGGCTCTTCTAAATGGGGCAACCTTTTTGATGGATGTATTTACTGGCCAGTCCCGGTCAGGGAAGAGCCCTACCACATGGAAGTGGTCCAAGCTGCAGGCACATGGTATGCAGCAGAAACTGGCAGGCAAGGTCGTTTTTCAGGATGTTACTTGCAGCGCAGAGGTGATTGAACATTTTCCAGACCCACACGGGTTCAAATTTGAAGTATTATTTTACTCTGGGAGCAGCTCACTGGAGCGTGATTTATTGAACTACTAGAACCAGCAGGCTCTGGGGGCGCCAACGCCCACTGGAGCCGGTGCTACTCATTTAAAGACTCTGAAAGCTCCACACAGAGTTTACAGAAGCCTCTGAAGAAATGCTCAGGGGAGCATGAAACGCGTCAGGCTTGTAAATTGCATGGACTTTGTTTTCATCATTCCACGCTGTTTTCCTGAAAATAAAAAACGAAATTACAAAACCTCCCTGAATGCTGGCTCTTCTAAATGGGGCAACCTTTTTGTTGGATGTATTTACTGGCCAGTCCCGGTCAGGGAAGAGCCCTACCACATGGAAGTGGTCCAAGCTGCAGGCACGTGGTATGCAGCAGAAACTGACAGGCAAGGTTGTTTTTCAGGATGTTACTTGCAGCGCAGAGGGGATTGAACATTTTCCAGACCCACCCGGGTTCAAATTTGAAGTATTATTTTACTCTGGGAGCAGCTCACTGGAGCGTGATTTATTGAACTACTAGAACCAGCAGGCAGTGGGGGCGGCAACGCCCACTGGAGCAGGTGCTACTCATTTAAAGACTCTGAAAGCTCCACACAGAGTTTACAGAAGCCTCTGAAGAAATGCTCAGGGGAGCATGAAACGCGTCAGGCTTGTAAATTGCATGGACTTTGTTTTCATCATTCCACGCTGTTTTCCTGAAAATAAAAAACAAAATTACAAAACCTCCCTGAATGCTGGCTCTTCTAAATGGGGCAACCTTTTTGTTGGATGTATTTACTGGCCAGTCCCGGTCAGGGAAGAGCCCTACCACATGGAAGTGGTCCAAGCTGCAGGCACATGGTATGCAGCAGAAACTGGCAGGCAAGGTCGTTTTTCAGGATGTTACTTGCAGCGCAGAGGTGATTGAACATTTTCCAGACCCACCCGGGTTCAAATTTGAAGTATTATTTTACTCTGGGAGCAGCTCACTGGAGCGTGATTTATTGAACTACTAGAACCAGCAGGCTCGGGGGGCGCCAACGCCCACTGGAGCAGGTGCTACTCATTTAAAGACTCTGAAAGCTCCACACAGAGTTTACAGAAGCCTCTGAAGAAATGCTCAGGGGAGCATGAAACGTGTCAGGCTTGTAAATTGCATGGACTTTGTTTTCATCATTCCACGCTGTTTTCCGGAAAATAAAAAACGAAATTACAAAACCTCCCTGAATGCTGGCTCTTCTAAATGGGGCAACCTATTTGTTGGATGTATTTACTGGCCAGTCCCGGTCAGGGAAGAGCCCTACCACATGGAAGTGGTCCAAGCTGCAGGCACATGGTATGCAGCAGAAACTGGCAGGCAAGGTCGTTTTTCAGGATGTTACTTGCAGCGGAGAGGTGATTGAACATTTTCCAGAGCCACACGGGTTCAAATTTGAAGTATTATTTTACTCTGGGAGCAGCTCATTGGAGCGTGATTTATTGAACTACTAAAACCAGCAGGCTCTGGGGGCGCCAACGCCCACCGGAGCAGGTGCAACTCATTTAAAGACTCTGAAAGCTCCACACAGAGTTTACAGAAGCCTCTGAAGAAATGCTCAGGGGAGCATGAAACGCGTCAGGCTTGTAAATTGCATGGACTTTGTTTTCATCATTCCACGCTGTTTTCCTGAAAATAAAAAACGAAATTACAAAACCTCCCTGAATGCTGGCTCTTCTAAATGGGGCAACCTTTTTGTTGGATGTATTTACTGGCCAGTCCCGGTCAGGGAAAAGCCCTACCACATGGAAGTGGTCCAAGCTGCAGGCACATGGTATGCAGCAGAAACTGGCAGGCAAGGTCGTTTTTCAGGATGTTACTTGCAGCGCAGAGGTGATTGAACATTTTCAAGACCCACACGGGTTCAAATTTGAAGTATTATTTTACTCTGGGAGCAGCTCACTGGAGCGTGATTTATTGAACTACTAGAACCAGCAGGCTCTGGGGGCGCCAACGCCCACTGGAGCCGGTGCTACTCATTTAAAGACTCTGAAAGCTCCACACAGAGCTTACAGAAGCCTCTGAAGAAATGCTCAGGGGAGCATGAAACGCGTCAGGCTTGTAAATTGCATGGACTTTGTTTTCATCATTCCACGCTGTTTTCCTGAAAATAAAAAACGAAATTACAAAACCTCCCTGAATGCTGGCTCTTCTAAATGGGGCAACCTTTTTGTTGGATGTATTTACTGGCCAGTCCCGGTCAGGGAAGAGCCCTACCTCATGGAAGTGGTCCAAGCTGCAGGCACATGGTATTCAGCAGAAACTGGCAGGCAAGGTCGTTTTTCAGGATGTTACTTGCAGTGCAGAGGTGATTGAACATTTTCCAGACCCACACGGGTTCAAATTTGAAGTATTATTTTACTCTGGGAGCATCTCACTGGAGCGTGATTTATTGACCTACTAGAACCAGCAGGCTCTGGGGGCGCCAACGCCCACTGGAGCAGGTGCAACTCATTTAAAGACTCTGAAAGCTCCACACAGAGTTTACAGAAGCCTCTGAAGAAATGCTCAGGGGAGCATGAAATGCGTCAGGCTTGTAAATTGCATGGACTTTGTTTTCATCATTCCACGCTGTTTTCCTGAAAATAAAAAACGAAATTACAAAACCTCCCTGAATGCTGGCTCTTCCAAATGGGGCAACCTTTTTGTTGGATGTATTTACTGGCCAGTCCCGGTCAGGGAAGAGCCCTACCACATGGAAGTGGTCCAAGCTGCAGGCACATGGTATGCAGCAGAAACTGGTAGGCAAGGTCGTTTTTCAGGATGTTACTTGCAGCGCAGAGGTGATTGAACATTTTCCAGACCCACCCGGGTTCAAATTTGAAGTATTATTTTACTCTGGGAGCAGCTCACTGGAGCGTGATTTATTGAACTACTAGAACCAGCAGGCTCTGGGGGCGCCAACGCCCACTGGAGCAGGTGCTACTCATTTAAAGACTCTGAAAGCTCCACACAGAGTTTACAGAAGCCTCTGAAGAAATGCTCAGGGGAGCATGAAACGCGTCAGGCTTGTAAATTGCATGGACTTTGTTTTCATCATTCCACGCTGTTTTCCGGAAAATAAAAAACGAAATTACAAAACCTCCCTGAATGCTGGCTCTTCTAAATGGGGCAACCTTTTTGTTGGATGTATTTACTGGCCAGTCCCGGTCAGGGAAGAGCCCTACCACATGGAAGTGGTCCAAGCTGCAGGCACATGGTTTTCAGCAGAAACTGGCAGGCAAGGTCGTTTTTCAGGATGTTACTTGCAGTGCAGAGGTGATTGAACATTTTCCAGACCCACACGGGTTCAAATTTGAAGTATTATTTTTCTCTGGGAGCAGCTCACTGGAGCGTGATTTATTGAACTACTAAAACCAGCAGGCTCTGGGGGCACCAACGCCCACTGGAGCAGGTGCTACTCATTTAAAGACTCTGAAAGCTCCACACAGAGTTTACAGAAGCCTCTGAAGAAATGCTCAGGGGAGCATGAAACGCGTCCGGCTTGTAAATTGCATGGACTTTGTTTTCATCATTCCACGCTGTTTTACTGAAAATAAAAAACGAAATTACAAAACCTCCCTGAATGCTGGCTCTTCTAAATGGGGCAACCTTTTTGTTGGATGTATTTACTGGCCAGTCCCGGTCAGGGAAGAGCCTTACCACATGGAAGTGGTCCAAGCTGCAGGCACATGGTATGCAGCAGAAACTGGCAGGCAAGGTCGTTTTTCAGGATGTTACTTGCAGCGCAGAGGTGATTGAACATTTTCCAGACCCACACGGGTTCAAATTTGAAGTATTATTTTACTCTGGGAGCAGCTCACTGGAGTGTGATTTATTGAACTACTAGAACCAGCAGGCTCCGGGGGCGCCAACGCCCACTGGAGCAGGTGCTACTCATTTAAAGACTCTGAAAGCTCCACACAGAGTTTACAGAAGCCTCTGAAGAAATGCTCAGGGGAGCATGAAACGCGTCAGGCTTGTAAATTGCATGGACTTTGTTTTCATCATTCCACGCTGTTTTCCTGAAAATAAAAAACGAAATTACAAAACCTCCCTGAATGCTGGCTCTTCTAAATGGGGCAACCTTTTTGTTGGATGTATTTACTGGCCAGTCCCGGTCAGGGAAGAGCCCTACCACATGGAAGTGGTCCAAGCTGCAGGCACATGGTATGCAGCAGAAACTGGTAGGCAAGGTCGTTTTTCAGGATGTTACTTGCAGTGCAGAGGTGATTGAACATTTTCCAGACCCACCCGGGTTCAAATTTGAAGTATTATTTTACTCTGGGAGCAGCTCACTGGAGCGTGATTTATTGAACTACTAGAACCAGCAGGCTCTGGGGGCGCCAACGCCCACTGGAGCAGGTGCTACTCATTTAAAGACTCTGAAAGCTCCACACAGAGTTTACAGAAGCCTCTGAAGAAATGCTCAGGGGAGCATGAAACGCGTCAGGCTTGTAAATTGCATGGACTTTGTTTTCATCATTCCACGCTGTTTTCCGGAAAATAAAAAACGAAATTACAAAACCTCCCTGAATGCTGGCTCTTCTAAATGGGGCAACCTTTATGTTGGATGTATTTACTGGCCAGTCCCGGTCATGGAAGAGCCCTACCACATGGAAGTGGTCCAAGCTGCAGGCACATGGTATGCAGCAGAAACTGGCAGGCAAGGTCATTTTTCAGGATGTTACTTGCAGTGCAGAGGTGATTGAACATTTTCCAGACCCACACGGGTTCAAATTTGAAGTATTATTTTACTCTGGGAGCAGCTCACTGGAGCGTGATTTATTGAACTACTAAAACCAGCAGGCTCTGGGGGCGCCAACGCCCACTGGAGCAGGTGCAACTCATTTAAAGACTCTGAAAGCTCCACACAGAGTTTACAGAAGCCTCTGAAGAAATGCTCAGGGGAGCATGAAACGCGTCAGGCTTGTAAATTGCATGGACTTTGTTTTCATCATTCCACGCTGTTTTCCTGAAAATAAAAAACGAAATTACAAAACATCCCTGAATGCTGGCTCTTCTAAATGGGGCAACCTTTTTGTTGGATGTATTTACTGGCCAGTCCCGGTCAGGGAAGAGCCCTACCACATGGAAGTGGTCCAAGCTGCAGGCACATGGTATGCAGCAGAAACTGGCAGGCAAGGTCGTTTTTCAGGATGTTACTTGCAGCGCAGAGGTGATTGAACATTTTCCAGACCCACACGGGTTCAAATTTGAAGTATTATTTTACTCTGGGAGCAGCTCACTGGAGCGTGATTTATTGAACTACTAGAACCAGAAGGCTCTGGGGGCGCCAACGCCCACTGGAGCAGGTGCTACTCATTTAAAGACTCTGAAAGCTCCACACAGAGTTTACAGAAGCCTCTGAAGAAATGCTCAGGGGAGCATGAAACGCGTCAGGCTTGTAAATTGCATGGACTTTGTTTTCATCATTCCACGCTGTTTTCCTGAAAATAAAAAACGAAATTACAAAACCTCCCTGAATGCTGGCTCTTCTAAATGGGGCAACCTTTTTGTTGGATGTATTTACTGGCCAGTCCCGGTCAGGGAAGAGCCCTACCTCATGGAAGTGGTCCAAGCTGCAGGCACATGGTATTCAGCAGAAACTGGCAGGCAAGGTCGTTTTTCAGGATGTTACTTGCAGGGCAGAGGTGATTGAACATTTTCCAGACCCACACGGGTTCAAATTTGAAGTATTATTTTACTCTGGGAGCATCTCACTGGAGCGTGATTTATTGACCTACTAGAACCAGCAGGCTCTGGGGGCGCCAACGCCCACTGGAGCAGGTGCAACTCATTTAAAGACTATGAAAGCTCCACACAGAGTTTACAGAAGCCTCTGTAGAAATGCTCAGGGGAGCATGAAACGCGTCAGGCTTGTAAATTGCATGGACTTTGTTTTCATCATTCCACGCTGTTTTCCTGAAAATAAAAAACGAAATTACAAAACCTCCCTGAATGCTGGCTCTTCTAAATGGGCCAACCTTTTTGTTGGATGTATTTACCGGCCAGTCCCGGTCAGGGAAGAGCCCTACCACATGGAAGTGGTCCAAGCTGCAGGCACATGGTATGCAGCAGAAACTGGCAGGCAAGGTCGTTTTTCAGGATGTTACTTGCAGCGCAGAGGTGATTGAACATTTTCCAGACCCACCCGGGTTCAAATTTGAAGTATTATTTTACTCTGGGAGCAGCTCACTGGAGCGTGATTTATTGAACTACTAGAACCAGCAGGCTCTGGGGGCGCCAACGCCCACTGGAGCAGGTGTTACTCATTTAAAGACTCTGAAAGCTCCACACAGAGTTTACAGAAGCCTCTGAAGAAATGCTCAGGGGAGCATGAAACGCGTCAGGCTTGTAAATTGCATGGACTTTGTTTTCATCATTCCACGCTGTTTTCCGGAAAATAAAAAACGAAATTACAAAACCTTCCTGAATGCTGGCTCTTCTAAATGGGGCAACCTTTTTGTTTGATGTATTTACTGGCCAGTCCCGGTCAGGGAAGAGCCCTACCACATGGAAGTGGTCCAAGCTGCAGGCACATGGTATGCAGCAGAAACTGGCAGGCAAGGTCGTTTTTCAGGATGTTACTTGCAGCGCAGAGGTGATTGAACATTTTCCAGACCCACACGGGTTCAAATTTGAAGTATTATTTTACTCTGGGAGCAGCTCACTGGAGCGTGCTTTATTAAACTACTAGAACCAGCAGGCTCTGGGGGCGCCAACGCCCACTGGAGCAGGTGCTACTCATTTAAAGACTCCGAAAGCTCCACACAGAGTTTACAGAAGCCTCTGAAGAAATGCTCAGGGGAACATGAAACACGTCAGGCTTGTAAATTGCATGGACTTTGTTTTCATCATTCCACGCTGTTTTCCTGAAAATAAAAAACGAAATTACAAAACCTCCCTGAATGCTGGCTCTTCTAAATGGGGCAACCTTTTTGTTGGATGTATTTACTGGCCAGTCCCGGTCAGGGAAGAGCCCTACCACATGGAAGTGGTCCAAGCTGCAGGCACATGGTATGCAGCAGAAACTGGCAGGCAAGGTCGTTTTTCAGGATGTTACTTGCAGCGCAGAGGTGATTGAACATTTTCCAGACCCACCCGGGTTCAAATTTGAAGTATTATTTTACTCTGGGAGCAGCTCACTGGAGCGTGATTTATTGAACTACTAGAACCAGCAGGCTCTGGGGGCGCCAACGCCCACTGGAGCAGGTGCTACTCATTTAAAGACTCTGAAAGCTCCACACAGAGTTTACAGAAGCCTCTGAAGAAATGCTCAGTGGAGCATGAAACGCGTCAGGCTTGTAAATTGCATGGACTTTGTTTTCATCATTCCACGCTGTTTTCCGGAAAATAAAAAACGAAATTACAAAACCTCCCTGAATGCTGGCTCTTCTAAATGGGGCAACCTTTTTGTTGGATGTATTTACTGGCCAGTCCCGGTCAGGGAAGAGCCCTACCACATGGAAGTGGTCCAAGCTGCAGGCACATGGTATGCAGCAGAAACTGGCAGGCAAGGTCGTTTTTCAGGATGTTACTTGCAGCGCAGAGGTGATTGAACATTTTCCAGACCCACACGGGTTCAAATTTGAAGTATTATTTTACTCTGGGAGCAGCTCACTGGAGCGTGATTTATTGAACTACTAAAACCAGCAGGCTCTGGGGGCGCCAACGCCCACTGGAGCAGGTGCTACTCATTTAAAGACTCTGAAAGCTCCACACAGAGTTTACAGAAGCCTCTGAAGAAATGCTCAGGGGAGCATGAAACGCGTCAGGCTTGTAAATTGCATGGACTTTGTTTTCATCATTCCACGCTGTTTTCCTGAAAATAAAAAACGAAATTACAAAACCTCCCTGAATGCTGGCTCTTCTAAATGGGGCAACCTTTTTGTTGGATGTATTTACTGGCCAGTCCCAGTCAGGGAAGAGCCCTACCACATGGAAGTGGTCCAAGCTGCAGGCACGTGGTATGCAGCAGAAACTGACAGGCAAGGTCGTTTTTCAGGATGTTACTTGCAGCGCAGAGGTGATTGAACATTTTCCAGACCCACCCGGGTTCAAATTTGAAGTATTATTTTACTCTGGGAGCAGCTCACTGGAGCGTGATTTATTGAACTACTAGAACCAGCAGGCTCGGGGGGCGCCAACGCCCACTGGAGCAGGTGCTACTCATTTAAAGACTCTGAAAGCTCCACACAGAGTTTACAGAAGCCTCTGAAGAAATGCTCAGGGGAGCATGAAACTTGTCAGGCTTGTAAATTGCATGGACTTTGTTTTCATCATTCCACGCTGTTTTCCGGAAAATAAAAAACGAAATTACAAAACCTCCCTGAATGCTGGCTCTTCTAAATGGGGCAACCTATTTGTTGGATGTATTTACTGGCCAGTCCCGGTCAGGGAAGAGCCCTACCACATGGAAGTGGTCCAAGCTGCAGGCACATGGTATGCAGCAGAAACTGGCAGGCAAGGTCGTTTTTCAGGATGTTACTTGCAGCGGAGAGGTGATTGAACATTTTCCAGAGCCACACGGGTTCAAATTTGAAGTATTATTTTACTCTGGGAGCAGCTCATTGGAGCGTGATTTATTGAACTACTAAAACCAGCAGGCTCTGGGGGCGCCAACGCCCACCGGAGCAGGTGCAACTCATTTAAAGACTCTGAAAGCTCCACACAGAGTTTACAGAAGCCTCTGAAGAAATGCTCAGGGGAGCATGAAACGCGTCAGGCTTGTAAATTGCATGGACTTTGTTTTCATCATTCCACGCTGTTTTCCTGAAAATAAAAAACGAAATTACAAAACCTCCCTGAATGCTGGCTCTTCTAAATGGGGCAACCTTTTTGTTGGATGTATTTACTGGCCAGTCCCGGTCAGGGAAGAGCCCTACCACATGGAAGTGGTCCAAGCTGCAGGCACATGGTATGCAGCAGAAACTGGCAGGCAAGGTCGTTTTTCAGGATGTTACTTGCAGCGCAGAGGTGATTGAACATTTTCCAGACCCACACGGGTTCGAATTTGAAGTATTATTTTACTCTGGGAGCAGCTCACTGGAGCGTGATTTATTGAACTACTAGAACCAGCAGGCTCTGGGGGCGCCAACGCCCACTGGAGCCGGTGCTACTCATTTAAAGACTCTGAAAGCTCCACACAGAGTTTACAGAAGCCTCTGAAGAAATACTCAGGGGAGCATGAAACGCGTCAGGCTTGTAAATTGCATGGACTTTGTTTTCATCATTCCACGCTGTTTTCCTGAAAATAAAAAACAAAATTACAAAACCTCCCTGAATGCTGGCTCTTCTAAATGGGGCAACCTTTTTGTTGGATGTATTTACTGGCCAGTCCCGGTCAGGGAAGAGCCCTACCTCATGGAAGTGGTCCAAGCTGCAGGCACATGGTATTCAGCAGAAACTGGCAGGCAAGGTCGTTTTTCAGGATGTTACTTGCAGTGCAGAGGTGATTGAACATTTTCCAGACCCACACGGGTTCAAATTTGAAGTATTATTTTACTCTGGGAGCATCTCACTGGAGCGTGATTTATTGACCTACTAGAACCAGCAGGCTCTGGGGGCGCCAACGCCCACTGGAGCAGGTGCAACTCATTTAAAGACTCTGAAAGCTCCACACAGAGTTTACAGAAGCCTCTGAAGAAATGCTCAGGGGAGCATGAAACGCGTCAGGCTTGTAAATTGCATGGACTTTGTTTTCATCATTCCACGCTGTTTTCC
Source organism: Lissotriton vulgaris (assembly GCF_964263255.1). Lineage (NCBI taxonomy): Eukaryota > Metazoa > Chordata > Amphibia > Caudata > Salamandridae > Lissotriton > Lissotriton vulgaris. The sequence goes on along the minus strand of NW_028254399.1, from coordinate 68,478 downwards.
TGAAAATAAAAAACGAAATTACAAAACCTCCCTGAATGCTGGCTCTTCTAAATGGGGCAACCTTTTTGTTGGATGTATTTACTGGCCAATCCCGGTCAGGGAAGAGCCCTACCACATGGAAGTGGTCCAAGCTGCAGGCACATGGTATGCAGCAGAAACTGGCAGGCAAGGTCGTTTTTCAGGATGTTACTTGCAGCGCAGAGGTGATTGAGCATTTTCCAGACCCACACGGGTTCAAATTTTAAGTATTATTTTACTCTGGGAGCAGCTCACTGGAGCGTGATTTATTGAACTACTAGAACCAACAGGCTCTGGGGGTGCCAACGCCCACTGGAGCAGGTGCTACTCATTTAAAGACTCTGAAAGCTCCACACAGAGTTTACAGAAGCCTCTGAAGAAATGCTCAGGGGAGCATGAAACGCGTCAGGCTTGTAAATTGCATGGACTTTGTTTTTATCATTCCACGCTGTTTTCCTGAAAATAAAAAACGAAATTACAAAACCTCCCTGAATGCTGGCTCTTCTAAATGGGGCAACCTTTTTGTTGGATGTATTTACTGGCCAGTCCCGGTCAGGGAAGAGCCCTACCACATGGAAGTGGTCCAAGCTGCAAGCACATGGTATGCAGCAGAAACTGGCAGGCAAGGTCGTTTTTCAGGATGTTACTTGCAGCGCAGAGGTGATTGAACATTTTCCAGACCCACACAGGTTCAAATTTGAAGTATTATTTTACTCTGGGAGCAGCTCACTGGAGCGTGATTTATTGAACTACTAGAATCAGCAGGCTCTGGGGGCGCCAACGCCCACTGGAGCAGGTGCTACTCATTTAAAGACTCTGAAAGCTCCACACAGAGTTTACAGAAGCCTCTGAAGAAATGCTCAGGGGAGCATGAAACGCGTCAGGCTTGTAAATTGCATGGACTTTGTTTTCATCATTCCACGCTGTTTTCCTGAAAATAAAAAACGAAATTACAAAACCTCCCTGAATGCTGGCTCTTCTAAATGGGGCAACCTTTTTGTTGGATGTATTTACTGGCCAGTCCCGGTCAGGGAAGAGCCCTACCACATGGAAGTGGTCCAAGCTGCAGGCACGTGGTATGCAGCAGAAACTGACAGGCAAGGTCGTTTTTCAGGATGTTACTTGCAGCGCAGAGGGGATTGAACATTTTCCAGACCCACCCGGGTTCAAATTTGAAGTATTATTTTACTCTGGGAGCAGCTCACTGGAGCGTGATTTATTGAACTACTAGAACCAGCAGGCAGTGGGGGCGGCAACGCCCACTGGAGCAGGTGCTACTCATTTAAAGACTCTGAAAGCTCCACACAGAGTTTACAGAAGCCTCTGAAGAAATGCTCAGGGGAGCATGAAACGCGTCAGGCTTGTAAATTGCATGGACTTTGTTTTCATCATTCCACGCTGTTTTCCTGAAAATAAAAAAAACGAAATTACAAAACCTCCCTGAATGCTGGCTCTTCTAAATGGGGCAACCTTTTTGTTGGATGTATTTACTGGCCAGTCCCGGTCAGGGAAGAGCCCTACCACATGGAAGTGGTCCAAGCTGCAGGCACATGGTATGCAGCAGAAACTGGCAGGCAAGGTCGTTTTTCAGGATGTTACTTGCAGCGCAGAGGTGATTGAACATTTTCCAGACCCACCCGGGTTCAAATTTGAAGTATTATTTTACTCTGGGAGCAGCTCACTGGAGCGTGATTTATTGAACTACTAGAACCAGCAGGCTCGGGGGGCGCCAACGCCCACTGGAGCAGGTGCTACTCATTTAAAGACTCTGAAAGCTCCACACAGAGTTTACAGAAGCCTCTGAAGAAATGCTCAGGGGAGCATGAAACTTGTCAGGCTTGTAAATTGCATGGACTTTGTTTTCATCATTCCACGCTGTTTTCCGGAAAATAAAAAACGAAATTACAAAACCTCCCTGAATGCTGGCTCTTCTAAATGGGGCAACCTATTTGTTGGATGTATTTACTGGCCAGTCCCGGTCAGGGAAGAGCCCTACCACATGGAAGTGGTCCAAGCTGCAGGCACATGGTATGCAGCAGAAACTGGCAGGCAAGGTCATTTTTCAGGATGTTACTTGCAGCGGAGAGGTGATTGAACATTTTCCAGAGCCACACGGGTTCAAATTTGAAGTATTATTTTACTCTGGGAGCAGCTCATTGGAGCGTGATTTATTGAACTACTAAAACCAGCAGGCTCTGGGGGCGCCAACGCCCACCGGAGCAGGTGCAACTCATTTAAAGACTCTGAAAGCTCCACACAGAGTTTACAGAAGCCTCTGAAGAAATGCTCAGGGGAGCATGAAACGCGTCAGGCTTGTAAATTGCATGGACTTTGTTTTCATCATTCCACGCTGTTTTCCTGAAAATAAAAAACGAAATTACAAAACCTCCCTGAATGCTGGCTCTTCTAAATGGGGCAACCTTTTTTTTGGATGTATTTACTGGCCAGTCCCGGTCAGGGAAGAGCCCTACCACATGGAAGTGGTCCAAGCTGCAGGCACATGGTATGCAGCAGAAACTGGCAGGCAAGGTCGTTTTTCAGGATGTTACTTGCAGCGCAGAGGTGATTGAACATTTTCCAGACCCACACGGGTTCAAATTTGAAGTATTATTTTACTCTGGGAGCAGCTCACTGGAGCGTGATTTATTGAACTACTAGAACCAGCAGGCTCTGGGGGCGCCAACGCCCACTGGAGCCGGTGCTACTCATTTAAAGACTCTGAAAGCTCCACACAGAGTTTACAGAAGCCTCTGAAGAAATGCTCAGGGGAGCATGAAACGCGTCAGGCTTGTAAATTGCATGGACTTTGTTTTCATCATTCCACGCTGTTTTCCTGAAAATAAAAAACTAAATTACAAAACCTCCCTGAATGCTGGCTCTTCTAAATGGGGCAACCTTTTTGTTGGATGTATTTACTGGCCAGTCCCGGTCAGGGAAGAGCCCTACCTCATGGAAGTGGTCCAAGCTGCAGGCACATGGTATTCAGCAGAAACTGGCAGGCAAGGTCGTTTTTCAGGATGTTACTTGCAGTGCAGAGGTGATTGAACATTTTCCAGACCCACACAGGTTCAAATTTGAAGTATTATTTTACTCTGGGAGCATCTCACTGGAGCGTGATTTATTGACCTACTAGAACCAGCAGGCTCTGGGGGCGCCAACGCCCACTGGAGCAGGTGCAACTCATTAAAAGACTCTGAAAGCTCCACACAGAGTTTACAGAAGCCTCTGAATAAATGCTCAGGGGAGCATGAAACGCATCAGGCTCGTAAATTGCATGGACTTTGTTTTCATCATTCCACGCTGTTTTCCGGAAAATAAAAAACGAAATTACAAAACCTCCCTGAATGCTGGCTCTTCTAAATGGGGCAACCTTTTTGTTGGATGTATTTACTGGCCAGTCCCGGTCATGGAAGAGCCCTACCACATGGAAGTGGTCCAAGCTGCAGGCACATGGTATGCAGCAGAAACTGGCAGGCAAGGTCGTTTTTCAGGATGTTACTTGCAGTGCAGAGGTGATTGAACATTTTCCAGACCCACACGGGTTCAAATTTGAAGTATTATTTTACTCTGGGAGCAGCTCACTGGAGCGTGATTTATTGAACTACTAAAACCAGCAGGCTCTGGGGGCGCCAACGCCCACTGGAGCAGGTGCAACTCATTTAAAGACTCTGAAAGCTCCACACAGAGTTTACAGAAGCCTCTGAAGAAATGCTCAGGGGAGCATGAAACGCGTCAGGCTTGTAAATTGCATGGACTTTGTTTTCATCATTCCACGCTGTTTTCCTGAAAATAAAAAACGAAATTACAAAACCTCCCTGAATGCTGGCTCTTCTAAATGGGGCAACCTTTTTTTTGGATGTATTTACTGGCCAGTCCCGGTCAGGGAAGAGCCCTACCACATGGAAGTGGTCCAAGCTGCAGGCACATGGTATGCAGCAGAAACTGGCAGGCAAGGTCGTTTTTCAGGATGTTACTTGCAGCGCAGAGGTGATTGAGCATTTTCCAGACCCACACGGGTTCAAATTTTAAGTATTATTTTACTCTGGGAGCAGCTCACTGGAGCGTGATTTATTGAACTACTAGAACCAGCAGGCTCTGGGGGTGCCAACGCCCACTGGAGCAGGTGCTACTCATTTAAAGACTCTGAAAGCTCCACACAGAGTTTACAGAAGCCTCTGAAGAAATGCTCAGGGGAGCATGAAACGCGTCAGGCTTGTAAATTGCATGGACTTTGTTTTTATCATTCCACGCTGTTTTCCTGAAAATAAAAAACGAAATTACAAAACCTCCCTGAATGCTGGCTCTTCTAAATGGGGCAACCTTTTTGTTGGATGTATTTACTGGCCAGTCCCGGTCAGGGAAGAGCCCTACCACATGGAAGTGGTCCAAGCTGCAAGCACATGGTATGCAGCAGAAACTGGCAGGCAAGGTCGTTTTTCAGGATGTTACTTGCAGCGCAGAGGTGATTGAACATTTTCCAGACCCACACAGGTTCAAATTTGAAGTATTATTTTACTCTGGGAGCAGCTCACTGGAGCGTGATTTATTGAACTACTAGAATCAGCAGGCTCTGGGGGCGCCAACGCCCACTGGAGCAGGTGCTACTCATTTAAAGACTCTGAAAGCTCCACACAGAGTTTACAGAAGCCTCTGAAGAAATGCTCAGGGGAGCATGAAACGCGTCAGGCTTGTAAATTGCATGGACTTTGTTTTCATCATTCCACGCTGTTTTCCTGAAAATAAAAAACGAAATTACAAAACCTCCCTGAATGCTGGCTCTTCTAAATGGGGCAACCTTTTTGTTGGATGTATTTACTGGCCAGTCCCGGTCAGGGAAGAGCCCTACCACATGGAAGTGGTCCAAGCTGCAGGCACGTGGTATGCAGCAGAAACTGACAGGCAAGGTCGTTTTTCAGGATGTTACTTGCAGCGCAGAGGGGATTGAACATTTTCCAGACCCACCCGGGTTCAAATTTGAAGTATTATTTTACTCTGGGAGCAGCTCACTGGAGCGTGATTTATTGAACTACTAGAACCAGCAGGCAGTGGGGGCGGCAACGCCCACTGGAGCAGGTGCTACTCATTTAAAGACTCTGAAAGCTCCACACAGAGTTTACAGAAGCCTCTGAAGAAATGCTCAGGGGAGCATGAAACGCGTCAGGCTTGTAAATTGCATGGACTTTGTTTTCATCATTCCACGCTGTTTTCCTGAAAATAAAAAAAACGAAATTACAAAACCTCCCTGAATGCTGGCTCTTCTAAATGGGGCAACCTTTTTGTTGGATGTATTTACTGGCCAGTCCCGGTCAGGGAAGAGCCCTACCACATGGAAGTGGTCCAAGCTGCAGGCACATGGTATGCAGCAGAAACTGGCAGGCAAGGTCGTTTTTCAGGATGTTACTTGCAGCGCAGAGGTGATTGAACATTTTCCAGACCCACCCGGGTTCAAATTTGAAGTATTATTTTACTCTGGGAGCAGCTCACTGGAGCGTGATTTATTGAACTACTAGAACCAGCAGGCTCGGGGGGCGCCAACGCCCACTGGAGCAGGTGCTACTCATTTAAAGACTCTGAAAGCTCCACACAGAGTTTACAGAAGCCTCTGAAGAAATGCTCAGGGGAGCATGAAACTTGTCAGGCTTGTAAATTGCATGGACTTTGTTTTCATCATTCCACGCTGTTTTCCGGAAAATAAAAAACGAAATTACAAAACCTCCCTGAATGCTGGCTCTTCTAAATGGGGCAACCTATTTGTTGGATGTATTTACTGGCCAGTCCCGGTCAGGGAAGAGCCCTACCACATGGAAGTGGTCCAAGCTGCAGGCACATGGTATGCAGCAGAAACTGGCAGGCAAGGTCATTTTTCAGGATGTTACTTGCAGCGGAGAGGTGATTGAACATTTTCCAGAGCCACACGGGTTCAAATTTGAAGTATTATTTTACTCTGGGAGCAGCTCATTGGAGCGTGATTTATTGAACTACTAAAACCAGCAGGCTCTGGGGGCGCCAACGCCCACCGGAGCAGGTGCAACTCATTTAAAGACTCTGAAAGCTCCACACAGAGTTTACAGAAGCCTCTGAAGAAATGCTCAGGGGAGCATGAAACGCGTCAGGCTTGTAAATTGCATGGACTTTGTTTTCATCATTCCACGCTGTTTTCCTGAAAATAAAAAACGAAATTACAAAACCTCCCTGAATGCTGGCTCTTCTAAATGGGGCAACCTTTTTTTTGGATGTATTTACTGGCCAGTCCCGGTCAGGGAAGAGCCCTACCACATGGAAGTGGTCCAAGCTGCAGGCACATGGTATGCAGCAGAAACTGGCAGGCAAGGTCGTTTTTCAGGATGTTACTTGCAGCGCAGAGGTGATTGAACATTTTCCAGACCCACACGGGTTCAAATTTGAAGTATTATTTTACTCTGGGAGCAGCTCACTGGAGCGTGATTTATTGAACTACTAGAACCAGCAGGCTCTGGGGGCGCCAACGCCCACTGGAGCCGGTGCTACTCATTTAAAGACTCTGAAAGCTCCACACAGAGTTTACAGAAGCCTCTGAAGAAATGCTCAGGGGAGCATGAAACGCGTCAGGCTTGTAAATTGCATGGACTTTGTTTTCATCATTCCACGCTGTTTTCCTGAAAATAAAAAACTAAATTACAAAACCTCCCTGAATGCTGGCTCTTCTAAATGGGGCAACCTTTTTGTTGGATGTATTTACTGGCCAGTCCCGGTCAGGGAAGAGCCCTACCTCATGGAAGTGGTCCAAGCTGCAGGCACATGGTATTCAGCAGAAACTGGCAGGCAAGGTCGTTTTTCAGGATGTTACTTGCAGTGCAGAGGTGATTGAACATTTTCCAGACCCACACGGGTTCAAATTTGAAGTATTATTTTACTCTGGGAGCATCTCACTGGAGCGTGATTTATTGACCTACTAGAACCAGCAGGCTCTGGGGGCGCCAACGCCCACTGGAGCAGGTGCAACTCATTAAAAGACTCTGAAAGCTCCACACAGAGTTTACAGAAGCCTCTGAATAAATGCTCAGGGGAGCATGAAACGCGTCAGGCTCGTAAATTGCATGGACTTTGTTTTCATCATTCCACGCTGTTTTCCGGAAAATAAAAAACGAAATTACAAAACCTCCCTGAATGCTGGCTCTTCTAAATGGGGCAACCTTTTTGTTGGATGTATTTACTGGCCAGTCCCGGTCATGGAAGAGCCCTACCACATGGAAGTGGTCCAAGCTGCAGGCACATGGTATGCAGCAGAAACTGGCAGGCAAGGTCGTTTTTCAGGATGTTACTTGCAGTGCAGAGGTGATTGAACATTTTCCAGACCCACACGGGTTCAAATTTGAAGTATTATTTTACTCTGGGAGCAGCTCACTGGAGCGTGATTTATTGAACTACTAAAACCAGCAGGCTCTGGGGGCGCCAACGCCCACTGGAGCAGGTGCAACTCATTTAAAGACTCTGAAAGCTCCACACAGAGTTTACAGAAGCCTCTGAAGAAATGCTCAGGGGAGCATGAAACGCGTCAGGCTTGTAAATTGCATGGACTTTGTTTTCATCATTCCACGCTGTTTTCCTGAAAATAAAAAACGAAATTACAAAACATCCCTGAATGCTGGCTCTTCTAAATGGGGCAACCTTTTTGTTGGATGTATTTACTGGCCAGTCCCGGTCAGGGAAGAGCCCTACCACATGGAAGTGGTCCAAGCTGCAGGCACATGGTATGCAGCAGAAACTGGCAGGCAAGGTCGTTTTTCAGGATGTTACTTGCAGCGCAGAGGTGATTGAACATTTTCCAGACCCACACGGGTTCAAATTTGAAGTATTATTTTACTCTGGGAGCAGCTCACTGGAGCGTGATTTATTGAACTACTAGAACCAGAAGGCTCTGGGGGCGCCAACGCCCACTGGAGCAGGTGCTACTCATTTAAAGACTCTGAAAGCTCCACACAGAGTTTACAGAAGCCTCTGAAGAAATGCTCAGGGGAGCATGAAACGCGTCAGGCTTGTAAATTGCATGGACTTTGTTTTCATCATTCCACGCTGTTTTCCTGAAAATAAAAAACGAAATTACAAAACCTCCCTGAATGCTGGCTCTTCTAAATGGGGCAACCTTTTTGTTGGATGTATTTACTGGCCAGTCCCGGTCAGGGAAGAGCCCTACCTCATGGAAGTGGTCCAAGCTGCAGGCACATGGTATTCAGCAGAAACTGGCAGGCAAGGTCGTTTTTCAGGATGTTACTTGCAGGGCAGAGGTGATTGAACATTTTCCAGACCCACACGGGTTCAAATTTGAAGTATTATTTTACTCTGGGAGCATCTCACTGGAGCGTGATTTATTGACCTACTAGAACCAGCAGGCTCTGGGGGCGCCAACGCCCACTGGAGCAGGTGCTACTCATTTAAAGACTCCGAAAGCTCCACACAGAGTTTACAGAAGCCTCTGAAGAAATGCTCAGGGGAACATGAAACACGTCAGGCTTGTAAATTGCATGGACTTTGTTTTCATCATTCCACGCTGTTTTCCTGAAAATAAAAAACGAAATTACAAAACCTCCCTGAATGCTGGCTCTTCTAAATGGGGCAACCTTTTTGTTGGATGTATTTACTGGCCAGTCCCGGTCAGGGAAGAGCCCTACCACATGGAAGTGGTCCAAGCTGCAGGCACATGGTATGCAGCAGAAACTGGCAGGCAAGGTCGTTTTTCAGGATGTTACTTGCAGCGCAGAGGTGATTGAACATTTTCCAGACCCACACGGGTTCAAATTTGAAGTATTATTTTACTCTGGGAGCAGCTCACTGGAGCGTGATTTATTGAACTACTAGAACCAGCAGGCTCTGGGGGCGCCAACGCCCACTGGAGCAGGTGCTACTCATTTAAAGACTCTGAAAGCTCCACACAGAGTTTACAGAAGCCTCTGAAGAAATGCTCAGGGGAGCATGAAACGCGTCAGGCTTGTAAATTGCATGGACTTTGTTTTCATCATTCCACGCTGTTTTCCGGAAAATAAAAAACGAAATTACAAAACCTCCCTGAATGCTGGCTCTTCTAAATGGGGCAACCTTTTTGTTGGATGTATTTACTGGCCAGTCCCGGTCAGGGAAGAGCCCTACCACATGGAAGTGGTCCAAGCTGCAGGCACATGGTATGCAGCAGAAACTGGCAGGCAAGGTCGTTTTTCAGGATGTTACTTGCAGCGCAGAGGTGATTGAACATTTTCCAGACCCACACGGGTTCAAATTTGAAGTATTATTTTACTCTGGGAGCAGCTCACTGGAGCGTGATTTATTGAACTACTAAAACCAGCAGGCTCTGGGGGCGCCAACGCCCACTGGAGCAGGTGCTACTCATTTAAAGACTCTGAAAGCTCCACACAGAGTTTACAGAAGCCTCTGAAGAAATGCTCAGGGGAGCATGAAACGCGTCAGGCTTGTAAATTGCATGGACTTTGTTTTCATCATTCCACGCTGTTTTCCTGAAAATAAAAAACGAAATTACAAAACCTCCCTGAATGCTGGCTCTTCTAAATGGGGCAACCTTTTTGTTGGATGTATTTACTGGCCAGTCCCAGTCAGGGAAGAGCCCTACCACATGGAAGTGGTCCAAGCTGCAGGCACGTGGTATGCAGCAGAAACTGACAGGCAAGGTCGTTTTTCAGGATGTTACTTGCAGCGCAGAGGTGATTGAACATTTTCCAGACCCACCCGGGTTCAAATTTGAAGTATTATTTTACTCTGGGAGCAGCTCACTGGAGCGTGATTTATTGAACTACTAGAACCAGCAGGCTCGGGGGGCGCCAACGCCCACTGGAGCAGGTGCTACTCATTTAAAGACTCTGAAAGCTCCACACAGAGTTTACAGAAGCCTCTGAAGAAATGCTCAGGGGAGCATGAAACTTGTCAGGCTTGTAAATTGCATGGACTTTGTTTTCATCATTCCACGCTGTTTTCCGGAAAATAAAAAACGAAATTACAAAACCTCCCTGAATGCTGGCTCTTCTAAATGGGGCAACCTATTTGTTGGATGTATTTACTGGCCAGTCCCGGTCAGGGAAGAGCCCTACCACATGGAAGTGGTCCAAGCTGCAGGCACATGGTATGCAGCAGAAACTGGCAGGCAAGGTCGTTTTTCAGGATGTTACTTGCAGCGGAGAGGTGATTGAACATTTTCCAGAGCCACACGGGTTCAAATTTGAAGTATTATTTTACTCTGGGAGCAGCTCATTGGAGCGTGATTTATTGAACTACTAAAACCAGCAGGCTCTGGGGGCGCCAACGCCCACCGGAGCAGGTGCAACTCATTTAAAGACTCTGAAAGCTCCACACAGAGTTTACAGAAGCCTCTGAAGAAATGCTCAGGGGAGCATGAAACGCGTCAGGCTTGTAAATTGCATGGACTTTGTTTTCATCATTCCACGCTGTTTTCCTGAAAATAAAAAACGAAATTACAAAACCTCCCTGAATGCTGGCTCTTCTAAATGGGGCAACCTTTTTGTTGGATGTATTTACTGGCCAGTCCCGGTCAGGGAAGAGCCCTACCACATGGAAGTGGTCCAAGCTGCAGGCACATGGTATGCAGCAGAAACTGGCAGGCAAGGTCGTTTTTCAGGATGTTACTTGCAGCGCAGAGGTGATTGAACATTTTCCAGACCCACACGGGTTCAAATTTGAAGTATTATTTTACTCTGGGAGCAGCTCACTGGAGCGTGATTTATTGAACTACTAGAACCAGCAGGCTCTGGGGGCGCCAACGCCCACTGGAGCCGGTGCTACTCATTTAAAGACTCTGAAAGCTCCACACAGAGTTTACAGAAGCCTCTGAAGAAATACTCAGGGGAGCATGAAACGCGTCAGGCTTGTAAATTGCATGGACTTTGTTTTCATCATTCCACGCTGTTTTCCTGAAAATAAAAAACGAAATTACAAAACCTCCCTGAATGCTGGCTCTTCTAAATGGGGCAACCTTTTTGTTGGATGTATTTACTGGCCAGTCCCGGTCAGGGAAGAGCCCTACCTCATGGAAGTGGTCCAAGCTGCAGGCACATGGTATTCAGCAGAAACTGGCAGGCAAGGTCGTTTTTCAGGATGTTACTTGCAGTGCAGAGGTGATTGAACATTTTCCAGACCCACACGGGTTCAAATTTGAAGTATTATTTTACTCTGGGAGCATCTCACTGGAGCGTGATTTATTGACCTACTAGAACCAGCAGGCTCTGGGGGCGCCAACGCCCACTGGAGCAGGTGCAACTCATTTAAAGACTCTGAAAGCTCCACACAGAGTTTACAGAAGCCTCTGAAGAAATGCTCAGGGGAGCATGAAACGCGTCAGGCTTGTAAATTGCATGGACTTTGTTTTCATCATTCCACGCTGTTTTCCTGAAAATAAAAAACGAAATTACAAAACCTCCCTGAATGCTGGCTCTTCTAAATGGGGCAACCTTTTTGTTGGATGTATTCACTGGCCAATCCCGGTCAGGGAAGAGCCCTACCACATGGAAGTGGTCCAAGCTGCAGGCACATGGTATGCAGCAGAAACTGGCAGGCAAGGTCGTTTTTCAGGATCTTACTTGCAGCGCAGAGGTGATTGAGCATTTTCCAGACCCACACGGGTTCAAATTTTAAGTATTATTTTACTCTGGGAGCAGCTCACTGGAGCGTGATTTATTGAACTACTAGAACCAGCAGGCTCTGGGGGTGCCAACGCCCACTGGAGCAGGTGCTACTCATTTAAAGACTCTGAAAGCTCCACACAGAGTTTACAGAAGCCTCTGAAGAAATGCTCAGGGGAGCATGAAACGCGTCAGGCTTGTAAATTGCATGGACTTTGTTTTTATCATTCCACGCTGTTTTCCTGAAAATAAAAAACGAAATTACAAAACCTCCCTGAATGCTGGCTCTTCTAAATGGGGCAACCTTTTTGTTGGATGTATTTACTGGCCAGTCCCGGTCAGGGAAGAGCCCTACCACATGGAAGTGGTCCAAGCTGCAAGCACATGGTATGCAGCAGAAACTGGCAGGCAAGGTCGTTTTTCAGGATGTTACTTGCAGCGCAGAGGTGATTGAACATTTTCCAGACCCACACAGGTTCAAATTTGAAGTATTATTTTACTCTGGGAGCAGCTCACTGGAGCGTGATTTATTGAACTACTAGAATCAGCAGGCTCTGGGGGCGCCAACGCCCACTGGAGCAGGTGCTACTCATTTAAAGACTCTGAAAGCTCCACACAGAGTTTACAGAAGCCTCTGAAGAAATGCTCAGGGGAGCATGAAACGCATCAGGTTTGTAAATTGCATGGACTTTGTTTTCATCATTCCACGCTGTTTTCCTGAAAATAAAAAACGAAATTACAAAACCTCCCTGAATGCTGGCTCTTCTAAATGGGGCAACCTTTTTGTTGGATGTATTTACTGGCCAGTCCCGGTCAGGGAAGAGCCCTACCACATGGAAGTGGTCCAAGCTGCAGGCACGTGGTATGCAGCAGAAACTGACAGGCAAGGTCGTTTTTCAGGATGTTACTTGCAGCGCAGAGGGGATTGAACATTTTCCAGACCCACCCGGGTTCAAATTTGAAGTATTATTTTACTCTGGGAGCAGCTCACTGGAGCGTGATTTATTGAACTACTAGAACCAGCAGGCAGTGGGGGCGGCAACGCCCACTGGAGCAGGTGCTACTCATTTAAAGACTCTGAAAGCTCCACACAGAGTTTACAGAAGCCTCTGAAGAAATGCTCAGGGGAGCATGAAACGCGTCAGGCTTGTAAATTGCATGGACTTTGTTTTCATCATTCCACGCTGTTTTCCTGAAAATAAAAAACGAAATTACAAAACCTCCCTGAATGCTGGCTCTTCTAAATGGGGCAACCTTTTTGTTGGATGTATTTACTGGCCAGTCCCGGTCAGGGAAGAGCCCTACCACATGGAAGTGGTCCAAGCTGCAGGCACATGGTATGCAGCAGAAACTGGCAGGCAAGGTCGTTTTTCAGGATGTTACTTGCAGCGCAGAGGTGATTGAACATTTTCCAGACCCACCCGGGTTCAAATTTGAAGTATTATTTTACTCTGGGAGCAGCTCACTTGGGCGTGATTTATTGAACTACTAGAACTAGCAGGCTCGGGGGGCGCCAATGCCCACTGGAGCAGGTGCTACTCATTTAAAGACTCTGAAAGCTCCACACAGAGTTTACAGAAGCCTCTGAAGAAATGCTCAGGGGAGCATGAAACTTGTCAGGCTTGTAAATTGCATGGACTTTGTTTTCATCATTCCACGCTGTTTTCCGGAAAATAAAAAACGAAATTACAAAACCTCCCTGAATGCTGGCTCTTCTAAATGGGGCAACCTATTTGTTGGATGTATTTACTGGCCAGTCCCGGTCAGGGAAGAGCCCTACCACATGGAAGTGGTCCAAGCTGCAGGCACATGGTATGCAGCAGAAACTGGCAGGCAAGGTCATTTTTCAGGATGTTACTTGCAGCGGAGAGGTGATTGAACATTTTCCAGAGCCACACGGGTTCAAATTTGAAGTATTATTTTACTCTGGGAGCAGCTCATTGGAGAGTGATTTTTTGAACTACTAAAACCAGCAGGCTCTGGGGGCGCCAACGCCCACCGGAGCAGGTGCAACTCATTTAAAGACTCTGAAAGCTCCACACAGAGTTTACAGAAGCCTCTGAAGAAATGCTCAGGGGAGCATGAAACGCGTCAGGCTTGTAAATTGCATGGACTTTGTTTTCATCATTCCACGCTGTTTTCCTGAAAATAAAAAACGAAATTACAAAACCTCCCTGAATGCTGGCTCTTCTAAATGGGGCAACCTTTTTGTTGGATGTATTTACTGGCCAGTCCCGGTCAGGGAAGAGCCCTACCACATGGAAGTGGTCCAAGCTGCAGGCACATGGTATGCAGCAGAAACTGGCAGGCAAGGTCGTTTTTCAGGATGTTACTTGCAGCGCAGAGGTGATTGAACATTTTCCAGACCCACACGGGTTCAAATTTGAAGTATTATTTTACTCTGGGAGCAGCTCACTGGAGCGTGATTTATTGAACTACTAGAACCAGCAGGCTCTGGGGGCGCCAACGCCCACTGGAGCCGGTGCTACTCATTTAAAGACTCTGAAAGCTCCACACAGAGTTTACAGAAGCCTCTGAAGAAATGCTCAGGGGAGCAGGAAACGCGTCAGGCTTGTAAATTGCATGGACTTTGTTTTCATCATTCCACGCTGTTTTCCTGAAAATAAAAAACGAAATTACAAAACCTCCCTGAATGCTGGCTCTTCTAAATGGGGCAACCTTTTTGTTGGATGTATTTACTGGCCAGTCCCGGTCAGGGAAGAGCCCTACCTCATGGAAGTGGTCCAAGCTGCAGGCACATGGTATTCAGCAGAAACTGGCAGGCAAGGTCGTTTTTCAGGATGTTACTTGCAGTGCAGAGGTGATTGAACATTTTCCAGACCCACACGGGTTCAAATTTGAAGTATTATTTTACTCTGGGAGCATCTCACTGGAGCGTGATTTATTGACCTACTAGAACCAGCAGGCTCTGGGGGCGCCAACGCCCACTGGAGCAGGTGCAACTCATTTAAAGACTCTGAAAGCTCCACACAGAGTTTACAGAAGCCTCTGAAGAAATGCTCAGGGGAGCATGAAACGCGTCAGGCTTGTAAATTGCATGGACTTTGTTTTCATCATTCCACGCTGTTTTCCGGAAAATAAAAAACGAAATTACAAAACCTCCCTGAATGCTGGCTCTTCTAAATGGGGCAACCTTTTTGTTGGATGTATTTACTGGCCAGTCCCGGTCAGGGAAGAGCCCTACCACATGGAAGTGGTCCAAGCTGCAGGCACATGGTTTTCAGCAGAAACTGGCAGGCAAGGTCGTTTTTCAGGATGTTACTTGCAGTGCAGAGGTGATTGAACATTTTCCAGACCCACACGGGTTCAAATTTGAAGTATTATTTTACTCTGGGAGCAGCTCACTGGAGCGTGATTTATTGAACTACTAAAACCAGCAGGCTCTGGGGGCGCCAACGCCCACTGGAGCAGGTGCTACTCGTTTAAAGACTCTGAAAGCTCCACACAGAGTTTACAGAAGCCTCTGAAGAAATGCTCAGGGGAGCATGAAACGCGTCCGGCTTGTAAATTGCATGGACTTTGTTTTCATCATTCCACGCTGTTTTACTGAAAATAAAAAACGAAATTACAAAACCTCCCTGAATGCCGGCTCTTCTAAATGGGGCAACCTTTTTGTTGGATGTATTTACTGGCCAGTCCCGGTCAGGGAAGAGCCTTACCACATGGAAGTGGTCCAAGCTGCAGGCACATGGTATGCAGCAGAAACTGGCAGGCAAGGTCGTTTTTCAGGATGTTACTTGCAGCGCAGAGGTGATTGAACATTTTCCAGACCCACACGGGTTCAAATTTGAAGTATTATTTTACTCTGGGAGCAGCTCACTGGAGCGTGATTTATTGAACTACTAGAACCAGCAGGCTCTGGGGGCGCCAACGCCCACTGGAGCAGGTGCTACTCATTTAAAGACTCTGAAAGCTCCACACAGAGTTTACAGAAGCCTCTGAAGAAATGCTCAGGGGAGCATGAAACGCGTCAGGCTTGTAAATTGCATGGACTTTGTTTTCATCATTCCACGCTGTTTTCCTGAAAATAAAAAACGAAATTACAAAACCTCCCTGAATGCTGGCTCTTCTAAATGGGGCAACCTTTTTGTTGGATGTATTTACTGGCCAGTCCCGGTCAGGGAAGAGCCCTACCACATGGAAGTGGTCCAAGCTGCAGGCACATGGTATGCAGCAGAAACTGGTAGGCAAGGTCGTTTTTCAGGATGTTACTTGCAGCGCAGAGGTGATTGAACATTTTCCAGACCCACCCGGGTTCAAATTTGAAGTATTATTTTACTCTGGGAGCAGCTCACTGGAGCGTGATTTATTGAACTACTAGAACCAGCAGGCTCTGGGGGCACCAACGCCCACTGGAGCAGGTGCTACTCATTTAAAGACTCTGAAAGCTCCACACAGAGTTTACAGAAGCCTCTGAAGAAATGCTCAGGGGAGCATGAAACGCGTCAGGCTTGTAAATTGCATGGACTTTGTTTTCATCATTCCACGCTGTTTTCCGGAAAATAAAAAACGAAATTACAAAACCTCCCTGAATGCTGGCTCTTCTAAATGGGGCAACCTTTTTGTTGGATGTATTTACTGGCCAGTCCCGGTCATGGAAGAGCCCTACCACATGGAAGTGGTCCAAGCTGCAGGCACATGGTATGCAGCAGAAACTGGCAGGCAAGGTCGTTTTTCAGGATGTTACTTGCAGTGCAGAGGTGATTGAACATTTTCCAGACCCACACGGGTTCAAATTTGAAGTATTATTTTACTCTGGGAGCAGCTCACTGGAGCGTGATTTATTGAACTACTAAAACCAGCAGGCTCTGGGGGCGCCAACGCCCACTGGAGCAGGTGCAACTCATTTAAAGACTCTGAAAGCTCCACACAGAGTTTACAGAAGCCTCTGAAGAAATGCTCAGGGGAGCATGAAACGCGTCAGGCTTGTAAATTGCATGGACTTTGTTTTCATCATTCCACGCTGTTTTCCTGAAAATAAAAAACGAAATTACAAAACATCCCTGAATGCTGGCTCTTCTAAATGGGGCAACCTTTTTGTTGGATGTATTTACTGGCCAGTCCCGGTCAGGGAAGAGCCCTACCACATGGAAGTGGTCCAAGCTGCAGGCACATGGTATGCAGCAGAAACTGGCAGGCAAGGTCGTTTTTCAGGATGTTACTTTCAGCGCAGAGGTGATTGAACAATTTCCAGACCCACACGGGTTCAAATTTGAAGTATTATTTTACTCTGGGAGCAGCTCACTGGAGCGTGATTTATTGAACTACTAGAACCAGAAGGCTCTGGGGGCGCCAACGCCCACTGGAGCAGGTGCTACTCATTTAAAGACTCTGAAAGCTCCACACAGAGTTTACAGAAGCCTCTGAAGAAATGCTCAGGGGAGCATGAAACGCGTCAGGCTTGTAAATTGCATGGACTTTGTTTTCATCATTCCACGCTGTTTTCCTGAAAATAAAAAACGAAATTACAAAACCTCCCTGAATGCTGGCTCTTCTAAATGGGGCAACCTTTTTGTTGGATGTATTTACTGGCCAGTCCCGGTCAGGGAAGAGCCCTACCTCATGGAAGTGGTCCAAGCTGCAGGCACATGGTATTCAGCAGAAACTGGCAGGCAAGGTCGTTTTTCAGGATGTTACTTGCAGGGCAGAGGTGATTGAACATTTTCCAGACCCACACGGGTTCAAATTTGAAGTATTATTTTACTCTGGGAGCATCTCACTGGAGCGTGATTTATTGACCTACTAGAACCAGCAGGCTCTGGGGGCGCCAACGCCCACTGGAGCAGGTGCAACTCATTTAAAGACTCTGAAAGCTCCACACAGAGTTTACAGAAGCCTCTGTAGAAATGCTCAGGGGAGCATGAAACGCGTCAGGCTTGTAAATTGCATGGACTTTGTTTTCATCATTCCACGCTGTTTTCCTGAAAATAAAAAACGAAATTACAAAACCTCCCTGAATGCTGGCTCTTCTAAACGGGCCAACCTTTTTGTTGGATGTATTTACTGGCCAGTCCCGGTCAGGGAAGAGCCCTACCACATGGAAGTGGTCCAAGCTGCAGGCACATGGTATGCAGCAGAAACTGGCAGGCAAGGTCGTTTTTCAGGATGTTACTTGCAGCGCAGAGGTGATTGAACATTTTCCAGACCCACCCGGGTTCAAATTTGAAGTATTATTTTACTCTGGGAGCAGCTCACTAGAGCGTGATTTATTGAACTACTAGAACCAGCAGGCTCTGGGGGCGCCAACGCCCACTGGAGCAGGTGTTACTCATTTAAAGACTCTGAAAGCTCCACACAGAGTTTACAGAAGCCTCTGAAGAAATGCTCAGGGGAGCATGAAACGCGTCAGGCTTGTAAATTGCATGGACTTTGTTTTCATCATTCCATGCTGTTTTCCGGAAAATAAAAAACGAAATTACAAAACCTTCCTGAATGCTGGCTCTTCTAAATGGGGCAACCTTTTTGTTGGATGTATTTACTGGCCAGTCCCGGTCAGGGAAGAGCCCTACCACATGGAAGTGGTCCAAGCTGCAGGCACATGGTATGCAGCAGAAACTGGCAGGCAAGGTCGTTTTTCAGGATGTTACTTGCAGCGCAGAGGTAATTGAACATTTTCCAGACCCACACGGGTTCAAATTTGAAGTATTATTTTACTCTGGGAGCAGCTCACTGGAGCGTGCTTTATTAAACTACTAGAACCAGCAGGCTCTGGGGGCGCCAACGCCCACTGGAGCAGGTGCTACTCATTTAAAGACTCCGAAAGCTCCACACAGAGTTTACAGAAGCCTCTGAAGAAATGCTCAGGGGAACATGAAACACGTCAGGCTTGTAAATTGCATGGATTTTGTTTTCATCATTCCACGCTGTTTTCCTGAAAATAAAAAACGAAATTACAAAACCTCCCTGAATGCTGGCTCTTCTAAATGGGGCAACCTTTTTGTTGGATGTATTTACTGGCCAGTCCCGGTCATGGAAGAGCCCTACCACATGGAAGTGGTCCAAGCTGCAGGCACATGGTATGCAGCAGAAACTGGCAGGCAAGGTCATTTTTCAGGATGTTACTTGCAGCGCAGAGGTGATTGAACATTTTCCAGACCCACACAGGTTCAAATTTGAAGTATTATTTTACTCTGGGAGCAGCTCACTGGAGCGTGATTTATTGAACTACTAGAACCAGCAGGCTCTGGGGGCGCCAACGCCCACTGGAGCAGGTGCTACTCATTTAAAGACTCTGAAAGCTCCACACAGAGTTTACAGAAGCCTCTGAAGAAATGCTCAGGGGAGCATGAAACGCGTCAGGCTTGTAAATTGCATGGACTTTGTTTTCATCATTCCACGCTGTTTTCCTGAAAATAAAAAACGAAATTACAAAACCTCCCTGAATGCTGGCTCTTCTAAATGGGGCAACCTTTTTGTTGGATGTATTTACTGGCCAGTCCCGGTCAGGGAAGAGCCCTACCACATGGAAGTGGTCCAAGCTGCAGGCACATGGTATGCAGCAGAAACTGGCAGGCAAGGTCGTTTTTCAGGATGTTACTTGCAGCGCAGAGGTGATTGAACATTTTCCAGACCCACCCGGGTTCAAATTTGAAGTATTATTTTACTCTGGGAGCAGCTCACTGGAGCGTGATTTATTGAACTACTAGAACCAGCAGGCTCTGGGGGCGCCAACGCCCACTGGAGCAGGTGCTACTCATTTAAAGACTCTGAAAGCTCCACACAGAGTTTACAGAAGCCTCTGAAGAAATACTCAGGGGAGCATGAAACGCGTCAGGCTTGTAAATTGCATGGACTTTGTTTTCATCATTCCACGCTGTTTTCCGGAAAATAAAAAACGAAATTACAAAACCTCCCTGAATGCTGGCTCTTCTAAATGGGGCAACCTTTTTGTTGGATGTATTTACTGGCCAGTCCCGGTCAGGGAAGAGCCCTACCACATGGAAGTGGTCTAAGCTGCAGGCACATGGTATGCAGCAGAAACTGGCAGGCAAGGTCGTTTTTCAGGATGTTACTTGCAGCGCAGAGGTGATTGAACATTTTCCAGACCCACACGGGTTCAAATTTGAAGTATTATTTTACTCTCGGAGCAGCTCACTGGAGCGTGATTTATTGAACTACTAAAACCAGCAGGCTCTGGGGGCGCCAACGCCCACTGGAGCAGGTGCTACTCATTTAAAGACTCTGAAAGCTCCACACAGAGTTTACAGAAGCCTCTGAAGAAATGCTCAGGGGAGCATGAAACGCGTCAGGCTTGTAAATTGCATGGACTTTGTTTTCATCATTCCACGCTGTTTTCCTGAAAATAAAAAACGAAATTACAAAACCTCCCTGAATGCTGGCTCTTCTAAATGGGGCAACCATTTTGTTGGATGTATTTACTGGCCAGTCCCGGTCAGGGAAGAGCCCTACCACATGGAAGTGGTCCAAGCTGCAGGCACATGGTATGCAGCAGAAACTGGCAGGCAAGGTCGTTTTTCAGGATGTTACTTGCAGCGCAGAGGTGATTGAACATTTTCCAGACCCACACGGGTTCAAATTTGAAGTATTATTTTACTCTGGGAGAAGCTCACTGGAGCGTAATTTATTGAACTACTAAAACCAGCAGGCTCTGGGGGCGCCAACGCCCACTGGAGCAGGTGCTACTCATTTAAAGACTCTGAAAGCTCCACACAGAGTTTACAGAAGCCTCTGAAGAAATGCTCAGGGGAGCATGAAACGCGTCAGGCTTGTAAATTGCATGGACTTTGTTTTCATCATTCCACGCTGTTTTCCTGAAAATAAAAAACGAAATTACAAAACCTCCCTGAATGCTGGCTCTTCTAAATGGGGCAACCTTTTTGTTGGATGTATTTACTGGCCAGTCCCGGTCAGGGAAGAGCCCTACCACATGGAAGTGGTCCAAGCTGCAGGCACATGGTATGCAGCAGAAACTGGCAGGCAAGGTCGTTTTTCAGGATGTTACTTGCAGCGCAGAGGTGATTGAACATTTTCCAGACCCACACGGGTTCAAATTTGAAGTATTATTTTACTCTGGGAGCAGCTCACTGGAGCGTGATTTATTGAACTACTAGAACCAGAAGGCTCTGGGGGCGCCAACGCCCACTGGAGCAGGTGCTACTCATTTAAAGACTCTGAAAGCTCCACACAGAGTTTACAGAAGCCTCTGAAGAAATGCTCAGGGGAGCATGAAACGCGTCAGGCTTGTAAATTGCATGGACTTTGTTTTCATCATTCCACGCTGTTTTCCTGAAAATAAAAAACGAAATTACAAAACCTCCCTGAATGCTGGCTCTTCTAAATGGGGCAACCTTTTTGTTGGATGTATTTACTGGCCAGTCCCGGTCAGGGAAGAGCCCTACCTCATGGAAGTGGTCCAAGCTGCAGGCACATGGTATTCAGCAGAAACTGGCAGGCAAGGTCGTTTTTCAGGATGTTACTTGCAGGGCAGAGGTGATTGAACATTTTCCAGACCCACACGGGTTCAAATTTGAAGTATTATTTTGCTCTGGGAGCATCTCACTGGAGCGTGATTTATTGACCTACTAGAACCAGCAGGCTCTGGGGGCGCCAACGCCCACTGGAGCAGGTGCTACTCATTTAAAGACTCCGAAAGCTCCACACAGAGTTTACAGAAGCCTCTGAAGAAATGCTCAGGGGAACATGAAACACGTCAGGCTTGTAAATTGCATGGACTTTGTTTTCATCATTCCACGCTGTTTTCCTGAAAATAAAAAACGAAATTACAAAACCTCCCTGAATGCTGGCTCTTCTAAATGGGGCAACCTTTTTGTTGGATGTATTTACTGGCCAGTCCCGGTCAGGGAAGAGCCCTACCACATGGAAGTGGTCCAAGCTGCAGGCACATGGTATGCAGCAGAAACTGGCAGGCAAGGTCGTTTTTCAGGATGTTACTTGCAGCGCAGAGGTGATTGAACATTTTCCAGACCCACCCGGGTTCAAATTTGAAGTATTATTTTACTCTGGGAGCAGCTCACTGGAGCGTGATTTATTGAACTACTAGAACCAGCAGGCTCTGGGGGCGCCAACGCCCACTGGAGCAGGTGCTACTCATTTAAAGACTCTGAAAGCTCCACACAGAGTTTACAGAAGCCTCTGAAGAAATGCTCAGGGGAGCATGAAACGCGTCAGGCTTGTAAATTGCATGGACTTTGTTTTCATCATTCCACGCTGTTTTCCGGAAAATAAAAAACGAAATTACAAAACCTCCCTGAATGCTGGCTCTTCTAAATGGGGCAACCTTTTTGTTGGATGTATTTACTGGCCAGTCCCGGTCAGGGAAGAGCCCTACCACATGGAAGTGGTCCAAGCTGCAGGCACATGGTATGCAGCAGAAACTGGCAGGCAAGGTCGTTTTTCAGGATGTTACTTGCAGCGCAGAGGTGATTGAACATTTTCCAGACCCACACGGGTTCAAATTTGAAGTATTATTTTACTCTGGGAGCAGCTCACTGGAGCGTGATTTATTGAACTACTAAAACCAGCAGGCTCTGGGGGCGCCAACGCCCACTGGAGCAGGTGCTACTCATTTAAAGACTCTGAAAGCTCCACACAGAGTTTACAGAAGCCTCTGAAGAAATGCTCAGGGGAGCATGAAACGCGTCAGGCTTGTAAATTGCATGGACTTTGTTTTCATCATTCCACGCTGTTTTCCTGAAAATAAAAAACGAAATTACAAAACCTCCCTGAATGCTGGCTCTTCTAAATGGGGCAACCTTTTTGTTGGATGTATTTACTGGCCAGTCCCAGTCAGGGAAGAGCCCTACCACATGGAAGTGGTCCAAGCTGCAGGCACGTGGTATGCAGCAGAAACTGACAGGCAAGGTCGTTTTTCAGGATGTTACTTGCAGCGCAGAGGTGATTGAACATTTTCCAGACCCACCCGGGTTCAAATTTGAAGTATTATTTTACTCTGGGAGCAGCTCACTGGAGCGTGATTTATTGAACTACTAGAACCAGCAGGCTCGGGGGGCGCCAACGCCCACTGGAGCAGGTGCTACTCATTTAAAGACTCTGAAAGCTCCACACAGAGTTTACAGAAGCCTCTGAAGAAATGCTCAGGGGAGCATGAAACTTGTCAGGCTTGTAAATTGCATGGACTTTGTTTTCATCATTCCACGCTGTTTTCCGGAAAATAAAAAACGAAATTACAAAACCTCCCTGAATGCTGGCTCTTCTAAATGGGGCAACCTATTTGTTGGATGTATTTACTGGCCAGTCCCGGTCAGGGAAGAGCCCTACCACATGGAAGTGGTCCAAGCTGCAGGCACATGGTATGCAGCAGAAACTGGCAGGCAAGGTCGTTTTTCAGGATGTTACTTGCAGCGGAGAGGTGATTGAACATTTTCCAGAGCCACACGGGTTCAAATTTGAAGTATTATTTTACTCTGGGAGCAGCTCATTGGAGCGTGATTTATTGAACTACTAAAACCAGCAGGCTCTGGGGGCGCCAACGCCCACCGGAGCAGGTGCAACTCATTTAAAGACTCTGAAAGCTCCACACAGAGTTTACAGAAGCCTCTGAAGAAATGCTCAGGGGAGCATGGAACGCGTCAGGCTTGTAAATTGCATGGACTTTGTTTTCATCATTCCACGCTGTTTTCCTGAAAATAAAAAACGAAATTACAAAACCTCCCTGAATGCTGGCTCTTCTAAATGGGGCAACCTTTTTGTTGGATGTATTTACTGGCCAGTCCCGGTCAGGGAAGAGCCCTACCACATGGAAGTGGTCCAAGCTGCAGGCACATGGTATGCAGCAGAAACTGGCAGGCAAGGTCGTTTTTCAGGATGTTACTTGCAGCGCAGAGGTGATTGAACATTTTCCAGACCCACACGGGTTCAAATTTGAAGTATTATTTTACTCTGGGAGCAGCTCACTGGAGCGTGATTTATTGAACTACTAGAACCAGCAGGCTCTGGGGGCGCCAACGCCCACTGGAGCCGGTGCTACTCATTTAAAGACTCTGAAAGCTCCACACAGAGTTTACAGAAGCCTCTGAAGAAATACTCAGGGGAGCATGAAACGCGTCAGGCTTGTAAATTGCATGGACTTTGTTTTCATCATTCCACGCTGTTTTCCTGAAAATAAAAAACGAAATTACAAAACCTCCCTGAATGCTGGCTCTTCTAAATGGGGCAACCTTTTTGTTGGATGTATTTACTGGCCAGTCCCGGTCAGGGAAGAGCCCTACCTCATGGAAGTGGTCCAAGCTGCAGGCACATGGTATTCAGCAGAAACTGGCAGGCAAGGTCGTTTTTCAGGATGTTACTTGCAGTGCAGAGGTGATTGAACATTTTCCAGACCCACACAGGTTCAAATTTGAAGTATTATTTTACTCTGGGAGCATCTCACTGGAGCGTGATTTATTGACCTACTAGAACCTGCAGGCTCTGGGGGCGCCAACGCCCACTGGAGCAGGTGCAACTCATTTAAAGACTCTGAAAGCTCCACACAGAGTTTACAGAAGCCTCTGAAGAAATGCTCAGGGGAGCATGAAACGCGTCAGGCTTGTAAATTGCATGGACTTTGTTTTCATCATTCCACGCTGTTTTCCTGAAAATAAAAAACGAAATTACAAAACCTCCCTGAATGCTGGCTCTTCTAAATGGGGCAACCTTTTTGTTGGATGTATTCACTGGCCAATCCCGGTCAGGGAAGAGCCCTACCACATGGAAGTGGTCCAAGCTGCAGGCACATGGTATGCAGCAGAAACTGGCAGGCAAGGTCGTTTTTCAGGATGTTACTTGCAGCGCAGAGGTGATTGAGCATTTTCCAGACCCACACGGGTTCAAATTTTAAGTATTATTTTACTCTGGGAGCAGCTCACTGGAGCGTGATTTATTGAACTACTAGAACCAGCAGGCTCTGGGGGTGCCAACGCCCACTGGAGCAGGTGCTACTCATTTAAAGACTCTGAAAGCTCCACACAGAGTTTACAGAAGCCTCTGAAGAAATGCTCAGGGGAGCATGAAACGCGTCAGGCTTGTAAATTGCATGGACTTTGTTTTTATCATTCCACGCTGTTTTCCTGAAAATAAAAAACGAAATTACAAAACCTCCCTGAATGCTGGCTCTTCTAAATGGGGCAACCTTTTTGTTGGATGTATTTACTGGCCAGTCCCGGTCAGGGAAGAGCCCTACCACATGGAAGTGGTCCAAGCTGCAAGCACATGGTATGCAGCAGAAACTGGCAGGCAAGGTCGTTTTTCAGGATGTTACTTGCAGCGCAGAGGTGATTGAACATTTTCCAGACCCACACAGGTTCAAATTTGAAGTATTATTTTACTCTGGGAGCAGCTCACTGGAGCGTGATTTATTGAACTACTAGAATCAGCAGGCTCTGGGGGCGCCAACGCCCACTGGAGCAGGTGCTACTCATTTAAAGACTCTGAAAGCTCCACACAGAGTTTACAGAAGCCTCTGAAGAAATGCTCAGGGGAGCATGAAACGCATCAGGTTTGTAAATTGCATGGACTTTGTTTTCATCATTCCACGCTGTTTTCCTGAAAATAAAAAACGAAATTACAAAACCTCCCTGAATGCTGGCTCTTCTAAATGGGGCAACCTTTTTGTTGGATGTATTTACTGGCCAGTCCCGGTCAGGGAAGAGCCCTACCACATGGAAGTGGTCCAAGCTGCAGGCACGTGGTATGCAGCAGAAACTGACAGGCAAGGTCGTTTTTCAGGATGTTACTTGCAGCGCAGAGGGGATTGAACATTTTCCAGACCCACCCGGGTTCAAATTTGAAGTATTATTTTACTCTGGGAGCAGCTCACTGGAGCGTGATTTATTGAACTACTAGAACCAGCAGGCAGTGGGGGCGGCAACGCCCACTGGAGCAGGTGCTACTCATTTAAAGACTCTGAAAGCTCCACACAGAGTTTACAGAAGCCTCTGAAGAAATGCTCAGGGGAGCATGAAACGCGTCAGGCTTGTAAATTGCATGGACTTTGTTTTCATCATTCCACGCTGTTTTCCTGAAAATAAAAAACGAAATTACAAAACCTCCCTGAATGCTGGCTCTTCTAAATGGGGCAACCTTTTTGTTGGATGTATTTACTGGCCAGTCCCGGTCAGGGAAGAGCCCTACCACATGGAAGTGGTCCAAGCTGCAGGCACATGGTATGCAGCAGAAACTGGCAGGCAAGGTCGTTTTTCAGGATGTTACTTGCAGCGCAGAGGTGATTGAACATTTTCCAGACCCACCCGGGTTCAAATTTGAAGTATTATTTTACTCTGGGAGCAGCTCACTGGAGCGTGATTTATTGAACTACTAGAACTAGCAGGCTCGGGGGGCGCCAACGCCCACTGGAGCAGGTGCTACTCATTTAAAGACTCTGAAAGCTCCACACAGAGTTTACAGAAGCCTCTGAAGAAATGCTCAGGGGAGCATGAAACTTGTCAGGCTTGTAAATTGCATGGACTTTGTTTTCATCATTCCACGCTGTTTTCCGGAAAATAAAAAACGAAATTACAAAACCTCCCTGAATGCTGGCTCTTCTAAATGGGGCAACCTATTTGTTGGATGTATTTACTGGCCAGTCCCGGTCAGGGAAGAGCCCTACCACATGGAAGTGGTCCAAGCTGCAGGCACATGGTATGCAGCAGAAACTGGCAGGCAAGGTCATTTTTCAGGATGTTACTTGCAGCGGAGAGGTGATTGAACATTTTCCAGAGCCACACGGGTTCAAATTTGAAGTATTATTTTACTCTGGGAGCAGCTCATTGGAGCGTGATTTATTGAACTACTAAAACCAGCAGGCTCTGGGGGCGCCAACGCCCACCGGAGCAGGTGCAACTCATTTAAAGACTCTGAAAGCTCCACACAGAGTTTACAGAAGCCTCTGAAGAAATGCTCAGGGGAGCATGAAACGCGTCAGGCTTGTAAATTGCATGGACTTTGTTTTCATCATTCCACGCTGTTTTCCTGAAAATAAAAAACGAAATTACAAAACCTCCCTGAATGCTGGCTCTTCTAAATGGGGCAACCTTTTTGTTGGATGTATTTACTGGCCAGTCCCGGTCAGGGAAGAGCCCTACCACATGGAAGTGGTCCAAGCTGCAGGCACATGGTATGCAGCAGAAACTGGCAGGCAAGGTCGTTTTTCAGGATGTTACTTGCAGCGCAGAGGTGATTGAACATTTTCCAGACCCACACGGGTTCAAATTTGAAGTATTATTTTACTCTGGGAGCAGCTCACTGGAGCGTGATTTATTGAACTACTAGAACCAGCAGGCTCTGGGGGCGCCAACGCCCACTGGAGCCGGTGCTACTCATTTAAAGACTCTGAAAGCTCCACACAGAGTTTACAGAAGCCTCTGAAGAAATGCTCAGGGGAGCATGAAACGCGTCAGGCTTGTAAATTGCATGGACTTTGTTTTCATCATTCCACGCTGTTTTCCTGAAAATAAAAAACGAAATTACAAAACCTCCCTGAATGCTGGCTCTTCTAAATGGGGCAACCTTTTTGTTGGATGTATTTACTGGCCAGTCCCGGTCAGGGAAGAGCCCTACCTCATGGAAGTGGTCCAAGCTGCAGGCACATGGTATTCAGCAGAAACTGGCAGGCAAGGTCGTTTTTCAGGATGTTACTTGCAGTGCAGAGGTGATTGAACATTTTCCAGACCCACACGGGTTCAAATTTGAAGTATTATTTTACTCTGGGAGCATCTCACTGGAGCGTGATTTATTGACCTACTAGAACCAGCAGGCTCTGGGGGCGCCAACGCCCACTGGAGCAGGTGCAACTCATTTAAAGACTCTGAAAGCTCCACACAGAGTTTACAGAAGCCTCTGAAGAAATGCTCAGGGGAGCATGAAACGCGTCAGGCTTGTAAATTGCATGGACTTTGTTTTCATCATTCCACGCTGTTTTCCGGAAAATAAAAAACGAAATTACAAAACCTCCCTGAATGCTGGCTCTTCTAAATGGGGCAACCTTTTTGTTGGATGTATTTACTGGCCAGTCCCGGTCAGGGAACAGCCCTACCACATGGAAGTGGTCCAAGCTGCAGGCACATGGTTTTCAGCAGAAACTGGCAGGCAAGGTCGTTTTTCAGGATGTTACTTGCAGTGCAGAGGTGATTGAACATTTTCCAGACCCACACGGGTTCAAATTTGAAGTATTATTTTACTCTGGGAGCAGCTCACTGGAGCGTGATTTATTGAACTACTAAAACCAGCAGGCTCTGGGGGCGCCAACGCCCACTGGAGCAGGTGCTACTCGTTTAAAGACTCTGAAAGCTCCACACAGAGTTTACAGAAGCCTCTGAAGAAATGCTCAGGGGAGCATGAAACGCGTCCGGCTTGTAAATTGCATGGACTTTGTTTTCATCATTCCACGCTGTTTTACTGAAAATAAAAAACGAAATTACAAAACCTCCCTGAATGCCGGCTCTTCTAAATGGGGCAACCTTTTTGTTGGATGTATTTACTGGCCAGTCCCGGTCAGGGAAGAGCCTTACCACATGGAAGTGGTCCAAGCTGCAGGCACATGGTATGCAGCAGAAACTGGCAGGCAAGGTCGTTTTTCAGGATGTTACTTGCAGCGCAGAGGTGATTGAACATTTTCCAGACCCACACGGGTTCAAATTTGAAGTATTATTTTACTCTGGGAGCAGCTCACTGGAGCGTGATTTATTGAACTACTAGAACCAGCAGGCTCTGGGGGCGCCAACGCCCACTGGAGCAGGTGCTACTCATTTAAAGACTCTGAAAGCTCCACACAGAGTTTACAGAAGCCTCTGAAGAAATGCTCAGGGGAGCATGAAACGCGTCAGGCTTGTAAATTGCATGGACTTTGTTTTCATCATTCCACGCTGTTTTCCTGAAAATAAAAAACGAAATTACAAAACCTCCCTGAATGCTGGCTCTTCTAAATGGGGCAACCTTTTTGTTGGATGTATTTACTGGCCAGTCCCGGTCAGGGAAGAGCCCTACCACATGGAAGTGGTCCAAGCTGCAGGCACATGGTATGCAGCAGAAACTGGTAGGCAAGGTCGTTTTTCAGGATGTTACTTGCAGCGCAGAGGTGATTGAACATTTTCCAGACCCACCCGGGTTCAAATTTGAAGTATTATTTTACTCTGGGAGCAGCTCACTGGAGCGTGATTTATTGAACTACTAGAACCAGCAGGCTCTGGGGGCACCAACGCCCACTGGAGCAGGTGCTACTCATTTAAAGACTCTGAAAGCTCCACACAGAGTTTACAGAAGCCTCTGAAGAAATGCTCAGGGGAGCATGAAATGCGTCAGGCTTGTAAATTGCATGGACTTTGTTTTCATCATTCCACGCTGTTTTCCGGAAAATAAAAAACGAAATTACAAAACCTCCCTGAATGCTGGCTCTTCTAAATGGGGCAACCTTTTTGTTGGATGTATTTACTGGCCAGTCCCGGTCATGGAAGAGCCCTACCACATGGAAGTGGTCCAAGCTGCAGGCACATGGTATGCAGCAGAAACTGGCAGGCAAGGTCGTTTTTCAGGATGTTACTTGCAGTGCAGAGGTGATTGAACATTTTCCAGACCCACACGGGTTCAAATTTGAAGTATTATTTTACTCTGGGAGCAGCTCACTGGAGCGTGATTTATTGAACTACTAAAACCAGCAGGCTCTGGGGGCGCCAACGCCCACTGGAGAAGGTGCAACTCATTTAAAGACTCTGAAAGCTCCACACAGAGTTTACAGAAGCCTCTGAAGAAATGCTCAGGGGAGCATGAAACGCGTCAGGCTTGTAAATTGCATGGACTTTGTTTTCATCATTCCACGCTGTTTTCCTGAAAATAAAAAACGAAATTACAAAACATCCCTGAATGCTGGCTCTTCTAAATGGGGCAACCTTTTTGTTGGATGTATTTACTGGCCAGTCCCGGTCAGGGAAGAGCCCTACCACATGGAAGTGGTCCAAGCTGCAGGCACATGGTATGCAGCAGAAACTGGCAGGCAAGGTCATTTTTCAGGATGTTACTTTCAGCGCAGAGGTGATTGAACAATTTCCAGACCCACACGGGTTCAAATTTGAAGTATTATTTTACTCTGGGAGCAGCTCACTGGAGCGTGATTTATTGAACTACTAGAACCAGAAGGCTCTGGGGGCGCCAACGCCCACTGGAGCAGGTGCTACTCATTTAAAGACTCTGAAAGCTCCACACAGAGTTTACAGAAGCCTCTGAAGAAATGCTCAGGGGAGCATGAAACGCGTCAGGCTTGTAAATTGCATGGACTTTGTTTTCATCATTCCACGCTGTTTTCCTGAAAATAAAAAACGAAATTACAAAACCTCCCTGAATGCTGGCTCTTCTAAATGGGGCAACCTTTTTGTTGGATGTATTTACTGGCCAGTCTCGGTCAGGGAAGAGCCCTACCTCATGGAAGTGGTCCAAGCTGCAGGCACATGGTATTCAGCAGAAACTGGCAGGCAAGGTCGTTTTTCAGGATGTTACTTGCAGGGCAGAGGTGATTGAACATTTTCCAGACCCACACGGGTTCAAATTTGAAGTATTATTTTACTCTGGGAGCATCTCACTGGAGCGTGATTTATTGACCTACTAGAACCAGCAGGCTCTGGGGGCGCCAACGCCCACTGGAGCAGGTGCAACTCATTTAAAGACTCTGAAAGCTCCACACAGAGTTTACAGAAGCCTCTGTAGAAATGCTCAGGGGAGCATGAAACGCGTCAGGCTTGTAAATTGCATGGACTTTGTTTTCATCATTCCACGCTGTTTTCCTGAAAATAAAAAACGAAATTACAAAACCTCCCTGAATGCTGGCTCTTCTAAACGGGCCAACCTTTTTGTTGGATGTATTTACTGGCCAGTCCCGGTCAGGGAAGAGCCCTACCACATGGAAGTGGTCCAAGCTGCAGGCACATGGTATGCAGCAGAAACTGGCAGGCAAGGTCGTTTTTCAGGATGTTACTTGCAGCGCAGAGGTGATTGAACATTTTCCAGACCCACCCGGGTTCAAATTTGAAGTATTATTTTACTCTGGGAGCAGCTCACTAGAGCGTGATTTATTGAACTACTAGAACCAGCAGGCTCTGGGGGCGCCAACGCCCACTGGAGCAGGTGTTACTCATTTAAAGACTCTGAAAGCTCCACACAGAGTTTACAGAAGCCTCTGAAGAAATGCTCAGGGGAGCATGAAACGCGTCAGGCTTGTAAATTGCATGGACTTTGTTTTCATCATTCCATGCTGTTTTCCGGAAAATAAAAAACGAAATTACAAAACCTTCCTGAATGCTGGCTCTTCTAAATGGGGCAACCTTTTTGTTGGATGTATTTACTGGCCAGTCCCGGTCAGGGAAGAGCCCTACCACATGGAAGTGGTCCAAGCTGCAGGCACATGGTATGCAGCAGAAACTGGCAGGCAAGGTCGTTTTTCAGGATGTTACTTGCAGCGCAGAGGTAATTGAACATTTTCCAGACCCACACGGGTTCAAATTTGAAGTATTATTTTACTCTGGGAGCAGCTCACTGGAGCGTGCTTTATTAAACTACTAGAACCAGCAGGCTCTGGGGGCGCCAACGCCCACTGGAGCAGGTGCTACTCATTTAAAGACTCCGAAAGCTCCACACAGAGTTTACAGAAGCCTCTGAAGAAATGCTCAGGGGAACATGAAACACGTCAGGCTTGTAAATTGCATGGACTTTGTTTTCATCATTCCACGCTGTTTTCCTGAAAATAAAAAACGAAATTACAAAACCTCCCTGAATGCTGGCTCTTCTAAATGGGGCAACCTTTTTGTTGGATGTATTTACTGGCCAGTCCCGGTCATGGAAGAGCCCTACCACATGGAAGTGGTCCAAGCTGCAGGCACATGGTATGCAGCAGAAACTGGCAGGCAAGGTCATTTTTCAGGATGTTACTTGCAGCGCAGAGGTGATTGAACATTTTCCAGACCCACACAGGTTCAAATTTGAAGTATTATTTTACTCTGGGAGCAGCTCACTGGAGCGTGATTTATTGAACTACTAGAACCAGCAGGCTCTGGGGGCGCCAACGCCCACTGGAGCAGGTGCTACTCATTTAAAGACTCTGAAAGCTCCACACAGAGTTTACAGAAGCCTCTGAAGAAATGCTCAGGGGAGCATGAAACGCGTCAGGCTTGTAAATTGCATGGACTTTGTTTTCATCATTCCACGCTGTTTTCCTGAAAATAAAAAACGAAATTACAAAACCTCCCTGAATGCTGGCTCTTCTAAATGGGGCAACCTTTTTGTTGGATGTATTTACTGGCCAGTCCCGGTCAGGGAAGAGCCCTACCACATGGAAGTGGTCCAAGCTGCAGGCACATGGTATGCAGCAGAAACTGGCAGGCAAGGTCATTTTTCAGGATGTTACTTGCAGCGCAGAGGTGATTGAACATTTTCCAGACCCACCCGGGTTCAAATTTGAAGTATTATTTTACTCTGGGAGCAGCTCACTGGAGCGTGATTTATTGAACTACTAGAACCAGCAGGCTCTGGGGGCGCCAACGCCCACTGGAGCAGGTGCTACTCATTTAAAGACTCTGAAAGCTCCACACAGAGTTTACAGAAGCCTCTGAAGAAATGCTCAGGGGAGCATGAAACGCGTCAGGCTTGTAAATTGCATGGACTTTGTTTTCATCATTCCACGCTGTTTTCCGGAAAATAAAAAACGAAATTACAAAACCTCCCTGAATGCTGGCTCTTCTAAATGGGGCAACCTTTTTGTTGGATGTATTTACTGGCCAGTCCCGGTCAGGGAAGAGCCCTACCACATGGAAGTGGTCTAAGCTGCAGGCACATGGTATGCAGCAGAAACTGGCAGGCAAGGTCGTTTTTCAGGATGTTACTTGCAGCGCAGAGGTGATTGAACATTTTCCAGACCCACACGGGTTCAAATTTGAAGTATTATTTTACTCTCGGAGCAGCTCACTGGAGCGTGATTTATTGAACTACTAAAACCAGCAGGCTCTGGGGGCGCCAACGCCCACTGGAGCAGGTGCTACTCATTTAAAGACTCTGAAAGCTCCACACAGAGTTTACAGAAGCCTCTGAAGAAATGCTCAGGGGAGCATGAAACGCGTCAGGCTTGTAAATTGCATGGACTTTGTTTTCATCATTCCACGCTGTTTTCCTGAAAATAAAAAACGAAATTACAAAACCTCCCTGAATGCTGGCTCTTCTAAATGGGGCAACCATTTTGTTGGATGTATTTACTGGCCAGTCCCGGTCAGGGAAGAGCCCTACCACATGGAAGTGGTCCAAGCTGCAGGCACATGGTATGCAGCAGAAACTGGCAGGCAAGGTCGTTTTTCAGGATGTTACTTGCAGCGCAGAGGTGATTGAACATTTTCCAGACCCACACGGGTTCAAATTTGAAGTATTATTTTACTCTGGGAGAAGCTCACTGGAGCGTAATTTATTGAACTACTAAAACCAGCAGGCTCTGGGGGCGCCAACGCCCACTGGAGCAGGTGCTACTCATTTAAAGACTCTGAAAGCTCCACACAGAGTTTACAGAAGCCTCTGAAGAAATGCTCAGGGGAGCATGAAACGCGTCAGGCTTGTAAATTGCATGGACTTTGTTTTCATCATTCCACGCTGTTTTCCTGAAAATAAAAAACGAAATTACAAAACCTCCCTGAATGCTGGCTCTTCTAAATGGGGCAACCTTTTTGTTGGATGTATTTACTGGCCAGTCCCGGTCAGGGAAGAGCCCTACCACATGGAAGTGGTCCAAGCTGCAGGCACATGGTATGCAGAAGAAACTGGCAGGCAAGATCGTTTTTCAGGATGTTACTTGCAGCGCAGAGGTGATTGAACATTTTCCAGACCCACACGGGTTCAAATTTGAAGTATTATTTTACTCTGGGAGCAGCTCACTGGAGCGTGATTTATTGAACTACTAGAACCAGCAGGCTCTGGGGGCGCCAACGCCACTGGAGCAGGTGCGACTCATTTAAAGACTCTGAAAGCTCCACACAGAGTTTACAGAAGCCTCTGAAGAAATGCTCAGGGGAGCATGAAACGCGTCAGGCTTGTAAATTGCATGGACTTTGTTTTCATCATTCCACGCTGTTTTCCTGAAAATAAAAAACGAAATTACAAAACCTCCCTGAATGCTGGCTCTTCTAAATGGGGCAACCTTTTTGTTGGATGTATTTACTGGCCAGTCCCGGTCATGGAAGAGCCCTACCACATGGAAGTGGTCC
Source organism: Lissotriton vulgaris (assembly GCF_964263255.1). Classification (NCBI taxonomy): domain Eukaryota; kingdom Metazoa; phylum Chordata; class Amphibia; order Caudata; family Salamandridae; genus Lissotriton; species Lissotriton vulgaris. Next base: position 34,622 of record NW_028254399.1, on the reverse strand, counting down.
AAGCTGCAGGCACATGGTATGCAGCAGAAACTGGCAGGCAAGGTCGTTTTTCAGGATGTTACTTGCAGCGCAGAGGTGATTGAACATTTTCCAGACCCACCCGGGTTCAAATTTGAAGTATTATTTTACTCTGGGAGCAGCTCACTGGAGCGTGATTTATTGAACTACTAGAACCAGCAGGCTCTGGGGGCGCCAACGCCCACTGGAGCAGGTGCTACTCATTTAAAGACTCTGAAAGCTCCACACAGAGTTTACAGAAGCCTCTGAAGAAATGCTCAAGGGAACATGAAACACGTCAGGCTTGTAAATTGCATGGACTTTGTTTTCATCATTCCACGCTGTTTTCCTGAAAATAAAAAACGAAATTACAAAACCTCCCTGAATGCTGGCTCTTCTAAATGGGGCAACCTTTTTGTTGGATGTATTTACTGGCCAGTCCCGGTCAGGGAAGAGCCCTACCACATGGAAGTGGTCCAAGCTGCAGGCACATGGTATGCAGAAGAAACTGGCAGGCAAGATCGTTTTTCAGGATGTTACTTGCAGCGCAGAGGTGATTGAACATTTTCCAGACCCACACGGGTTCAAATTTGAAGTATTATTTTACTCTGGGAGCAGCTCACTGGAGCGTGATTTATTGAACTACTAGAACCAGCAGGCTCTGGGGGCGCCAACGCCACTGGAGCAGGTGCGACTCATTTAAAGACTCTGAAAGCTCCACACAGAGTTTACAGAAGCCTCTGAAGAAATGCTCAGGGGAGCATGAAACGCGTCAGGCTTGTAAATTGCATGGACTTTGTTTTCATCATTCCACGCTGTTTTCCTGAAAATAAAAAACGAAATTACAAAACCTCCCTGAATGCTGGCTCTTCTAAATGGGGGCAACCTTTTTGTTGGATGTATTTACTGGCCAGTCCCGGTCATGGAAGAGCCCTACCACATGGAAGTGGTCCAAGCTGCAGGCACATGGTATGCAGCAGAAACTGGCAGGCAAGGTCGTTTTTCAGGATGTTACTTGCAGCGCAGAGGTGATTGAACATTTTCCAGACCCACCCGGGTTCAAATTTGAAGTATTATTTTACTCTGGGAGCAGCTCACTGGAGCGTGATTTATTGAACTACTAGAACCAGCAGGCTCTGGGGGCGCCAACGCCCACTGGAGCAGGTGCTACTCATTTAAAGACTCTGAAAGCTCCACACAGAGTTTACAGAAGCCTCTGAAGAAATGCTCAAGGGAACATGAAACACGTCAGGCTTGTAAATTGCATGGACTTTGTTTTCATCATTCCACGCTGTTTTCCTGAAAATAAAAAACGAAATTACAAAACCTCCCTGAATGCTGGCTCTTCTAAATGGGGCAACCTTTTTGTTGGATGTATTTACTGGCCAGTCCTGGTCAGGGAAGAGCCCTACCACATGGAAGTGGTCCAAGCTGCAGGCACATGGTATGCAGAAGAAACTGGCAGGCAAGATCGTTTTTCAGGATGTTACTTGCAGCGCAGAGGTGATTGAACATTTTCCAGACCCACACAGGTTCAAATTTGAAGTATTATTTTACTCTGGGAGAAGCTCACTGGAGCGTAATTTATTGAACTACTAAAACCAGCAGGCTCTGGGGGCGCCAACGCCCACTGGAGCAGGTGCTACTCATTTAAAGACTCTGAAAGCTCCACACAGAGTTTACAGAAGCCTCTGAAGAAATGCTCAGGGGAGCATGAAACGCGTCAGGCTTGTAAATTGCATGGACTTTGTTTTCATCATTCCACGCTGTTTTCCTGAAAATAAAAAACGAAATTACAAAACCTCCCTGAATGCTGGCTCTTCTAAATGGGGCAACCTTTTTGTTGGATGTATTTACTGGCCAGTCCCGGTCAGGGAAGAGCCCTACCACATGGAAGTGGTCCAAGCTGCAGGCACATGGTATGCAGAAGAAACTGGCAGGCAAGATCGTTTTTCAGGATGTTACTTGCAGCGCAGAGGTGATTGAACATTTTCCAGACCCACACGGGTTCAAATTTGAAGTATTATTTTACTCTGGGAGCAGCTCACTGGAGCGTGATTTATTGAACTACTAGAACCAGCAGGCTCTGGGGGCGCCAACGCCACTGGAGCAGGTGCTACTCATTTAAAGACTCTGAAAGCTCCACACAGAGTTTACAGAAGCCTCTGAAGAAATGCTCAGGGGAGCATGAAACTCGTCAGGCTTGTAAATTGCATGGACTTTGTTTTCATCATTCCACGCTGTTTTCCTGAAAATAAAAAACGAAATTACAAAACCTCCCTGAATGCTGGCTCTTCTAAATGGGGCAACCTTTTTGTTGGATGTATTTACTGGCCAGTCCCGGTCATGGAAGAGCCCTACCACATGGAAGTGGTCCAAGCTGCAGGCACATGGTATGCAGCAGAAACTGGCAGGCAAGGTCGTTTTTCAGGATGTTACTTGCAGCGCAGAGGTGATTGAACATTTTCCAGACCCACCCGGGTTCAAATTTGAAGTATTATTTTACTCTGGGAGCAGCTCACTGGAGCGTGATTTATTGAACTACTAGAACCAGCAGGCTCTGGGGGCGCCAACGCCACTGGAGCAGGTGCTACTCATTTAAAGACTCTGAAAGCTCCACACAGAGTTTACAGAAGCCTCTGAAGAAATGCTCAGGGGAGCATGAAACGCGTCAGGCTTGTAAATTGCATGGACTTTGTTTTCATCATTCCACGCTGTTTTCCTGAAAATAAAAAACGAAATTACAAAACCTCCCTGAATGCTGGCTCTTCTAAATGGGGCAACCTTTTTGTTGGATGTATTTACTGGCCAGTCCCGGTCATGGAAGAGCCCTACCACATGGAAGTGGTCCAAGCTGCAGGCACATGGTATGCAGCAGAAACTGGCAGGCAAGGTCGTTTTTCAGGATGTTACTTGCAGCGCAGAGGTGATTGAACATTTTCCAGACCCACCCGGGTTCAAATTTGAAGTATCATTTTACTCTGGGAGCAGCTCACTGGAGCGTGATTTATTGAACTACTAGAACCAGCAGGCTCTGGGGGCGCCAACGCCCACTGGAGCAGGTGCTACTCATTTAAAGACTCTGAAAGCTCCACACAGAGTTTACAGAAGCCTCTGAAGAAATGCTCAAGGGAACATGAAACACGTCAGGCTTGCAAATTGCATGGACTTTTTGTTTTCATCATTCCACGCTGTTTTCCTGAAAATAAAAAACGAAATTACAAAACCTCCCTGAATGCTGGCTCTTCTAAATGGGGCAACCTTTTTGTTGGATGTATTTACTGGCCAGTCCCGGTCAGGGAAGAGCCCTACCACATGGAAGTGGTCCAAGCTGCAGGCACATGGTATGCAGAAGAAACTGGCAGGCAAGATCGTTTTTCAGGATGTTACTTGCAGCGCAGAGGTGATTGAACATTTTCCAGACCCACACAGGTTCAAATTTGAAGTATTATTTTACTCTGGGAGCAGCTCACTGGAGCGTGATTTATTTAACTACTAGAACCAGCAGGCTCTGGGGGCGCCAACGCCACTGGAGCAGGTGCTACTCATTTAAAGACTCTGAAAGCTCCACACAGAGTTTACAGAAGCCTCTGAAGAAATGCTCAGGGGAGCATGAAACGCGTCAGGCTTGTAAATTGCATGGACTTTGTTTTCATCATTCCACGCTGTTTTCCTGAAAATAAAAAACGAAATTACAAAACCTCCCTGAATGCTGGCTCTTCTAAATGGGGCAACCTTTTTGTTGGATGTATTTACTGGCCAGTCCCGGTCAGGGAAGAGCCCTACCACATGGAAGTGGTCCAAGCTGCAGGCACATGGTATGCAGCAGAAACTGGCAGGCAAGGTCGTTTTTCAGGATGTTACTTGCAGCGCAGAGGTGATTGAACATTTTCCAGACCCACACGGGTTCAAATTTGAAGTATTATTTTACTCTGGGAGCAGCTCACTGGAGCGTGATTTATTGAACTACTAGAACCAGCAGGCTCTGGGGGCGCCAACGCCCACTGTAGCAGGTGCTACTCATTTAAAGACTCTGAAAGCTCCACACAGAGTTTACAGAAGCCTCTGAAGAAATGCTCAGGGGAGCATGAAACGCGTCAGGCTTGTAAATTGCATGGACTTTGTTTTCATCATTCCACGCTGTTTTCCTGAAAATAAAAAACAAAATTACAAAACCTCCCTGAATGCTGGCTCTTCTAAATGGGGCAACCTTTTTGTTGGATGTATTTACTGGCCAGTCCCGGTCAGGGAAGAGCCCTACCACATGGAAATGGTCCAAGCTGCAGGCACATGGTATGCAGCAGAAACTGGCAGGCAAGATCGTTTTTCAGGATGTTACTTGCAGCGCAGAGGTGATTGAACATTTTCCAGACCCACACGGGTTCAAATTTGAAGTATTATTTTACTCTGGGAGCAGCTCACTGGAGCGTGATTTATTGAACTACTAGAACCAGCAGGCTCTGGGGGCGCCAACGCCCACTGGAGCAGGTGCTACTCATTTAAAGACTCTGAAAGCTCCACACAGAGTTTACAGAAGCCTCTGAAGAAATGCTCAGGGGAGCATGAAACGCGTCAGACTTGTAAATTGCAAGGACTTTGTTTTCATCATTCCACGCAGTTCTCCTGAAAATAAAAAACGAAATTACAAAACCTCCCTGAATGCTGGCTCTTCTAAATGGGGCAACCTTTTTGTTGGATGTATTTACTGGCCAGTCCCGGTCAGGGAAGAGCCCTACCACATGGAAATGGTCCAAGCTGCAGGCACATGGTATGCAGCAGAAACTGGCAGGCAAGATCGTTTTTCAGGATGTTACTTGCAGTGCAGAGGTGATTGAACATTTTCCAGACCCACACGGGTTCAAATTTGAAGTATTATTTTACTCTGGGAGCAGCTCACTGGAGCGTGATTTATTGAACTACTAGAACCAGCAGGCTCTGGGGGCGCCAACGCCCACTGGAGCAGGTGCTACTCATTTAAAGACTCTGAAAGCTCCACACAGAGTTTACAGAAGCCTCTGAAGAAATGCTCAGGGGAGCATGAAACGCGTCAGACTTGTAAATTGCAAGGACTTTGTTTTCATCATTCCACGCAGTTTTCCTGAAAATAAAAAACGAAATTACAAAACCTCCCTGAATGCTGGCTCTTCTAAATGGGGCAACCTTTTTGTTGGATGTATTTACTGGCCAGTCCCGGTCATGGAAGTGCCCTACCACATGGAAGTGGTCCAAACTGCAGGCACATGGTATGCAGCAGAAACTGGCAGGCAAGGTCGTTTTTCAGGATGTTACTTGCAGCGCAGAGGTGATTGAACATTTTCCAGACCCAACCGGGTTCAAATTTGAAGTATTATTTTACTCTGGGAGCAGCTCACTGGAGCGTGATTTATTGAACTACTAGAACCAGCAGGCTCTGGGGGCGCCAACGCCCACTGGAGCAGGTGCTACTCATTTAAAGACTCTGAAAGCTCCACACAGAGTTTACAGAAGCCTCTGAAGAAATGCTCAGGGGAGCATGAAACACGTCAGGCTTGTAAATTGCATGGACTTTGTTTTCATCATTCCACGCTGTTTTCCGGAAAATAAAAAACGAAATTACAAAACCTCCCTGAATGCTGGCTCTTCTAAATGGGGCAACCTTTTTGTTGGATGTATTTACTGGCCAGTCCCGGTCAGGGAAGAGCCCTACCACATGGAAGTGGTCCAAGCTGCAGGCACATGGTATGCAGCAGAAACTGGCAGGCAAGGTCGTTTTTCAGGATGTTACTTGCAGCGCAGAGGTGATTGAACATTTTCCAGACCCACACGGGTACAAATTTGAAGTATTATTTTACTCTGGGAGCAGCTCACTGGAGCGTGATTTATTGAACTACTAAAACCAGCAGGCTCTGGGGGCGCCAACGCCCACTGGAGCAGGTGCTACTCATTTAAAGACGCTGAAAGCTCCACACAGAGTTTACAGAAGCCTCTGAAGAAATGCTCAGGGGAGCATGAAACGCGTCAGGCTTGTAAATTGCATGGACTTTGTTTTCATCATTCCACGCTGTTTTCCTGAAAATAAAAAACGAAATTACAAAACCTCCCTGAATGCTGGCTCTTCTAAATGGGGCAACCATTTTGTTGGATGTATTTACTGGCCAGTCCCGGTCAGGGAAGAGCCCTACCACATGGAAGTGGTCCAAGCTGCAGGCACATGGTATGCAGCAGAAACTGGCAGGCAAGGTCGTTTTTCAGGATGTTACTTGGAGCGCAGAGGTGATTGAACATTTTCCAGACCCACACGGGTTCAAATTTGAAGTATTATTTTACTCTGGGAGCAGCTCACTGGAGCGTAATTTATTGAACTACTAAAACCAGCAGGCTCTGGGGGCGCCAACGCCCACTGGAGCAGGTGCTACTCATTTAAAGACTCTGAAAGCTCCACACAGAGTTTACAGAAGCCTCTGAAGAAATGCTCAGGGGAGCATGAAACGCGTCAGGCTTGTAAATTGCATGGACTTTGTTTTCATCATTCCACGCTGTTTTCCTGAAAATAAAAAACGAAATTACAAAACCTCCCTGAATGCTGGCTCTTCTAAATGGGGCAACCTTTTTGTTGGATGTATTTACTGGCCAGTCCCGGTCAGGGAAGAGCCCTACCAAATGGAAGTGGTCCAAGCTGCAGGCACATGGTATGCAGCAGAAACTGGCAGGCAAGGTCGTTTTTCAGGATTTTACTTGCAGCGCAGAGGTGATTGAACATTTTCCAGACCCACATGGGTTCAAATTTGAAGTATTATTTTACTCTGGGAGCAGCTCACTGGAGCGTGATTTATTGAACTACTAGAACCAGCAGGCTCTGGGGGCGCCAACGCCCACTGGAGCAGGTGCAACTCATTTAAAGACTCTGAAAGCTCCACACAGAGTTTACAGAAGCCTCTGAAGAAATGGTCAGGGGAGCATGAAACGCGTCAGGCTTGTAAATTGCATGGACTTTGTTTTCATCATTCCACGCTGTTTTCCTGAAAATAAAAAACGAAATTACAAAACCTCCCTGAATGCTGGCTCTTCTAAATGGGGCAACCTTTTTGTTGGATGTATTTACTGGCCAGTCCCGGTCAGGGAAGAGCCCTACCACATGGAAGTGGTCCAAGCTGCAGGCACATGGTATGCAGCAGAAACTGGCAGGCAAGGTCGTTTTTCAGGATGTTACCTGCAGCACAGAGGTGATTGAACATTTTCCAGACCCACACGGGTTCAAATTTGAAGTATTATTTTACTCTGGGAGCAGCTCACTGGAGCGTGATTTATTGAACTACTAGAACCAGCAGGCTCTGGGGGCGCCAACGCCCACTGGAGCAGGTGCTACTCATTTAAAGACTCTGAAAGCTCCACACAGAGTTTACAGAAGCCTCTGAAGAAATGCTCAGGGGAGCATGAAACGCGTCAGGCTTGTAAATTGCATGGACTTTGTTTTCATCATTCCACGCTGTTTTCCTGAAAATAAAAAACGAAATTACAAAACCTCCCTGAATGCTGGCTCTTCTAAATGGGGCAACCTTTTTGTTGGATGTATTTACTGGCCAGTCCCGGTCAGGGAAGAGCCCTACCACATGGAAGTGGTCCAAGCTGCAGGCACATGGTATGCAGCAGAAACTGGCAGGCAAGGTCGTTTTTCAGGATGTTACTTGCAGCGCAGAGGTGATTGAACATTTTCCAGACCCACCCGGGTTCAAATTTGAAGTATTATTTTACTCTGGGAGCAGCTCACTGGAGCGTGATTTATTGAACTACTAAAACCAGCAGGCTCTGGGGGCGCCAACGCCCACTGGAGCAGGTGCTACTCATTTAAAGACTCTGAAAGCTCCACACAGAGTTTACAGAAGCCTCTGAAGAAATGCTCAGGGGAGCATGAAACGCGTCAGGCTTGTAAATTGCATGGACTTTGTTTTCATCATTCCACGCTGTTTTCCGGAAAATAAAAAACGAAATTACAAAACCTCCCTGAATGCTGGCGCTTCTAAATGGGGAAACCTTTTTGTTGGATGTATTTACTGGCCAGTCCCGGTCAGGGAAGAGCCCTACCACATGGAAGTGGTCCAAGCTGCAGGCACATGGTATGCAGCAGAAACTGGCAGGCAAGGTCGTTTTTCAGGATGTTACTTGCAGCGCAGAGGTGATTGAACATTTTCCAGACCCACACGGGTTCAAATTTGAAGTATTATTTTACTCTGGGAGCAGCTCACTGGAGCGTGATTTATTGAACTACTAGAACCAGCAGGCTCTGGGGGCGCCAACGCCCACTGGAGCAGGTGCTACTCATTTAAAGACTCTGAAAGCTCCACACAGAGTTTACAGAAGCCTCTGAAGAAATGCTCAGGGGAGCATGAAACGCGTCAGGCTTGTAAATTGCATGGACTTTGTTTTCATCATTCCACGCTGTTTTCCTGAAAATAAAAAACGAAATTACAAAACCTCCCTGAATGCTGGCTCTTCTAAATGGGGCAACCTTTTTGTTGGATGTATTTACTGGCCAGTCCCGGTCAGGGAAGAGCCCTACCACATGGAAGTGGTCCAAGCTGCAGGCACATGGTATGCAGCAGAAACTGGCAGGCAAGGTCGTTTTTCAGGATGTTACTTGCAGCGCAGAGGTGATTGAACATTTTCCAGACCCACCCGGGTTCAAATTTGAAGTATTATTTTACTCTGGGAGCAGCTCACTGGAGCGTGATTTATTGAACTACTAGAACCAGCAGGCTCTGGGGGCGCCAACGCCCACTGGAGCAGGTGCTACCCATTTAAAGTCTCTGAAAGCTCCACACAGAGTTTACAGAAGCCTCTGAAGAAATGCTCAGGGGAGCATGAAACGCGTCAGGCTTGTAAATTGCATGGACTTTGTTTTCATCATTCCACGCTGTTTTCCTGAAAATAAAAAACGAAATTACAAAACCTCCCTGAATGCTGGCTCTTCTAAATGGGGCAACCTTTTGGTGGATGTATTTACTGGCCAGTCCCGGTCAGGGAAGAGCCCTACCACATGGAAGTGGTCCAAGCTGCAGGCACATGGTATGCAGCAGAAACTGGCAGGCAAGGTCGTTTTTCAGGATATTACTTGCAGCGCAGAGGTGATTGAACATTTTCCAGACCCACACGGGTTCAAATTTGAAGTATTATTTTACTCTGGGAGCAGCTCACTGGAGCGTGATTTATTGAACTACTAAAACCAGCAGGCTCTGGGGGCGCCAACGCCCACTGGAGCAGGTGCTACTCATTTAAAGACTCTGAAAGCTCCACACAGAGTTTACAGAAGCCTCTGAAGAAATGCTCAGGGGAGCATGAAACGCGTCAGGCTTGTAAATTGCATGGACTTTGTTTTCATCATTCCACGCTGTTTTCCTGAAAATAAAAAACGAAATTACAAAGCCTCCCTGAATGCTGGCTCTTCTAAATGGGGCAACCTTTTTGTTGGATGTATTTACTGGCCAGTCCCGGTCAGGGAAGAGCCCTACCACATGGAAGTGGTCCAAGCTGCAGGCACATGGTATGCAGCAGAAACTGGCAGGCAAGGTCGTTTTTCAGGATGTTACTTGCAGCGCAGAGGTGATTGAACATTTTCCAGACCCACACGGGTTCAAATTTGAAGTATTATTTTACTCTGGGAGCAGCTCACTGGAGCGTGATTTATTGAACTACTAGAACCAGCAGGCTCTGGGGGCGCCAACGCCCACTGGAGCAGGTGCAACTCATTTAAAGACTCTGAAAGCTCCACACAGAGTTTACAGAAGCCTCTGAAGAAATGCTCAGGGGAGCATGAAACGCGTCAGGCTTGTAAATTGCATGGACTTTGTTTTCATCATTCCACGCTGTTTTCCTGAAAATAAAAAACGAAATTACAAAACCTCCCTGAATGCTGGCTCTTCTAAATGGGGCAACCTTTTTGTTGGATGTATTTACTGGCCAGTCCCGGTCAGGGAAGAGCCCTACCACATGGAAGTGGTCCAAGCTGCAGGCACATGGTATGCAGCAGAAACTGGCAGGCAAGGTCGTTTTTCAGGATGTTACCTGCAGCGCAGAGGTGATTGAACATTTTCCAGACCCACACGGGTTCAAATTTGAAGTATTATTTTACTCTGGGAGCAGCTCACTGGAGCGTGATTTATTGAACTACTAGAACCAGCAGGCTCTGGGGGCGCCAACGCCCACTGGAGCAGGTGCTACTCATTTAATACTCTGAAAGCTCCACACAGAGTTTACAGAAGCCTCTGAAGAAATGCTCAGGGGAGCATGAAACGCGTCAGGCTTGTAAATTGCATGGACTTTGTTTTCATCATTCCACGCTGTTTTCCTGAAAATAAAAAACGAAATTACAAAACCTCCCTGAATGCTGGCTCTTCTAAATGGGGCAACCTTTTTGTTGGATGTATTTACTGGCCAGTCCCGGTCAGGGAAGAGCCCTACCACATGGAAGTGGTCCAAGCTGCAGGCACATGGTATGCAGCAGAAACTGGCAGGCAAGGTCGTTTTTCAGGATGTTACTTGCAGCGCAGAGGTGATTGAACATTTTCCAGACCCACACGGGTTCAAATTTGAAGTATTATTTTACTCTGGGAGCAGCTCACTGGAGCGTGATTTATTGAACTACTAGAACCAGCAGGCTCTGGGGGCGCCAACGCCCACTGGAGCAGGTGCTACTCATTTAAAGACTCTGAAAGCTCCACACAGAGTTTACAGAAGCCTCTGAAGAAATGCTCAGGGGAGCATGAAACGCGTCAGGCTTGTAAATTGCATGGACTTTGTTTTCATCATTCCACGCTGTTTTCCTGAAAATAAAAAACGAAATTACAAAACCTCCCTGAATGCTGGCTCTTCTAAATGGGGCGACCTTTTTGTTGGATGTTTTTACTGGCCAGTCCCGGTCAGGGAAGAGCCCTACCACATGGAAGTGGTCCAAGCTGCAGGCACATGGTATGCAGCAGAAACTGGCAGGCAAGGTCGTTTTTCAGGATGTTACTTGCAGTGCAGAGGTGATTGAACATTTTCCAGACCCACCCGGGTTCAAATTTGAAGTATTATTTTACTCTGGGAGCAGCTCACTGGAGCGTGATTTATTGAACTACTAGAACCAGCAGGCTCTGGGGGCGCCAACGCCCACTAGAGCAGGTGCTACTCATTTAAAGTCTCTGAAAGCTCCACACAGAGTTTACAGAAGCCTCTGAAGAAATGCTCAGGGGAGCATGAAACGCGTCAGGCTTGTAAATTGCATGGACTTTGTTTTCATCATTCCACGCTGTTTTCCTGAAAATAAAAAACGAAATTACAAAACCTCCCTGAATGCTGGCTCTTCTAAATGGGGCAACCTTTTTGTTCGATGTATTTACTGGCCAGTCCCGGTCAGGGAAGAGCCCTACCACATGGAAGTGGTCCAAGCTGCAGGCACATGGTATGCAGCAGAAACTGGCAGGCAAGGTCGTTTTTCAGGATGTTACTTGCAGCGCAGAGGTGATTGAACATTTTCCAGACCCACACGGGTTCAAATTTGAAGTATTATTTTACTCTGGGAGCAGCTCACTGGAGCGTGATTTATTGAACTACTAAAACCAGCAGGCTCTGGGGGCGCCAACGCCCACTGGAGCAGGTGCTACTCATTTAAAGACTCTGAAAGCTCCACACAGAGTTTACAGAAGCCTCTGAAGAAATGCTCAGGGGAGCATGAAACGCGTCAGGCTTGTAAATTGCATGGACTTTGTTTTCATCATTCCACGCTGTTTTCCTGAAAATAAAAAACGAAATTACAAAGCCTCCCTGAATGCTGGCTCTTCTAAATGGGGCAACCTTTTTGTTGGATGTATTTACTGGCCTGTCCCGGTCAGGGAAGAGCCCTACCACATGGAAGTGGTCCAAGCTGCAGGCACATGGTATGCAGCAGAAACTGGCAGGCAAGGTCGTTTTTCAGGATGTTACTTGCAGCGCAGAGGTGATTGAACATTTTCCAGACCCACACGGGTTCAAATTTGAAGTATTATTTTACTCTGGGAGCAGCTCACTGGAGCGTGATTTATTGAACTACTAGAACCAGCAGGCTCTGGGGGCGCCAACGCCCACTGGAGCAGGTGCAACTCATTTAAAGACTCTGAAAGCTCCACACAGAGTTTACAGAAGCCTCTGAAGAAATGGTCAGGGGAGCATGAAACGCGTCAGGCTTGTAAATTGCATGGACTTTGTTTTCATCATTCCACGCTGTTTTCCTGAAAATAAAAAACGAAATTACAAAACCTCCCTGAATGCTGGCTCTTCTAAATGGGGCAACCTTTTTGTTGGATGTATTTACTGGCCAGTCCCGGTCAGGGAAGAGCCCTACCACATGGAAGTGGTCCAAGCTGCAGGCACATGGTATGCAGCAGAAACTGGCAGGCAAGGTCATTTTTCAGGATGTTACTTGCAGCGCAGAGGTGATTGAACATTTTCCAGACCCACACGGGTTCAAATTTGAAGTATTATTTTACTCTGGGAGCAGCTCACTGGAGCGTGATTTATTGAACTACTAGAACCAGCAGGCTCTGGGGGCGCCAACGCCCACTGGAGCAGGTGCTACTCATTTAAAGACTCTGAAAGCTCCACACAGAGTTTACAGAAGCCTCTGAAGAAATGCTCAGGGGAGCATGAAACGCGTCAGACTTGTAAATTGCAAGGACTTTGTTTTCATCATTCCACGCAGTTTTCCTGAAAATAAAAAACGAAATTACAAAACCTCCCTGAATGCTGGCTCTTCTAAATGGGGCAACCTTTTTGTTGGATGTATTTACTGGCCAGTCCCGGTCATGGAAGTGCCCTACCACATGGAAGTGGTCCAAACTGCAGGCACATGGTATGCAGCAGAAACTGGCAGGCAAGGTCGTTTTTCAGGATGTTACTTGCAGCGCAGAGGTGATTGAACATTTTCCAGACCCACCCGGGTTCAAATTTGAAGTATTATTTTACTCTGGGAGCAGCTCACTGGAGCGTGATTTATTGAACTACTAGAACCAGCAGGCTCTGGGGGCGCCAACGCCCACTGGAACAGGTGCTACTCATTTAAAGACTCTGAAAGCTCCACACAGAGTTTACAGAAGCCTCTGAAGAAATGCTCAGGGGAGCATGAAACGCGTCAGGCTTGTAAATTGCATGGACTTTGTTTTCATCATTCCACGCTGTTTTCCGGAAAATAAAAAACGAAATTACAAAACCTCCCTGAATGCTGGCTCTTCTAAATGGGGCAACCTTTTTGTTGGATGTATTTACTGGCCAGTCCCGGTCAGGGAAGAGCCCTACCACATGGAAGTGGTCCAAGCTGCAGGCACATGGTATGCAGCAGAAACTGGCAGGCAAGGTCGTTTTTCAGGATGTTACTTGCAGCGCAGAGGTGATTGAACATTTTCCAGACCCACACGGGTACAAATTTGAAGTATTATTTTACTCTGGGAGCAGCTCACTGGAGCGTGATTTATTGAACTACTAAAACCAGCAGGCTCTGGGGGCGCCAACGCCCACTGGAGCAGGTGCTACTCATTTAAAGACGCTGAAAGCTCCACACAGAGTTTACAGAAGCCTCTGAAGAAATGCTCAGGGGAGCATGAAACGCGTCAGGCTTGTAAATTGCATGGACTTTGTTTTCATCATTCCACGCTGTTTTCCTGAAAATAAAAAACGAAATTACAAAACCTCCCTGAATGCTGGCTCTTCTAAATGGGGCAACCATTTTGTTGGATGTATTTACTGGCCAGTCCCGGTCAGGGAAGAGCCCTACCACATGGAAGTGGTCCAAGCTGCAGGCACATGGTATGCAGCAGAAACTGGCAGGCAAGGTCGTTTTTCAGGATGTTACTTGGAGCGCAGAGGTGATTGAACATTTTCCAGACCCACACGGGTTCAAATTTGAAGTATTATTTTACTCTGGGAGCAGCTCACTGGAGCGTAATTTATTGAACTACTAAAACCAGCAGGCTCTGGGGGCGCCAACGCCCACTGGAGCAGGTGCTACTCATTTAAAGACTCTGAAAGCTCCACACAGAGTTTACAGAAGCCTCTGAAGAAATGCTCAGGGGAGCATGAAATGCGTCAGGCTTGTAAATTGCAAGGACTTTGTTTTCATCATTCCACGCTGTTTTCCTGAAAATAAAAAACGAAATTACAAAATCTCCCTGAATGCTGGCTCTTCTAAATGGGGCAACCTTTTTGTTGGATGTATTTACTGGCCAGTCCCGGTCAGGGAAGAGCCCTACCACATGGAAGTGGTCCAAGCTGCAGGCACATGGTATGCAGCAGAAACTGGCAGGCAAAATCGTTTTTCAGGATGTTACTTGCAGCGCAGAGGTGATTGAACATTTTCCAGACCCACACGGGTTCAAATTTGAAGTATTATTTTACTCTGGGAGCAGCTCACTGGAGCGTGATTTATTGAACTACTAGAACCAGCAGGCTCTGGGGGCGCCAACGCCACTGGAGCAGGTGCTATTCATTTAAAGACTCTGAAAGCTCCACACAGAGTTTACAGAAGCCTCTGAAGAAATGCTCAGGGGAGCATGAAACGCGTCAGGCTTGTAAATTGCATGGACTATGTTTTCATCATTCCACGCTGTTTTCCTGAAAATAAAAAACGAAATTACAAAACGTCCCTGAATGCTGGCTCTTCTAAATGGGGCAACCTTTTTGTTGGATGTATTTACTGGCCAGTCCCGGTCAGGGAAGAGCCCTACCACATGGAAGTGGTCCAAGCTGCAGGCACATGGTATTCAGCAGAAACTGGCAGGCAAGGTCGTTTTTCAGGATGTTACTTGCAGTGCAGAGGCGATTGAACATTTTCCAGACCCACACGGGTTCAAATTTGAAGTATTATTTTACTCTGGGAGCAGCTCACTGGAGTGTGATTTATTGAACTACTAGAACCAGCAGGCTCTGGGGGCGCCAACGCCACTGGAGCAGGTGCTACTCATTTAAAGACTCTGAAAGCTCCACACAGAGTTTACAGAAGCCTCTGAAGAAATGCTCAAGGGAGCATGAAACGCGTCAGGCTTGTAAATTGCATGGACTTTGTTTTCATCATTCCACGCTGTTTTCCTGAAAATAAAAAACGAAATTACAAAACCTCCCTGAATGCTGGCTCTTCTAAATGGGGCAACCTTTTTGTTGGATGTATTTACTGGCCAGTCCCGGTCAGGGAAGAGCCCTACCACATGGAAGTGGTCCAAGCTGCAGGCACATGGTATGCAGCAGAAACTGGCAGGCAAGGTCGTTTTTCAGGATTTTACTTGCAGCGCAGAGGTGATTGAACATTTTCCAGACCCACACGGGTTCAAATTTGAAGTATTATTTTACTCTGGGAGCAGCTCACTGGAGCGTGATTTATTGAAATACTAGAACCAGCAGGCTCTGGGGGCGCCAACGCCCACTGGAGCAGGTGCTACTCATTTAAAGACTCTGAAAGCTCCACACAGAGTTTACAGAAGCCTCTGAAGAAATGCTCAGGGGAGCATGAAACGCGTCAGACTTGTAAATTGCATGGACTTTGTTTTCATCATTCCACGCTGTTTTCCTGAAAATAAAAAACGAAATTAAAAAAACCTCCCTGAATGCTGGCTCTTCTAAATGGGGCAACCTTTTTGTTGGATGTATTTACTGGCCAGTCCCGGTCAGGGAAGAGCCCTGCCACATGGAAGTGGTCCAAGCTGCAGGCACATGGTATGCAGCAGAAACTGGCAGGCAAGGTCGTTTTTCAGGATGTTACTTGCAGCGCAGAGGTGATTGAACATTTTCCAGACCCACATGGGTTCAAATTTGAAGTATTATTTTACTCTGGGAGCAGCTCACTGGAGCGTGATTTATTGAACTACTAGAACCAGCAGGCTCTGGGGGCGCCAACGCCCACTGGAGCAGGTGCAACTCATTTAAAGACTCTGAAAGCTCCACACAGAGTTTACAGAAGCCTCTGAAGAAATGGTCAGGGGAGCATGAAACGCGTCAGGCTTGTAAATTGCATGGACTTTGTTTTCATCATTCCACGCTGTTTTCCTGAAAATAAAAAACGAAATTACAAAACCTCCCTGAATGCTGGCTCTTCTAAATGGGGCAACCTTTTTGTTGGATGTATTTACTGGCCAGTCCCGGTCAGGGAAGAGCCCTACCACATGGAAGTGGTCCAAGCTGCAGGCACATGGTATGCAGCAGAAACTGGCAGGCAAGGTCGTTTTTCAGGATGTTACCTGCAGCACAGAGGTGATTGAACATTTTCCAGACCCACACGGGTTCAAATTTGAAGTATTATTTTACTCTGGGAGCAGCTCACTGGAGCGTGATTTATTGAACTACTAGAACCAGCAGGCTCTGGGGGCGCCAACGCCCACTGGAGCAGGTGCTACTCATTTAAAGACTCTGAAAGCTCCACACAGAGTTTACAGAAGCCTCTGAAGAAATGCTCAGGGGAGCATGAAACGCGTCAGGCTTGTAAATTGCATGGACTTTGTTTTCATCATTCCACGCTGTTTTCCTGAAAATAAAAAACGAAATTACAAAACCTCCCTGAATGCTGGCTCTTCTAAATGGGGCAACCTTTTTGTTGGATGTATTTACTGGCCAGTCCCGGTCAGGGAAGAGCCCTACCACATGGAAGTGGTCCAAGCTGCAGGCACATGGTATGCAGCAGAAACTGGCAGGCAAGGTCGTTTTTCAGGATGTTACTTGCAGCGCAGAGGTGATTGAACATTTTCCAGACCCACCCGGGTTCAAATTTGAAGTATTATTTTACTCTGGGAGCAGCTCACTGGAGCGTGATTTATTGAACTACTAAAACCAGCAGGCTCTGGGGGCGCCAACGCCCACTGGAGCAGGTGCTACTCATTTAAAGACTCTGAAAGCTCCACACAGAGTTTACAGAAGCCTCTGAAGAAATGCTCAGGGGAGCATGAAACGCGTCAGGCTTGTAAATTGCATGGACTTTGTTTTCATCATTCCACGCTGTTTTCCGGAAAATAAAAAACGAAATTACAAAACCTCCCTGAATGCTGGCTCTTCTAAATGGGGCAACCTTTTTGTTGGATGTATTCACTGGCCAGTCCCGGTCAGGGAAGAGCCCTACCACATGGAAGTGGTCCAAGCTGCAGGCACATGGTATGCAGCAGAAACTGGCAGGCAAGGTCGTTTTTCAGGATGTTACTTGCAGCGCAGAGGTGATTGAACATTTTCCAGACCCACACGGGTTCAAATTTGAAGTATTATTTTACTCTGGGAGCAGCTCACTGGAGCGTGATTTATTGAACTACTAGAACCAGCAGGCTCTGGGGGCGCCAACGCCCACTGGAGCAGGTGCTACTCATTTAAAGACTCTGAAAGCTCCACACAGAGTTTACAGAAGCCTCTGAAGAAATGCTCAGGGGAGCATGAAACGCGTCAGGCTTGTAAATTGCATGGACTTTGTTTTCATCATTCCACGCTGTTTTCCTGAAAATAAAAAACGAAATTACAAAACCTCCCTGAATGCTGGCTCTTCTAAATGGGGCAACCTTTTTGTTGGATGTATTTACTGGCCAGTCCCGGTCAGGGAAGAGCCCTACCACATGGAAGTGGTCCAAGCTGCAGGCACATGGTATGCAGCAGAAACTGGCAGGCAAGGTCGTTTTTCAGGATGTTACTTGCAGCGCAGAGGTGATTGAACATTTTCCAGACCCACCCGGGTTCAAATTTGAAGTATTATTTTACTCTGGGAGCAGCTCACTGGAGCGTGATTTATTGAACTACTAGAACCAGCAGGCTCTGGGGGCGCCAACGCCCACTGGAGCAGGTGCTACCCATTTAAAGTCTCTGAAAGCTCCACACAGAGTTTACAGAAGCCTCTGAAGAAATGCTCAGGGGAGCATGAAACGCGTCAGGCTTGTAAATTGCATGGACTTTGTTTTCATCATTCCACGCTGTTTTCCTGAAAATAAAAAACGAAATTACAAAACCTCCCTGAATGCTGGCTCTTCTAAATGGGGCAACCTTTTGGTGGATGTATTTACTGGCCAGTCCCGGTCAGGGAAGAGCCCTACCACATGGAAGTGGTCCAAGCTGCAGGCACATGGTATGCAGCAGAAACTGGCAGGCAAGGTCGTTTTTCAGGATATTACTTGCAGCGCAGAGGTGATTGAACATTTTCCAGACCCACACGGGTTCAAATTTGAAGTATTATTTTACTCTGGGAGCAGCTCACTGGAGCGTGATTTATTGAACTACTAAAACCAGCAGGCTCTGGGGGCGCCAACGCCCACTGGAGCAGGTGCTACTCATTTAAAGACTCTGAAAGCTCCACACAGAGTTTACAGAAGCCTCTGAAGAAATGCTCAGGGGAGCATGAAACGCGTCAGGCTTGTAAATTGCATGGACTTTGTTTTCATCATTCCACGCTGTTTTCCTGAAAATAAAAAACTAAATTACAAAGCCTCCCTGAATGCTGGCTCTTCTAAATGGGGCAACCTTTTTGTTGGATGTATTTACTGGCCAGTCCCGGTCAGGGAAGAGCCCTACCACATGGAAGTGGTCCAAGCTGCAGGCACATGGTATGCAGCAGAAACTGGCAGGCAAGGTCGTTTTTCAGGATGTTACTTGCAGCGCAGAGGTGATTGAACATTTTCCAGACCCACACGGGTTCAAATTTGAAGTATTATTTTACTCTGGGAGCAGCTCACTGGAGCGTGATTTATTGAACTACTAGAACCAGCAGGCTCTGGGGGCGCCAACGCCCACTGGAGCAGGTGCAACTCATTTAAAGACTCTGAAAGCTCCACACAGAGTTTACAGAAGCCTCTGAAAAAATGGTCAGGGGAGCATGAAACGCGTCAGGCTTGTAAATTGCATGGACTTTGTTTTCATCATTCCACGCTGTTTTCCTGAAAATAAAAAACGAAATTACAAAACCTCCCTGAATGCTGGCTCTTCTAAATGGGGCAACCTTTTTGTTGGATGTATTTACTGGCCAGTCCCGGTCAGGGAAGAGCCCTACCACATGGAAGTGGTCCAAGCTGCAGGCACATGGTATGCAGCAAAAAACTGGCAGGCTAGGTCGTTTTTCAGTATGTTACTTGCAGCGCAGAGGTGATTGAACATTTTCCAGACCCACCCAGGTTCAAATTTGAAGTATTATTTTACTCTGGGAGCAGCTCACTGGAGCGTGATTTATTGAACTACTAGAACCAGCAGGCTCTGGGGGCGCCAACGCCCACTGGAGCAGGTGCTACTCATTTAAAGACTCTGAAAGCTCCACACAGAGTTTACAGAAGCCTCTGAAGAAATACTCAGGGGAGCATGAAACGCGACAGGCTTGTAAATTGCATGGACTTTGTTTTCATCATTCCACGCTGTTTTCCTGAAAATAAAAAACGAAATTACAAAACCTCCCTGAATGCTGGCTCTTCTAAATGGGGCAACGTTTTTGTTGGATGTATTTACTGGCCAGTCCCGGTCAGGGAAGAGCCCTACCACATGGAAGTGGTCCAAGCTGCAGGCACATGGTATGCAGCAGAAACTGGCAGGCAAGGTCGTTTTTCAGGATGTTACCTGCAGCGCAGAGGTGATTGAACATTTTCCAGACCCACACGGGTTCAAATTTGAAGTATTATTTTACTCTGGGAGCAGCTCACTGGAGCGTGATTTATTGAACTACTAGAACCAGCAGGCTCTGGGGGCGCCAACGCCCACTGGAGCAGGTGCTACTCATTTAATACTCTGAAAGCTCCACACAGAGTTTACAGAAGCCTCTGAAGAAATGCTCAGGGGAGCATGAAACGCGTCAGGCTTGTAAATTGCATGGACTTTGTTTTCATCATTCCACGCTGTTTTCCTGAAAATAAAAAACGAAATTACAAAACCTCCCTGAATGCTGGCTCTTCTAAATGGGGCAACCTTTTTGTTGGATGTATTTACTGGCCAGTCCCGGTCAGGGAAGAGCCCTACCACATGGAAGTGGTCCAAGCTGCAGGCACATGGTATGCAGCAGAAACTGGCAGGCAAGGTCGTTTTTCAGGATGTTACTTGCAGCGCAGAGGTGATTGAACATTTTCCAGACCCACACGGGTTCAAATTTGAAATATTATTTTACTCTGGGAGCAGCTCACTGGAGCGTGATTTATTGAACTACTAGAACCAGCAGGCTCTGGGGGCGCCAACGCCCACTGGAGCAGGTGCTACTCATTTAAAGACTCTGAAAGCTCCACACAGAGTTTACAGAAGCCTCTGAAGAAATGCTCAGGGGAGCATGAAACGCGTCAGGCTTGTAAATTGCATGGACTTTGTTTTCATCATTCCACGCTGTTTTCCTGAAAATAAAAAACGAAATTACAAAACCTCCCTGAATGCTGGCTCTTCTAAATGGGGCAACCTTTTTGTTGGATGTTTTTACTGGCCAGTCCCGGTCAGGGAAGAGCCCTACCACATGGAAGTGGTCCAAGCTGCAGGCACATGGTATGCAGCAGAAACTGGCAGGCAAGGTCGTTTTTCAGGATGTTACTTGCAGTGCAGAGGTGATTGAACATTTTCCAGACCCACCCGGGTTCAAATTTGAAGTATTATTTTACTCTGGGAGCAGCTCACTGGAGCGTGATTTATTGAACTACTAGAACCAGCAGGCTCTGGGGGCGCCAACGCCCACTAGAGCAGGTGCTACTCATTTAAAGTCTCTGAAAGCTCCACACAGAGTTTACAGAAGCCTCTGAAGAAATGCTCAGGGGAGCATGAAACGCGTCAGGCTTGTAAATTGCATGGACTTTGTTTTCATCATTCCACGCTGTTTTCCTGAAAATAAAAAACGAAATTACAAAACCTCCCTGAATGCTGGCTCTTCTAAATGGGGCAACCTTTTTGTTCGATGTATTTACTGGCCAGTCCCGGTCAGGGAAGAGCCCTACCACATGGAAGTGGTCCAAGCTGCAGGCACATGGTATGCAGCAGAAACTGGCAGGCAAGGTCGTTTTTCAGGATGTTACTTGCAGCGCAGAGGTGATTGAACATTTTCCAGACCCACACGGGTTCAAATTTGAAGTATTATTTTACTCTGGGAGCAGCTCACTGGAGCGTGATTTATTGAACTACTAAAACCAGCAGGCTCTGGGGGCGCCAACGCCCACTGGAGCAGGTGCTACTCATTTAAAGACTCTGAAAGCTCCACACAGAGTTTACAGAAGCCTCTGAAGAAATGCTCAGGGGAGCATGAAACGCGTCAGGCTTGTAAATTGCATGGACTTTGTTTTCATCATTCCACGCTGTTTTCCTGAAAATAAAAAACGAAATTACAAAGCCTCCCTGAATGCTGGCTCTTCTAAATGGGGCAACCTTTTTGTTGGATGTATTTACTGGCCTGTCCCGGTCAGGGAAGAGCCCTACCAC
Source organism: Lissotriton vulgaris (assembly GCF_964263255.1). NCBI lineage: Eukaryota > Metazoa > Chordata > Amphibia > Caudata > Salamandridae > Lissotriton > Lissotriton vulgaris. Next base: position 13,265 of record NW_028254399.1, on the reverse strand, counting down.
ATGGAAGTGGTCCAAGCTGCAGGCACATGGTATGCAGCAGAAACTGGCAGGCAAGGTCGTTTTTCAGGATGTTACTTGCAGCGCAGAGGTGATTGAACATTTTCCAGACCCACACGGGTTCAAATTTGAAGTATTATTTTACTCTGGGAGCAGCTCACTGGAGCGTGATTTATTGAACTACTAGAACCAGCAGGCTCTGGGGGCGCCAACGCCCACTGGAGCAGGTGCAACTCATTTAAAGACTCTGAAAGCTCCACACAGAGTTTACAGAAGCCTCTGAAGAAATGGTCAGGGGAGCATGAAACGCGTCAGGCTTGTAAATTGCATGGACTTTGTTTTCATCATTCCACGCTGTTTTCCTGAAAATAAAAAACGAAATTACAAAACCTCCCTGAATGCTGGCTCTTCTAAATGGGGCAACCTTTTTGTTGGATGTATTTACTGGCCAGTCCCGGTCAGGGAAGAGCCCTACCACATGGAAGTGGTCCAAGCTGCAGGCACATGGTATGCAGCAGAAACTGGCAGGCAAGGTCGTTTTTCAGGATGTTACTTGCAGCGCAGAGGTGATTGAACATTTTCCAGACCCACACGGGTTCAAATTTGAAGTATTATTTTACTCTGGGAGCAGCTCACTGGAGCGTGATTTATTGAACTACTAGAACCAGCAGGCTCTGGGGGCGCCAACGCCCACTGGAGCAGGTGCTACTCATTTAAAGACTCTGAAAGCTCCACACAGAGTTTACAGAAGCCTCTGAAGAAATGCTCAGGGGAGCATGAAACGCGTCAGGCTTGTAAATTGCATGGACTTTGTTTTCATCATTCCACGCTGTTTTCCTGAAAATAAAAAACGAAATTACAAAACCTCCCTGAATGCTGGCTCTTCTAAATGGGGCAACCTTTTTGTTGGATGTATTTACTGGCCAGTCCCGGTCAGGGAAGAGCCCTACCACATGGAAGTGGTCCAAGCTGCAGGCACATGGTATGCAGCAGAAACTGGCAGGCAAGGTCGTTTTTCAGGATGTTACTTGCAGTGCAGAGGTGATTGAACATTTTCCAGACCCACCCGGGTTCAAATTTGAAGTATTATTTTACTCTGGGAGCAGCTCACTGGAGCGTGATTTATTGAACTACTAGAACCAGCAGGCTCTGGGGGCACCAACGCCCACTAGAGCAGGTGCTACTCATTTAAAGTCTCTGAAAGCTCCACACAGAGTTTACAGAAGCCTCTGAAGAAATGCTCAGGGGAGCATGAAACGCGTCAGGCTTGTAAATTGCATGGACTTTGTTTTCATCATTCCACGCTGTTTTCCTGAAAATAAAAAACGAAATTACAAAACCTCCCTGAATGCTGGCTCTTCTAAATGGGGCAACCTTTTTGTTCGATGTATTTACTGGCCAGTCCCGGTCAGGGAAGAGCCCTACCACATGGAAGTGGTCCAAGCTGCAGGCACATGGTATGCAGCAGAAACTGGCAGGCAAGGTCGTTTTTTCAGGATGTTACTTGCAGCGCAGAGGTGATTGAACATTTTCCAGACCCACACGGGTTCAAATTTGAAGTATTATTTTACTCTGGGAGCAGCTCACTGGAGCGTGATTTATTGAACTACTAAAACCAGCAGGCTCTGGGGGCGCCAACGCCCACTGGAGCAGGTGCTACTCATTTAAAGACTCTGAAAGCTCCACACAGAGTTTACAGAAGCCTCTGAAGAAATGCTCAGGGGAGCATGAAACGCGTCAGGCTTGTAAATTGCATGGACTTTGTTTTCATCATTCCACGCTGTTTTCCTGAAAATAAAAAACGAAATTACAAAGCCTCCCTGAATGCTGGCTCTTCTAAATGGGGCAACCTTTTTGTTGGATGTATTTACTGGCCTGTCCCGGTCAGGGAAGAGCCCTACCACATGGAAGTGGTCCAAGCTGCAGGCACATGGTATGCAGCAGAAACTGGCAGGCAAGGTCGTTTTTCAGGATGTTACTTGCAGCGCGGAGGTGATTGAACATTTTCCAGACCCACACGGGTTCAAATTTGAAGTATTATTTTACTCTGGGAGCAGCTCACTGGAGCGTGATTTATTGAACTACTAAAACCAGCAGGCTCTGGGGGCGCCAACGCCCACTGGAGCAGGTGCTACTCATTTAAAGACTCTGAAAGCTCCACACAGAGTTTACAGAAGCCTCTGAAGAAATGCTCAGGGGAGCATGAAACGCGTCAGGCTTGTAAATTGCATGGACTTTGTTTTCATCATTCCACGCTGTTTTCCTGAAAATAAAAAACGAAATTACAAAGCCTCCCTGAATGCTGGCTCTTCTAAATGGGGCAACCTTTTTGTTGGATGTATTTACTGGCCTGTCCCGGTCAGGGAAGAGCCCTACCACATGGAAGTGGTCCAAGCTGCAGGCACATGGTATGCAGCAGAAACTGGCAGGCAAGGTCGTTTTTCAGGATGTTACTTGCAGCGCAGAGGTGATTGAACATTTTCCAGACCCACACGGGTTCAAATTTGAAGTATTATTTTACTCTGGGAGCAGCTCACTGGAGCGTGATTTATTGAACTACTAGAACCAGCAGGCTCTGGGGGCGCCAACGCCCACTGGAGCAGGTGCAACTCATTTAAAGACTCTGAAAGCTCCACACAGAGTTTACAGAAGCCTCTGAAGAAATGGTCAGGGGAGCATGAAACGCGTCAGGCTTGTAAATTGCATGGACTTTGTTTTCATCATTTCACGCTGTTTTCCTGAAAATAAAAAACGAAATTACAAAACCTCCCTGAATGCTGGCTCTTCTAAATGGGGCAACCTTTTTGTTGGATGTATTTACTGGCCAGTCCCGGTCAGGGAAGAGCCCTACCACATGGAAGTGGTCCAAGCTGCAGGCACATGGTATGCAGCAAAAAACTGGCAGGCAAGGTCGTTTTTCAGGATGTTACTTGCAGCGCAGAGGTGATTGAACATTTTCCAGACCCACACGGGTTCAAATTTGAAGTATTATTTTACTCTGGGAGCAGCTCACTGGAGCGTGATTTATTGAACTACTAGAACCAGCAGGCTCTGGGGGCGCCAACGCCCACTGGAGCAGGTGCTACTCATTTAAAGACTCTGAAAGCTCCACACAGAGTTTATAGAAGCCTCTGAAGAAATACTCAGGGGAGCATGAAACGCGACAGGCTTGTAAATTGCATGGACTTTGTTTTCATCATTCCACGCTGTTTTCCTGAAAATAAAAAACGAAATTACAAAACCTCCCTGAATGCTGGCTCTTCTAAATGGGGCAACGTTTTTGTTGGATGTATTTACTGGCCAGTCCCGGTCAGGGAAGAGCCCTACCACATGGAAGTGGTCCAAGCTGCAGGCACATGGTATGCAGCAGAAACTGGCAGGCAAGGTCGTTTTTCAGGATGTTACCTGCAGCGCAGAGGTGATTGAACATTTTCCAGACCCACACGGGTTCAAATTTGAAGTATTATTTTACTCTGGGAGCAGCTCACTGGAGCGTGATTTATTGAACTACTAGAACCAGCAGGCTCTGGGGGCGCCAACGCCCACTGGAGCAGGTGCTACTCATTTAATACTCTGAAAGCTCCACACAGAGTTTACAGAAGCCTCTGAAGAAATGCTCAGGGGAGCATGAAACGCGTCAGGCTTGTAAATTGCATGGACTTTGTTTTCATCATTCCACGCTGTTTTCCTGAAAATAAAAAACGAAATTACAAAACCTCCCTGAATGCTGGCTCTTCTAAATGGGGCAACCTTTTTGTTGGATGTATTTACTGGCCAGTCCCGGTCAGGGAAGAGCCCTACCACATGGAAGTGGTCCAAGCTGCAGGCACATGGTATGCAGCAGAAACTGGCAGGCAAGGTCGTTTTTCAGGATGTTACTTGCAGCGCAGAGGTGATTGAACATTTTCCAGACCCACCGGGTTCAAATTTGAAGTATTATTTTACTCTGGGAGCAGCTCACTGGAGCGAGATTTATTGAACTACTAAAACCAGCAGGCTCTGGGGTGCCAACGCCCACTGGAGCAGGTGCTACTCATTTAAAGACTCTGAAAGCTCCACACAGAGTTTACAGAAGCCTCTGAAGAAATGCTCAGGGGAGCATGAAACGCGTCAGGCTTGTAAATTGCATGGACTTTGTTTTCATCATTCCACGCTGTTTTCCTGAAAATAAAAAACGAAATTACAAAACCTCCCTGAATGCTGGCTCTTCTAAATGGGGCAACCTTTTTGTTGGATGTATTTACTGGCCAGTCCCGGTCAGGGAAGAGCCCTACCACATGGAAGTGGTCCAAGCTGCAGGCACATGGTATGCAGCAGAAACTGGCAGGCAAGGTCGTTTTTCAGGATGTTACTTGCAGCGCAGAGGTGATTGAACATTTTCCAGACCCACACGGGTTCAAATTTGAAGTATTATTTTACTCTGGGAGCAGCTCACTGGAGCGTGATTTATTGAACTACTAGAACCAGCAGGCTCTGGGGGCGCCAACGCCCACTGGAGCAGGTGCTACTCATTTAAAGACTCTGAAAGCTCCACACAGAGTTTACAGAAGCCTCTGAAGAAATGCTCAGGGGAGCATGAAACACGTCAGGCTTGTAAATTGCATGGACTTTGTTTTCATCATTCCATGCTGTTTTCCTGAAAATAAAAAACGAAATTACAAAACCTCCCTGAATGCTGGCTCTTCTAAATGGGGCAACCTTTTTGTTGGATGTATTTACTGGCCAGTCCCGGTCAGGGAAGAGCCCTACCACATGGAAGTGGTCCAAGCTGCAGGCACATGGTATGCAGCAGAAACTGGCAGGCAAGGTCGTTTTTCAGGATGTTACTTGCAGTGCAGAGGTGATTGAACATTTTCCAGACCCACCCGGGTTCAAATTTGAAGTATTATTTTACTCTGGGAGCAGCTCACTGGAGCGTGATTTATTGAACTACTAGAACCAGCAGGCTCTGGGGGCGCCAACGCCCACTGGAGCAGGTGCTACTCATTTAAAGTCTCTGAAAGCTCCACACAGAGTTTACAGAAGCCTCTGAAGAAATGGTCAGGGGAGCATGAAACGCGTCAGGCTTGTAAATTGCATGGACTTTGTTTTCATCATTCCACGCTGTTTTCCTGAAAATAAAAAACGAAATTACAAAACCTCCCTGAATGCTGGCTCTTCTAAATGGGGCAACCTTTTTGTTGGATGTATTTACTGGCCAGTCCCGGTCAGGGAAGAGCCCTACCACATGGAAGTGGTCCAAGCTGCAGGCACATGGTATGCAGCCGAAACTGGCAGGCAAGGTCGTTTTTCAGGATGTTACTTGCAGCGCAGAGGTGATTGAACATTTTCCAGACCCACCCAGGTTCAAATTTGAAGTATTATTTTACTCTGGGAGCAGCTCACTGGAGCGTGATTTATAGAACTACTAGAACCAGCAGGCTCTGGGGGCGCCAACGCCCACTGGAGCAGGTGCTACTCATTTAAAGACTCTGAAAGCTCCACACAGAGTTTACAGAAGCCTCTGAAGAAATACTCAGGGGAGCATGAAACGCGACAGGCTTGTAAATTGCATGGACTTTGTTTTCATCATTCCACGCTGTTTTCCTGAAAATAAAAAACAAATTTACAAAACCTCCCTGAATGCTGGCTCTTCTAAATGGGGCAACGTTTTTGTTGGATGTATTTACTGGCCAGTCCCGGTCAGGGAAGAGCCCTACCACATGGAAGTGGTCCAAGCTGCAGGCACATGGTATGCAGCAGAAACTGGCAGGCAAGGTCGTTTTTCAGGATGTTACTTGCAGCGCAGAGGTGATTGAACATTTTCCAGACCCACACAGGTTCAAATTTGAAGTATTATTTTACTCTGGGAGCAGCTCACTGGAGCGTGATTTATTGAACTACTAGAACCAGCAGGCTCTGGGGGCGCCAACGCCCACTGGAGCAGGTGCTACTCATTTAAAGACTCTGAAAGCTCCACACAGAGTTTACAGAAGCCTCTGAAGAAATACTCAGGGGAGCATGAAACGCGACAGGCTTGTAAATTGCATGGACTTTGTTTTCATCATTCCACGCTGTTTTCCTGAAAATAAAAAACGAAATTACAAAACCTCCCTGAATGCTGGCTCTTCTAAATGGGGCAACGTTTTTGTTGGATGTATTTACTGGCCAGTCCCGGTCAGGGAAGAGCCCTACCACATGGAAGTGGTCCAAGCTGCAGGCACATGGTATGCAGCAGAAACTGGCAGGCAAGGTCGTTTTTCAGGATGTTACCTGCAGCGCAGAGGTGATTGAACATTTTCCAGACCCACACGGGTTCAAATTTGAAGTATTATTTTACTCTGGGAGCAGCTCACTGGAGCGTGATTTATTGAACTACTAGAACCAGCAGGCTCTGGGGGCGCCAATGCCCACTGGAGCAGGTGCTACTCATATAATACTCTGAAAGCTCCACACAGAGTTTACAGAAGCCTCTGAAGAAATGCTCAGGGGAGCATGAAACGCGTCAGGCTTGTAAATTGCATGGACTTTGTTTTCATCATTCCACGCTGTTTTCCTGAAAATAAAAAACGAAATTACAAAACCTCCCTGAATGCTGGCTCTTCTAAATGGGGCAACCTTTTTGTTGGATGTATTTACTGGCCAGTCCCGGTCAGGGAAGAGCCCTACCACATGGAAGTGGTCCAAGCTGCAGGCACATGGTATGCAGCAGAAACTGGCAGGCAAGGTCGTTTTTCAGGATGTTACTTGCAGCGCAGAGGTGATTGAACATTTTCCAGAACCACCGGGTTCAAATTTGAAGTATTATTTTACTCTGGGAGCAGCTCACTGGAGCGTGATTTATTGAACTACTAAAACCAACAGGCTCTGGGGGCGCCAACGCCCACTGGAGCAGGTGCTACTCATTTAAAGACTCTGAAAGCTCCACACAGAGTTTACAGAAGCCTCTGAAGAAATGCTCAGGGGAGCATGAAACGCGTCAGGCTTGTAAATTGCATGGACTTTGTTTTCATCATTCCACGCTGTTTTCCTGAAAATAAAAAACGAAATTACAAAACCTCCCTGAATGCTGGCTCTTCTAAATGGGGCAACCTTTTTGTTGGATGTATTTACTGGCCAGTCCCGGTCAGGGAAGAGCCCTACCACATGGAAGTGGTCCAAGCTGCAGGCACATGGTATGCAGCAGAAACTGGCAGGCAAGGTCGTTTTTCAGGATGTTACTTGCAGCGCAGAGGTGATTGAACATTTTCCAGACCCACACGGGTTCAAATTTAAAGTATTATTTTACTCTGGGAGCAGCTCACTGGAGCGTGATTTATTGAACTACTAGAACCAGCAGGCTCTGGGGGCGCCAACGCCCACTGGAGCAGGTGCTACTCATTTAAAGACTCTGAAAGCTCCACACAGAGTTTACAGAAGCCTCTGAAGAAATGCTCAGGGGAGCATGAAACGCGTCAGGCTTGTAAATTGCATGGACTTTGTTTTCATCATTCCACGCTGTTTTCCTGAAAATAAAAAACGAAATTACAAAACCTCCCTGAATGCTGGCTCTTCTAAATGGGGCAACCTTTTTGTTGGATGTATTTACTGGCCAGTCCCGGTCAGGGAAGAGCCCTACCACATGGAAGTGGTCCAAGCTGCAGGCACATGGTATGCAGCAGAAACCTGCAGGCAAGGTCGTTTTTCAGGATGTTACTTGCAGTGCAGAGGTGATTGAACATTTTCCAGACCCACCCGGGTTCAAATTTGAAGTATTATTTTACTCTGGGAGCAGCTCACTGGAGCGTGATTTATTGAACTACTAGAACCAGCAGGCTCTGGGGGCGCCAACGCCCACTGGAGCAGGTGCTACTCATTTAAAGTCTCTGAAAGCTCCACACAGAGTTTACAGAAGCCTCTGAAGAAATGCTCAGGGGAGCATGAAACGCGTCAGGCTTGTAAATTGCATGGACTTTGTTTTCATCATTCCACGCTGTTTTCCTGAAAATAAAAAACGAAATTACAAAACCTCCCTGAATGCTGGCTCTTCTAAATGGGGCAACCTTTTTGTTGGATGTATTTACTGGCCAGTCCTGGTCAGGGAAGAGCCCTACCACATGGAAGTGGTCCAAGCTGCAGGCACATGGTATGCAGCAGAAACTGGCAGGCAAGGTCGTTTTTCAGGATGTTACTTGCAGCGCAGAGGTGATTGAATATTTTCCAGACCCACACGGGTTCAAATCTGAAGTATTATTTTACTCTGGGAGCAGCTCACTGGAGCGTGATTTATTGAACTACTAAAACCATCAGGCTCTGGGGGCGCCAACGCCCACTGGAGCAGGTGCTACTCATTTAAAGACTCTGAAAGCTCCACACAGAGTTTACAGAAGCCTCTGAAGAAATGATCAGGGGAGCATGAAACGCGTCAGGCTTGTAAATTGCATTTACTTTGTTTTCATCATTCCACGCTGTTTTCCTGAAAATAAAAAACGAAATTACAAAGCCTCCCTGAATGCTGGCTCTTCTAAATGGGGCAACCTTTTTGTTGGATGTATTTACTGGCCAGTCCCGGTCAGGGAAGAGCCCTACCACATGGAAGTGGTCCAAGCTGCAGGCACATGGTATGCAGCAGAAACTGGCAGGCAAGGTCGTTTTTCAGGATGTTACTTGCAGCGCAGAGGTGATTGAACATTTTCCAGACCCACACGGGTTCAAATTTGAAGTATTATTTTACTCTGGGAGCAGCTCACTGGAGCGTGATTTATTGAACTACTAGAACCAGCAGGCTCTGGGGGCGCCAACGCCCACTGGAGCAGGTGCAACTCATTTAAAGACTCTGAAAGCTCCACACAGAGTTTACAGAAGCCTCTGAAGAAATGGTCAGGGGAGCATGAAACGCGTCAGGCTTGTAAATTGCATGGACTTTGTTTTCATCATTCCACGCTGTTTTCCTGAAAATAAAAAACGAAATTACAAAACCTCCCTGAATGCTGGCTCTTCTAAATGGGGCAACCTTTTTGTTGGATGTATTTACTGGCCAGTCCCGGTCAGGGAAGAGCCCTACCACATGGAAGTGGTCCAAGCTGCAGGCACATGGTATGCAGCAGAAACTGGCAGGCAAGGTCGTTTTTCAGGATGTTACCTGCAGCACAGAGGTGATTGAACATTTTCCAGACCCACACGGGTTCAAATTTGAAGTATTATTTTACTCTGGGAGCAGCTCACTGGAGCGTGATTTATTGAACTACTAGAAACAGCAGGCTCTGGGGGCGCCAATGCCCACTGGAGCAGGTGCTACTCATTTAATACTCTGAAAGCTCCACACAGAGTTTACAGAAGCCTCTGAAGAAATGCTCAGGGGAGCATGAAACGCGTCAGGCTTGTAAATTGCATGGACTTTGTTTTCATCATTCCACGCTGTTTTCCTGAAAATAAAAAATGAAATTACAAAACCTCCCTGAATGCTGGCTCTTCTAAATGGGGCAACCTTTTTGTTGGATGTATTTACTGGCCAGTCCCGGTCAGGGAAGAGCCCTACCACATGGAAGTGGTCCAAGCTGCAGGCACATGGTATGCAGCAGAAACTGGCAGGCAAGGTCGTTTTTCAGGATGTTACTTGCAGCGCAGAGGTGATTGAACATTTTCCAGACCCACCGGGTTCAAATTTGAAGTATTATTTTACTCTGGGAGCAGCTCACTGGAGCGTGATTTATTGAACTACTAAAACCAGCAGGCTCTGGGGGCGCCAACGCCCACTGGAGCAGGTGCTACTCATTTAAAGACTCTGAAAGCTCCACACAGAGTTTACAGAAGCCTCTGAAGAAATGCTCAGGGGAGCATGAAACGCGTCAGGCTTGTAAATTGCATGGACTTTGTTTTCATCATTCCACGCTGTTTTCCTGAAAATAAAAAACGAAATTACAAAACCTCCCTGAATGCTGGCTCTTCTAAATGGGGCAACCTTTTTGTTGGATGTATTTACTGGCCAGTCCCGGTCAGGGAAGAGCCCTACCACATGGAAGTGGTCCAAGCTGCAGGCACATGGTATGCAGCAGAAACTGGCAGGCAAGGTCGTTTTTCAGGATGTTACTTGCAGCGCAGAGGTGATTGAACATTTTCCAGACCCACACGGGTTCAAATTTGAAGTATTATTTTACTCTGGGAGCAGCTCACTGGAGCGTGATTTATTGAACTACTAGAACCAGCAGGCTCTGGGGGCGCCAACGCCCACTGGAGCAGGTGCTACTCATTTAAAGACTCTGAAAGCTCCACACAGAGTTTACAGAAGCCTCTGAAGAAATGCACAGGGGAGCATGAAACGCGTCAGGCTTGTAAATTGCATGGACTTTGTTTTCATCATTCCACGCTGTTTTCCTGAAAATAAAAAACGAAATTACAAAACCTCCCTGAATGCTGGCTCTTCTAAATGGGGCAACCTTTTTGTTGGATGTATTTACTGGCCAGTCCCGGTCAGGGAAGAGCCCTACCACATGGAAGTGGTCCAAGCTGCAGGCACATGGTATGCAGCAGAAACTGGCAGGCAAGGTCGTTTTTCAGGATGTTACTTGCAGTGCAGAGGTGATTGAACATTTTCCAGACCCACCCGGGTTCAAATTTGAAGTATTATTTTACTCTGGGAGCAGCTCACTGGAGCGTGATTTATTGAACTACTAGAACCAGCAGGCTCTGGGGGCGCCAACGCCCACTGGAGCAGGTGCTACTCATTTAAAGTCTCTGAAAGCTCCACACAGAGTTTACAGAAGCCTCTGAAGAAATGCTCAGGGGAGCATGAAACGCGTCAGGCTTGTAAATTGCATGGACTTTGTTTTCATCATTCCACGCTGTTTTCCTGAAAATAAAAAACGAAATTACAAAACCTCCCTGAATGCTGGCTCTTCTAAATGGGGCAACCTTTTTGTTGGATGTATTTACTGGCCAGTCCTGGTCAGGGAAGAGCCCTACCACATGGAAGTGGTCCAAGCTGCAGGCACATGGTATGCAGCAGAAACTGGCAGGCAAGGTCGTTTTTCAGGATGTTACTTGCAGCGCAGAGGTGATTGAACATTTTCCAGACCCACACGGGTTCAAATTTGAAGTATTATTTTACTCTGGGAGCAGCTCACTGGAGCGTGATTTATTGAACTACTAAAACCAGCAGGCTCTGGGGGCGCCAACGCCCACTGGAGCAGGTGCTACTCATTTAAAGACTCTGAAAGCTCCACACAGAGTTTACAGAAGCCTCTGAAGAAATGATCAGGGGAGCATGAAACGCGTCAGGCTTGTAAATTGCATGGACTTTGTTTTCATCATTCCACGCTGTTTTCCTGAAAATAAAAAACGAAATTACAAAACCTCCCTGAATGCTGGCTCTTCTAAATGGGGCAACCTTTTTGTTGGATGTATTTACTGGCCAGTCCCGGTCAGGGAAGAGCCCTACCACATGGAAGTGTTCCAAGCTGCAGGCACATGGTATGCAGCAGAAACTGGCAGGCAAGGTCGTTTTTCAGGATGTTACTTGCGGCGCAGAGGTGATTGAACATTTTCCAGACCCACCCAGGTTCAAATTTGAAGTATTATTTTACTCTGGGAGCAGCTCACTGGAGCGTGATTTATTGAACTACTAGAACCAGCAGGCTCTGGGGGCGCCAACGCCCACTGGAGCAGGTGCTACTCATTTAAAGACTCTGAAAGCTCCACACAGAGTTTACAGAAGCCTCTGAAGAAATACTCAGGGGAGCATGAAACGCGACAGGCTTGTAAATTGCATGGACTTTGTTTTCATCATTCCACGCTGTTTTCCTGAAAATAAAAAACAAAATTACAAAACCTCCCTGAATGCTGGCTCTTCTAAATGGGGCAACGTTTTTGTTGGATGTATTTACTGGCCAGTCCCGGTCAGGGAAGAGCCCTACCACATGGAAGTGGTCCAAGCTGCAGGCACATGGTATGCAGCAGAAACTGGCAGGCAAGGTCGTTTTTCAGGATGTTACTTGCAGCGCAGAGGTGATTGAACATTTTCCAGACCCACCCGGGTTCAAATTTGAAGTATTATTTTACTCTGGGAGCAGCTCACTGGAGCGTGATTTATTGAACTACTAAAACCAGCAGGCTCTGGGGGCGCCAACGCCCACTGGAGCAGGTGCTACTCATTTAAAGACTCTGAAAGCTCCACACAGAGTTTACAGAAGCCTCTGAAGAAATGCTCAGGGGAGCATGAAACGCGTCAGGGTTGTAAATTGCATGGACTTTGTTTTCATCATTCCACGCTGTTTTCCTGAAAATAAAAAACGAAATTACAAAACCTCCCTGAATGCTGGCTCTTCTAAATGGGGCAACCTTTTTGTTGGATGTATTTACTGGCCAGTCCCGGTCAGGGAAGAGCCCTACCACATGGAAGTGGTCCAAGCTGCAGGCACATGGTATGCAGCAGAAACTGGCAGGCAAGGTCGTTTTTCAGGATGTTTCTTGCAGCGCAGAGGTGATTGAACATTTTCCAGACCCACACGGGTTCAAATTTGAAGTATTATTTTACTCTGGGAGCAGCTCACTGGAGCGTGATTTATTGAACTACTAGAACCAGCAGGCTCTGGGGGCGCCAACGCCCACTGGAGCAGGTGCTACTCAATTAAAGACTCTGAAAGTTCCACACAGAGTTTACAGAAGCCTCTGAAGAAATGCTCAGGGGAGCATGAAACGCGTCAGGCTTGTAAATTGCATGGACTATGTTTTCATCATTCCACGCTGTTTTCCTGAAAATAAAAAACGAAATTACAAAACCTCCCTGAATGCTGGCTCTTCTAAATGGGGCAACCTTTTTGTTGGATGTATTTACTGGCCAGTCCCGGTCAGGGAAGAGCCCTACCACATGGAAGTGGTCCAAGCTGCAGGCACATGGTATGCAGCAGAAACTGGCAGGCAAGGTCGTTTTTCAGGATGTTACTTGCAGCGCAGAGGTGATTGAACATTTTCCAGACCCACCCGGGTTCAAATTTGAAGTATTATTTTACTCTGGGAGCAGCTCACTGGAGCGTGATTTATTGAACTACTAGAACCAGCATACTTGATGAGCACCTGCACCTGGCGTCGCGATGCCTCTAAGTTAATTTCTGCCCACTCCTTCATCAAGTCGGCGTTTGGATTTTCATAAGTGGGGGCTGTTAATATTCTTAACCCCCGTGGGATACGGTTCACCTCAATGTAACGCTGTAGTGACTTCGACTCCCACCACTTGGCTTGCTCCTGAAATGACTTTTTTCCCATATATATATACATTCAGGTTTGCAGCTGTTTTCAGGACTCTGACGTAAAAA